>NW_022201606.1:3413312-3441236 GCF_009176525.2 Contarinia nasturtii
ATTCTGGCTTGCAGTGAAGTTTTATAATTCAGAGAATAGTACTGGGTATAGTGGGACAGACGTGTGTAGGCTTTTTGGATTAACTCGAAGTGTAGTAAAGAACTTTTTGGGAAGAGGAAAGTCCATTGAAAATTTTAAAGAGTATGGAGGGCTATCGCCGGTGGAGTTTCCAACTAATCGTTATAAGGAAACGAGTGTTAAATTTTTTGAGAAGTATGCCTCAAACTATGAAGAATTGAGAAAGAACGGTGCATTTAAGAAATGAAGTATTTGTTGGTGTCGCTCATGCTAACTTTCCGTTGTAGTAGTAAGAGTAAAAAGCTAACCTATCATTTAGTATTTCCTTTTTTTTTTTGTATTTTTTTTATTTAAATTTTGGACACTGAATGGTCATTTTGAATAAAGAGTTTGTTTCGAATGTTTTGATTAATTCAAATTTTTGATCTTCATTTATAGGTATCGCTGAAATAGTTTTAAGGTAGCGTAGAGTTTTAACTCTTTTTGTGTTCCATAGTAAGTCCAGATTGTTTTCCCATAAGTCAAGTGTAATAGTTAAAGATCTTAATTTTTCAAATAAAGTTATATTTTTCAACAAGAGTTTTATTGATTTATTGAACTCGCGGTGTTGGTCAATTTTGCCACAGTTTATGGTTATTTCTTCGATAGATCTTCTGGATTTAAAAATGGCATCAAAAAATTCTTCGGACAATCCTCTTTTGAGAATGCAGCCCAAAATGATAATGGATTTTAATTTATAGATTCTTAAAGAACTTACTGTGAGTGGATGAAAAAAGAATTTTTGGAAGGTCATTATTTTAATGTTCTTGAAAGTAGAGACAATGTTGGGATAAAAATTTGGAACAGTAGAAAAGTGGCCAATAAGAGTAAGTTCACTAGCCGAATAGTTGCAGGAGATAGGAAGGAAAACTGGAGAAGTAGTGAAGTCCAGTTCGAAGGTATAGTGTATGGAACCAACGATGTCTCTGAGGATTGAACCCGGAAATTTACGGGGAAAAATTATGTGTTTAACTTTGAAATATTCCATAAAAAACCAATACCAATCTTCATTTAATTCGAAGTCGTCGTAGAAAATGTCGTTTAGATCCAATACACTTTTATTCCAAGCGGTGTCGCAAATTTTTCTAAATTTAACGCAACTTGGGTTGAGATTGTTGTGTTCATTTTCGCCGAGGGTGTATGCCATGTAGGCAGCATTTTTGAATAGGCTGGCGAATAGGAAAACCTGTCTGACATCAAGGTGTTTCCAAAATCCAATTTCAATGAATGTATTAAAAAAGTTTTGGGTCTTATCGAAAATTTCCCTAGATACTATATTTAGTTTTTTACTTTTGGACCATGCTATGAGATGTGTGTATTCATGGTAAATCCTTTTTTCGAACTGAGCGATTTGGTTGTAGTTATTGATTTCCATACTGAAAAGTTTTGATATAATTAGATCCGTTATTAGAGTGATTATTTTGAGTAGATTTTGAGCGTGCGATTAGAGGGTTAATTTGAGCATGCAGTTAGTCGAATGATGGTTGTTCGATTTGAATAATGTCCTCGTTAAGATTAGGGCGGCTTAAGTGTTGAACAAATAGGCGGGGAACATCATCGGTGTTTCCCCTGCCCAATTTTTGAGCCAATTTAATCCAGGTGCTTAGTTGGAAAAAGCGTGAGTAGAAGAACCAAGCAACGAATATGATTGCTATGATAATGAGGGTCGAAATTATTCCGAAAATTGTGTAAGAGTTAGAGACCATGCGGATGCCCTCAATTTTTAAATTTTTCCAGTTATTATCTATTTTGCTTCTTTCGATAATTCTGTCTGCCTTGTCAATTAAACCGTTAAAGTCTGCGGTATAGTCTTGAATTAAAATATTGTCATGGATGTCAGGGAGGGTGATATTGCTTACTTTTAGTTTTTCGAAAATACTTTCGAGGGTGAAATTAGGAAATTTGAGACCCAAGTCAAGTACATCTTTTGATTCGAATCTGTAGTTGGTTCGTGGGCGAAGGCTAATTTTATCGGTGACAACTCTACATTCTTTTTCAAGCTGAAGAGTGCCACTTTGGGAAAGTTCTTGATATTTTGAAGTTTTACCATGACAGTATTCAGTGACCATGATAGGTTTGTTAATCAGTACATAAAATAGGTCATTGTTGTTTAATGGGACAAAATAGTTTGAATTAGGAATGATTTTGACATCGCATTGTTTTGATAAGACTTCCCTTGTTGGTTTCATAAAGATGCTGATCTCACAGTTATCGCTATATTCGATACGTGCGTTTTCGACAGGTTTCAGAATTTTTTCACCGTTAAGGTTGAATTGGCCGCGGTTGTATTCTTTATAGGTAATCGGAATATATTCTTTTGCTTCGTTGTTTAAGAGAACGTAGTGGAAAACGGGGCTAATTATTACTGTGTGATTATTAATGAGAGTCGGGGTCGGAATGATTTTGAAAACGGTGTAAATTTCGCGTTCGACAATGGGTATGGTGACTTCCAAAAGTAGTCTCTCTTCGTAGAGGGATGCCGCGACTTGAGAATATTTGAAAATATGAAGGGGGTTTTCGGAATTAAAATTAATTGGTAGGCGTTGGTTTTCTTTGAGTTGAGTTTCGATTTGTAATAGGTCTAGTATAAGACGTTCGCTAGGGATTAATTGAGTAATTTTACCCGAAACCACTTCTTCCAAACAGTGGAGGATTTGTTGGGAGATTTTGGCGTGTTGGTTCATAATGAGGTTAACGAGGTGAACGCCACGTGAAAAGAATACCTCGTTTTCGACATTATTTTTCCAAGCTTTATCACTACGGAGATAGTCTTGGGACGCCTTTTTTATGTATTTAATTTGAACATCGAGGTCGTTTATAGTACTGTTGTTGACTTCGATCACTTCCCTAATTAGAGTAGTTTGTTCCTCCAAGATGCTGTGGTAGCGGTTTGAATCATCTTGGAGAGTGTTTATTTTAGCGTTATAAGCGCGAGCTGTTGCGGCGGGCATTAAACCAAAAGCCCAGTGGAGAAGAGATCCGACCAATTCGAGAGCACGTTTAGGTCTTGATGGTTTCTGTTGGTATGCTTCTATATCTAATTCATCTCTTTTCATATTGGTTAGACCGATATTTAAATGTTTTAGGAGGATTTTACACGGGGCGAAATCTTCATAATCCATTTTAGAACAAGGTTCATTGGAGTTATACAAGAATTTTTCTACCATTACAGTTAGTAGCTTATAATCTGATATATCTAAATGGTACAACATGGTATAACTATCGTAAGAAATACGAGCTTCTGACAATTTTATGAATGATAAGCCTATTTGTGGATCTTGTTCTTGAAAGTTGAATGCTGAATTAACCGTGATGTGGGTGACCAGAATAATTAGTACGAATTTAATATACATCTATATGAGAATGAATAAAAAGTCGTAATTAGTTCTACTTTTTTTTTTAGAGTTTTATGCTATAAATCAAATCTATTCTGTGAGTTGATTCTCCATTAAGGTCATCTAAATCAATAATTGGGGTGGATGTGGGAGGTTCGTTGTCGTGGTCTGCTATTGATTTTTTTATTAAATTTTTGTGAATTTTGGTTCGTTTGCCGCTTTTCATTATTTCGACGTAATCGTCTGATGTGTCAGTGACTCTGAATGGGCCGCTATAAACATTGTCGAATTTGTGCTTTTTTACCTGGTTTCTGACCAAAACCAGATCATCAATATTAATTTCTAATGGTTTAGTGTTGGTGTCGTAGTATTGTTTATTTTTCAATTTTTTGTTTAGGAGATGTTCCTTGGCCATTTCCAAAGCTTTTGCTATATTGTTTCGTATTGAGTCGGCGTAGTTATCATAGTTATAGGAGAGTTTAGGCTTTGATAACTGGCAAGGGATTTGGATTCGGAAACCGAATACCAGTTCGTGAGGGGTGTATCCGGTAATTGAATGAATCGAGTTATTATATGCAAATGTTGCGAATTTTAGGAGTTCATTCCATGTGTCTCTATTATTTGATGTGAATGCGCGTAGGTATGCATTGAGAGTTCTATGAGCCCTCTCAACGATATTACTTTGAGGATGGTACGCTGTACTAAATATTTTTTTGATTGAAAAAAGGCGAGTGAGTTCTTTAATAACTTGTGACGTGAAACTGGTGGCGTTATCGGAGACACAGCGTACTATCATAATCATAAACAAATAAGTGGCGACGCTCTACTATAAATAGATGAAATTCACCACGTGCATTTGACAGGTTTGAAAGCCCGTTCATTTGAAATCTGTTCACCACAACGTGCGCAAGTTCTATGCTGTTCTTAAACTGTCAAATATGCGTTGTCAACTTACAACACAACATTACACACTTTTTGAGCACAATCAATCGAGTATTCGTTGCAATTCGTTGTGTGCAGGAAAAAAGAAATTAAAACTTATTTTGGAGCGATAAATGACTGATTACAATATTTAGATTATAATTTATATTTATTTATATATTTATTTATTAAGAAAAAAGAAAATTGAATAGAAAAACATTATCATGAACGACGAAGAGTACGAGGTCCAGAAGATATTGGATAAAAAAGATGAAGGCAACGAGGTACAGACAATTTCTATGATATTTTTTTATCGATAGTGTTTCACAAAAATGTTGCGCCTTTTTAGATTCAGTTCCTGGTAAAATGGAAAGGTTATTCATCCGAAGAAAACTCATGGGAACCGATGGACAATTTGAATTGCAGCCAACTGGTTGCTGAATTTGAACATCGACAAATGAAAAAAGTTGTTGGTTAGTTGTAATCAGTTGTAATTTTCTAATATAACTCTTTATAGAAAATGAATATTTTTGTAATATCTCATGAGAAAAAAATTCTTTAGCTATCTACATATGTATAACTAATTTCAATTAAATATTATGCAGGTGTCAAGCGTATAAATGGCCAATTAGTTTATTTGATGCAAAACAAGAACGACCAACTGGTTGAATTCCCCAGCAATGAGGTTTATGTCTACTGGCCGATGCATCTTATGGATTTCCTTGAAAAGCATATCAAATGGAATATGCCGCCACGTCAAACACGTTTTGATATGCGTAATATTCACGAAGAACTGGAAGAAAATGAAGCAAATGGTCTACCACGTGAAATTTTGTGTGAGTTTTTGGTTATTTTTGTATTCAAAATTATTGTTTTGCTGATAAAATTATTCTGATTGTAGATGCAACCAAAATTTTGAACAGCATCCATTATTTGGCTGGATTTGATAATGGCGTGCGATTTTTTAAATCGAAGGTAGCAAAAAAGGAATGGCCAGAAGTAGTTGTCGACTATTTACAGCCGTTATTGGAAGTTTGATGCAAAAAAAAAAAACAAAAAAAAACAAACGAACAACAAATGTTTTACGGAATACACAATAAAATGATTTCATCCACTTCAACATAATCAAACATCTCTTTATTTTCATTTTGTTCACTTTGAATTCACTTTTGGGCATGAACAATCGAAATTTTAATTTTTACAGTGAATTTCGGTATGTCGCTGCCTTGAATCGGTCAAAAACACAACGAAATTTATGGAAAATGAACGAAGCACTTAGTCTCTGTTTTTAGATCTTTTGAAAAAAAAAAAAAAAATACGTCGAACGTCAATATCTTTCAATCAATTGAATTTTCTACGGGAGAAGGAAAATATTTTTAATTTCCTATAAATATTTAAGCAGATAAATGATAAAAAACAAACAGTGTAAAACCAAAGATTCTTCCATATTTTAAACCAGCCGGTGTATATTTGTATGAGATTGGAGACTTTTTTTTGCGAATCTCGCTAATGAGCGCCATCTGATTTTAGTGTGAATTAGATGCAAAAACTGAATTTAATTCTGTAGCATTGAAATGAAAAAGTGAAAAAACAACAACAATAGCACGGCCACACAGAGCTGTACATCTATGCGTGCTGATGCATACATACACATATACGCTTTCTTCATTCTTTCATTCCATTGCTATACGTATCTCACTGGTCAACAGATCTATGTAGCCATGTTACTGTTGTTGTTTTTTTTCTCTTTTTCGATTCAATTCATTGTAACTAAATTGAGTTCAACTATGGAATACAAGATGGCACAGATGAGGGGAATTCGCATTTTGTCTCTTCATAGGCTTAGCCGGTTGTTTTAAACATAGCTTATTTTATTCTCTAATATTTTTATGCGCTAAACTGATTGAGGAAAACAATTTTTATTCATTTTCCGTATCAAATGTGGGTTTTTAATTTAAATGAAATGTTATTTGGTGTATCTGCTAGTATTTTTCGCAATGCTAAATTTTGCTCCATAATAGGTAGGCTGGAAATCTTTTTATTGTTTTTATTGATTTATTTCATTAAATGTTAAAATTATTTTTATGTAAATGTCACTTTGAATTAGATTCTAATAAGGAAATTTCAAAATTTTTGAGACACATTGTCGAAGAACGATAAAAATAATAATACTATAACCATAATCACTATAATGTATCGGTAATATCGGTGTCATTTTCGTCTACATCCATGGGCTCTTGTTCACATTGTTGTTGAGATCGTTTTTGAGCTTCTGACGGTGATGATGTCCAGTCAGGTTCAAAATCCGAATATGGTTTCAACGCAGTTCTCAGAAATGAACTTGTCCATTCCTCTTTCATAGCTTTCAATTTGGAAATGCATAATTCCAAATGTTGTACAACATTTCGAAAATCAATGTCATGACAAATGTGATTGATGAAATCTAAGTTCACATAGAAAAACTCTTCACAAAATGGGCACATTTTGGTATCTAAAATAATTAAATATTTTAAATTTTTACATTTTATTTATTTATTTTAACTAAAATATGTTCACCTGAAGTTTTCAGCAACCCACAAATGTATTTTTTATTTTTGAATAGTTAACGGCGATTTTTTTTTACCTCCTCAACAATGGTTTTGTATATTGATTCCAAGTGGTCACAATCGTCTCTAATATTTCTTATGATTTCTTTGATTTTTGTGATATAAATGACTATAAACAAAAAACGAAAATAAAATGCCGTGAATTTTGCTGAAAAATTGAATCCAACTAAATAACAAATATTATACCGGTGTAAATTCAAAGGCAATCTGTCAAATATGAAATACAATTTGAAGTGTATTAATTGTTGTTAGTATTAAATGCGGCAATAGTCGAGTTTAGTTGCATTATATGCGTATCCCACAAACCAACTGTCAAGCGCTCATATTGTACTTATTACATAGACAATAGCACCTTATTCGATGCAAATACACACAGCAATGATTACGCTGAATGCACTACTATACTGAAAACAGAACAATTGAACGCAAATGGTGAAACTTCGAAATTTACCCAGAAGAAAAAACAACAACAAAAATTAAAATTCAACACGATCAAGTTATGGCAAAATAGTAACGATTTTTTCTAAAACACCATACTTTGAAATAATCAGATAAAAAATATTAAATAAGTAAAGTCATCATAAAAAATGAAAAGAATTAGAAACATCCACAATGTAGTAGTTTATAGCAGTCTTTTCACATTAGAAAAGAAATGAAACATATTAAATGCTAAATTAGACAATTCAAACAAAATTTCTACTTATATAGCATAAAATAAAAATTTAACAGAAACAGAGATGATTTATTTTCTAAGATTTTTGAAATTTTAACGTAAAAAATTATTGACAAATTAAAATGAGCATAGTTTTAGGAATCGAATGAAAAAGAAAAAACCTAGTCGTGTTTGATTTCATTTATTTTAATACGAAATTCTGAAATATATTTTTTATGTTGAAAAACATTCAGTTAAAAAATTAAAGATATTGCTTTGGTTTTGAGATGAACCTTTTGCTTAAAACGACTTTTTTCGCCAGTGTTCACATTTTTTTAATTCTATGATAGTAGATGGTAAAATAAAAATGGTATATTTTAAAATATCATTACACTATATTTTTTAGAACTAAAACTTGAAGTGATAAATATTTTTTTATAAAAAATAGAAAAAAATACTATAGTATAGTATACTTTGATAATTCGATGCAGTGCTCAAAGTGAGTCACCTGCTCAACATTTAAATTTTTTATTCAGTTAAATTTTTACTAAATTTCAATTATTGTCTCCAATTCAGGTAATCAAGGCAATTTTTCAATGTAATTAAAGTTTATAAAAATCAATTTGAATTTAAATTTTATTTAGGTTTTTTTTTTATTCATTATTCTTTTTTCAGTGTTGATTTTTTCATCCGAATTAAAAGTAAAAAAAAATAATTCAAAATGATAATATTCGAAGTCTTCGAATTTGAGAATTTATGCTTGTTTTTGTAATAAAAATCTATTCTAATGCATTTCAATTGTGTTACACATAAAATTTCCTTTGTTGAGACATTTTAAACATTTAATTTTAAATAATCACATTTGTTCTGTTATGTGTAAGACATATTTATGTTCGTCATTATCTCAATACGGCGTTTGTGTATCGATAATTGGCCACTGCATTTGAAACAATTGTCAAAAAGTTAATAAATTCTAATAACTAATAATGAAAATGGTACAAGAATTAAAGGCAAGTTTCGTAATTGTCATCGTATAAGTCCTTATAATCGATGTAACAATAGCTATGACTGTCGTCCCATGCACCTAATGGCATTATAATATCGTCATAATTTGGACCACTGTGAAAATTGTTAGTTTCTGGAATATTTTCCATTTTCTTTCGTCGAAAAACTAAAAAAAATAGATAAACATTTTTTCATCAAACTGAAGGAATTCCATTTACATTACTTACCACAAAAACTGCATATTCCAATCAAAATACTGACCACGGTCAATGTGAATACAGCAATATGTATCCTATTTATTGTGAGCGCTGGAACGATTCGTTCGCTGAGTAGACTGTATTCGCTCCAGCCGTAGGCGTTTCGTGCTTTTACTCGGAACGAATACATTGCAATATCTTCCAAACCTTTCACTTTCCAACATGTATCTGCTCCTCTGTAGAAAACAGTCCATGAGTTTACTATTGGTTCTGATTCATTAACCGTTCGAATTCCTTCCAAGCTATATTCTATAGCACTGTTACTTTTGACCGCTTCCCAAATAACTTCATACTCATTGTTTTGGGTCATTACACATGGTTTGCCTGGGGCAGTCGGTAGATCCGATTTAATGATTTCTGGGGTTGAAATGGTGAATGGGCGACTTTTGCTATATAATTCTTCAGCCGTGTAGGCCAGAATCCAAACAATATACAGATGATTTGGCAGCATTTTAATATTCGTTGAAGTAATGTCACCTTTCACGGAAATTTTTAATGGATTTTTGTTCATTTTAAATTTGTTCTTTGTTGTATACTGAACCTCATAGAATATAATTTTTGGCCCGTTTATTTCAATGGGTTGTAACCAACTAAGCTGGATTTCACATAAGTTCGGTTCACAGTTCAATCGTGACTCAGTTATTCTTGCTTGAGACGGTGCGCCAACTTTTGTTTTGAATATTAGTGGTCGCGAAAATTCAATACTCATGTTCGTATTCACTGTATAATAATTACTCATGCTCACTTGAAACTGATATCTGGTAAATGGCTTTAGATTGTTAATTGTAATCTCTTGATGATTTGTTTCGATGATGTGACATGTACTTGGTGAACAATATTGTGGATTCTCCTTTTGTAACTGTGTGTACATGATTTGATAAGTCCAAAACATTGGTACGAACGAACATCCCTCAAATAATTTTGGAACCGGTAACTTTAGCAACAACGCTGTATCTATTATTTCTTTGGCGACGAAATTTTCCATTTTATTAAAATCTGGAAGCAAACAGTGAAGTGACGGATAATACTGTCGATAATGCGCTAAGATTTTCATTTTATAGAAAAAAATATGCTCGTATGGCTCTTGTTCCAATTGATTTTCGGCATAAATTTTGTTATTGTGCGTCCAGTAAATGCGACCACCATCGTAAATAAGGTCCATCATATTCGATTGATATGTAAAATTCACAGAGGTTGATGATTTCATTTGAATATCGAGAGACATCAAATTATAGTATTCACTTAACCAAAACAATTTCTTCTCATGTCCTAGAAATAGTTGTTTATTCATTATAACGATAAGCTCGTCATCCAAATTCAAAAATGTTGAAGGTTCTTCTTCATCAAAATTATATGTAGCCAATGATCCATGTATTGAACTGACGGTCTCACTGTATATCCAAAAAAGTTGCCGATTCATTGGAGCTACAATCAAACTGTCCGTGAGATACGGCGATTGAGCAATTTGCTTCGATTCCTTCGTATATAAATTGAATGCGTTGATCGTGCTACCTTTGGACTCTAACTGTGACCAGTAAACAATTCGTTCGATCCAATCAACAGTCAACGAAAGCACCAGTGCATTCATGGAATACAACTTCTTGCGATCGTCTCGACTGTATATTATTAACTCGCTGTTTTCATTAGTCCAAAATAACTCTTTGTTGAATGCAATGTAACAGAAATGCTGTACTTTGCTACCAGTATTCACATATGATTTATGGAGCTTCAAATCAAAATCAACGATATAAATTGTATCATTATGGGCGGCAAAAAGGCGTGGAATTGGATTCTCATTTTGCGTATTGATACTCATCAATGTTGAATAATTTCCAACGCCGGCACGTGTTTCGGCTCTTACTTTACAGTAGAATGTGGCATTTTTCTCTACTTTTTCGATGTATTTCTCATTTTTTCCGGGTTGCATTTCATAATCATTGTACTTCTCGTGATGGATATTGTCTTTTACATACCAACATTGTATTTTATAGCCAATTAGAGGCCCATTAACTGATTTCGGAGTATTCCATCGGAAGATCACATCAATGTCCAAATCATCCTTCAATGGATTATGCACGTGTTCGACAAAAAGACGTGGTTCCAATGGTTCGGATGGCGGTGCCGATGGTGAATATACGATTTTCTTAACCGCCACCGATGATGCCCAGTATGTAAACGCCTTAATTGTTACATTCAATTGGCTGTGAGCTGGTATTTTATCGTCTTTAATTTCGAAGAACGGTCTTTTTTCAACGACTGTTTGATTCAAATATCGAATTTCATACGAAACTTCACCGTAATTCACTGTTTCGATTGGTTGCCAAATGATTGTAAAGAAATTCCATTTGCCTGTCACTTGAATGGTCGATGAATTTACCGCCTCAGGAATAACATTCAATGGTTCATCCGATTCGGGAATATTTCGTTGTGTTTTATCGATGACTAGAAATGCTCTCAAATCGCTCAATTTAATATTTTCAATGTGTGCCAAATTTTTGCCGGTCAAATTTCCAACAACAATCTTATGATCATCTTGAAGCCACATTAATCGATTGCTCAGATATGCCAATGGTCCCAGAATTTTATTTTCGGTCAATATAAATTCTTCTATCACAACGGTGCTGTATTCATCATAAATCAATGGTGCAATCGCCAACATTGCTGACTCATAACCGCGAATAATCCAATAAACTCGACTTGTATCAAAATCTAATGTCAAACCCATCACCTTTTGTCCGGTAAACGATTCAATAGTATAGAATTTTTTTCGGTTTTTATCATTGCAATTTAAACGACAATATTCCACCGAATTTCCAGTTGAAAAGTACAAATAACCTCGAATCGCATCGATTTTAATGTCAACTTCAACGGCAGTTAATGCGAATAAAATTTCCGATTCGAAGTTGATGAGATTGCCACGAGTGAGCACCTGATGTAATGGATTGAACCAATATAAACGGCGACCGATCCAATCAACAGCAATCGCTTGCACTGAATCTTTGACGTCCAACTTTTTTGTATCGTTTGTAGTTCGATTGAATGAATACAATAATTTGCCACAAACATAGTATAAAATATCTTCGAACCATTCGAGATTGGAGATATTGCATGCGTTTAGTGTTAGTTGTGGAATCAATGTATGCATCTTCTCGGCCAATATGTCGCTTTGAATGAGCCCATCGTGCGATGACCAAACTATTTCACGATTGTCCGCTTTTTTCAATGTCTGGCCCATGTACTCAACGCTATAAGGACCTGAACCGGCATTTGTGTAGGCGTTAACACGAAATCGATACTTTGTATTCGGCTTCAAATCGGACACTGTGTAGTGAATCGCTTTAATTTCTTTCAATGTTTGATTTATGTTGGTGTTTTCTTCATCGATGACCTCTAGTTTGTATGTCCAATCTTGCCATGCACCTCGACTTTGAATACTCGAAAGGTGCGGGATGTGCCACGATACCTTTGCCCGATCAACACTTAACAGCGCCTGCACGTTACTCGGCGGATTCAATGGCTTGGGTGTCGGTTGAGCTGATGGAAACATACCAAAAAATATGAAATGTTTCAGCTGCGCAAACTCTTTGTAAATACTAGTGTAATAGCGATCGCTCAATTCATGATATTCTTCTGTTAAAATATGCGAACCATTTGACCAATAAAATAAATCATCATTGGCCAATGCAAACGATTTGATCGAATGAAACATTGGTGTTTGGGTATTGTTGCGAATGTCTATGTATTTATCACTATTCGAATCCATTGATATCGATATTACGGTATTGAGCTCTTCAATTGGCGCCAATATCTTGTAGTTGGTGTAATCGATTGTAAATACACCGATATCATGTTGATTGAATATACGTGTTGGCTCGATTTCATGTTTTACACCATTTGATACATCGCTTAAATCAAAGCGATATAGACCACCGTCACTTTTACTACCGCTACTAAACGACCAAAACAAATATCTGCAAATGCCGCCATTTCACATAAAGAGAAGAAGAGGGAGAAATAAAGAGAAATACATAAAATTAATTTGGTTCAATTGTAACAATTGTGTATACATTACACACCCATTGAATGGATCCACTTGAAAATGAATCGGTTTCGTTTGAAGTACACCGTACACAACTTGTAAATGGCTGCCATCAAAATTACAACGAGAGATTTGCCAAGCTTTTTGATTCTGTACAAAAAAAATATTACGAATAATTTTATATGGACGTTAATAATGTCACCGGCGGTGTCAAAAAACTGATGAAGTTAGTACCAAATTGAAAGCAAAAGTTATACTTATTTACCGTAGTATCACTCTCGAATAAAATGTAGAGTTTATTATTCAACCAATCGACAGACAATCCCAATGGACCTTGATTCGTATTTTCTGTTGCATAAATACGCACACGTGATTGTAATGTTGAATTGCTCAGCGGTGCTCTGAAAATAATTTAAAAAAATTAATTTTATTTTGTTCAATACCTAAGCGAAAAACGCTTGTATGTACGTACCTGTAAATATTGTGTGTATCGGCGATAAAAATCAATTTCTTTGCGACATGTATACCAATGCCAGTAATTACATCGCTGCTGTTGTAAATAAAAGTCGGTGTTTCATAGAAGAATCTCGATCCTTGCAGTAAAATTTGATAATCCGATGCGATGATAAGTTTAAGCGTTTCATCATCATGACGAACCTCTGGTTTTTCTGTTGTTGTAATGTTTACACTGGCTGCTGGTCCAACGCCGCGTTTATTTCGCATTCCTCTTTCCACGGTATAGTTTGTCAACGGTTGTAAATTTCCAATCAAAATTTCTTGTTTTTCATTCGGTATGTCCTGAAAAGTAAGAGACAATGCAATGCCAATTCGAAATCAATTATAACACGTATGCGATATGAATAATAAACATAAAATAAAACGCACACAGTCAACGCTAAATTTAAAATTGATTCTTCTGTGCCCAAAATTAATCTTTGTGATTTCATATATTCAGCATTTTGAAAAAATGCCACAAATAGCAATTTTTTAAATAAATACATAAATTTTAAACATGCCTATATGCTTACCTTGCTGTGGCCATATTTATTCATACCCATCGCACCATTCAGAGCATTTTGATTCTAGTTTAAAAAAATGAAGGAATTAACTAATACACAAAAAAGAGGGGAAAACGAAACAATGAAATTGATATCGTTGTTATTATTTATTCGTCTCTGGTCCGTTAATTTGATCTCTTAAGTAGTGTTATGCGAGAAGTACCAAAAATACATTCGGAGGTTTTATTCAAAATGCTGACGTTTACAGAGTTTGCTTTATTTTGAAAGTCGACCACCAACTGCAGCAGACCACACAATGACACGAATATTAAAGAAACAATAAAAATGAACTCACTTGATCTGATCTTTCGGTGCACGATTTTTCAATATGTTCCCCCGAAGAATTTCTTTCCAATTTAGCAGACAAGCCGCTCTGTATGCAAACATTGAACACAGTCAACACAATATGAATTGTGATTATGAATTTGAATTCATTCTTTTTCGGAGCAAACATGTTTTTAATCAATGCTTTGGATGAACACACTTGCTATTTAACTTTCGATTGTTCTTTGAATAATAAATTAAACCTATTTCACACGTTGATTTTTCATGTTATTTCCTCTTCATCGAAAATGAATCTACACTTTCATTGGAATATCTTCAACAAGAATTCATGAGAAATTCGTTTGGGTTATGCACTTTTAGAAGCATTTCACGTGTTCCACTTTAAGAATCTTTGAGTTTTAAAACTTCACTTTAAAAAATAACAAAAGTTTATTTGTGACTGATTCAAATAACAACGACTATTCAATTCAAAAAAATGGCTATCTCATTGCTACAGTCCAGCAATTGGCAAATTGATTGCACGCGCTGCTGTGATTTCGTTTAAAAAGCACCTTTCATGGATTTTCTCGTTTTGTCAGACTTTGTTTAATTTTCGATGAAGACACTGTGTCAAGATCATCAAATATTTCGTGTAAACTTACGACTGAACAAAGCGGATCAAGGTTAATAAAAGAAATTAAAAAAGTTCAAACGAACGCAACCGCAGTCAAATATCTACTAACTCCTTTTTAAATATAACGTGACTCGAACAAGACTCTGTATGTATGCAATATTTTCTCTTTTTGATTGCCGATCCTTCTAACGTATTCAGAACCAATATTATTTCTCTTTATCTGTCTCTCTCTTCGAAAGTATGTTTGTTTTTCGTTGAAACGGATTGCAAGCACTCAAACCAAAAAAATTGCTAACGTTAAACAAATGTCGCTAGCATATATAACACGAACGTGGTACAGGAGCGAGAGAAAGAGTAAACAAAACGGTATCACTTTTTACCGTCCAATACTCTAATAAAAATTTTGAAGTTCGCTAACAAGCACAACAAAATTTATTTCTTATAAACATTTTCTCTTTATTTTTGTATCACTTTCTCTCTGTCGAACCAATGTAACACTAAAGAAGTTAAATAAACATCCATTCGTGTTGCAAGATTATTAGTGACACAAATCAGTATGGAAAACAGGACTCAAATTACGAAATATATTACAATGTAGTGCGCGGGGAAATACCATTAGAGCGAGGAGTATAACCAATCTTTCAGTCTTCCAATGCAAGATCTATTGACATCCGAATAAAATAAACAATATGATATGTGTGTTTTGTTACTCGTATGTTTTCATGTAAGATTTAGATTTTGATTCTTTTCTTAAAGATGTAGCGATAGATATGGTCCAATTATAATATAATTAGATCAATTTGTTCAATTAAAAGACAATGATTTATCAAATAATAAACATGTATTTATATGAAAAACATAATAATAATACAGGAGTTTTTTTAAAATCAAATGCAAACATAATAACCTTAAGCTAAACATTCACAATATGTTGGAGTTTTTGAGTAATGCACTAAAGGCAACTTTGAACTCAATCGAATAAAATGATAAAAATGGTTGATTGGATAAATTAACGGCACCATCGGAATGGAACTAGTGTCGCACTAATACTGAATTATTGGATTATTGAATATTTCAGTCTCAATTAAATGAATGATAAAAAACAAACGGTGTAAATCCAAATATATTTCTTCCACATTTTGAACAAAGCAAATTTTACTCTCCCAAAAAATGAAGTCTTTTTAAGAATGCCGATCGACAGAAATTCTTGGCATCAAATGTGGTACTTTTTGCAATGTATGTACCCTTAATTTGAATATAAGAGTCTGCAATCTTTCGAATAAAATATAGTTTATGACTCTCGTGTCCTTTAAAATCTGTCTGCATGAAGATGCTGTCAATATCTATGCCATCAAATATTGCATAGTACAACGTATTGAAATTAATTGTTCCGTTCAACAGTTGTAGTTTTAAAAATCGATCCGCTTGCTTACAAATTGAAAAAGTTGATCGACAAGGTTTTTGAATACTTTTTGACATAATGAATGATCTCTCGATTTTAATATTTTCATCAAATATGTTTTTACAGCCTTGGCAATACTGTTCTGCATTTTTTATTTTTTGTTCAATTATTCCAGAGATATAGGCGATTGTCAAATCAGTTAAACCTTGATGTAAACCATCTTTTTCTATTTCATTTATATCGGCAACTTTTTCACATACTTCTTCCAAGTCTTCAGGTATATCAATATCATCAACATCATCAGCATCATCATTCTTTTCACCTTTATTGATTTTTCGTCGAGATGATACCCCAAAAATGTTGGAAATTGGTTTTGTGATAAGGTCTAGTTGTGGAGCACAATTCGCAGATTTAGAACAAAGTACTGTATCATATACCAACAATTTCCGATATGATGCACAAAAATCTTCAACGGTGGGATTATCATTGTATCCATAGTGTGATCTGTTTATAAAATATTTGTAGATGATTTATTAAATGGTGTATTTTACTGCAAATAAAATAAGAATGGTACACAAATTTCTCCCGCGGAAAATATATAAAAAAATATGAGCAAAGAATAGATAGAATTTTGTGCTCACCGGTTTTTTCCAAAAAACATTTCGAGGAAATCTTGGGATAGAAAATACGTTGGAATACACTGCAAAATTTTGGAATCTTCGACATATTCCTTGTACATTTCCATAAGTGAATAACTGTTGATGATAAAACCAAGAAAACCAGTTGGTCTTGTTGACTTTAAAATTGGTCTTACTTGCCCAGCAACTTTCCCAGTATTTTCCTTTAATTTCAATGTTAAAATGTAATCAATTGTTTCCTTCAAGCGATCGAAAATTAGATTTTTGTTGCTAGGACACAAGTTTTGTTTGAATGGATTTGAATGTTCAGAGGCTTTCGAATTGAAGATATCAAAAATGTCGTTAAAAAATTTAACGAAACGAATAGTTGCATCAGCTGATTTGAATTCTTCAAATCCTTCATCCTTCAAAAACTGCATTGAATTTGCGACGGAATCACTTAGTGTTTGAGTAGCCAAGTTTACTTTCATGCGTCTTTTTCGGAACAGCAAATGACTTTGGTGCATTTTGTGTGTAAGAGCGAATCCTTTTTTTTTGAATGCGACCAAATCTACGAAGTATTGCCAATTAATTTTTTGATTCTGTGTTTTTTCAAACATAATTTGTTTATCACCAAGTGTGCTGCGTACTAATTTTTCCATATGACAAGCATCTAATAAGATATAAATTCGTTGGCCATTCTTCGCGAAAAAGTATGGTTTAAATGTTGACGAATTAACATTTATGTCGGCTCCAAGCAATCTACACAGGGCCTTATTCGTGACTAATCCATCAAACACGATGTTTGAAACTCGAATGCCAACTTCAATAATTGCTTCAATCACTGCACTTAGCAGTTCTTTTTTCTGAGGTGCTTTCATTGATTCGATAAAATGATAAGCAACCGGTATTTGAAAGTTTTCGTTCAAACCAGTCACCATAAATACCAAAACCTGTGTAGCTTGTGGTGGTTTGTCGTTGTTGCCTGAACCATAGGTTACGTAGCCAAGCAACTTCTTTTGGGAGTTACTCCATTTCACTTGCTTTCGTATGTACATTTCATCAAATGACAAAGAAACAACGAGCTCAGAACCACTGGCTTTTTTGGCATTACATTTCTCCCGCAGGACATTCAGAATAATTTCATGGATACCGGGTTGACAATTCATATCAGAGTGTTGATACCAAGCGCGCAGGGTGGATGGATTCGGTAGATGGTTTTGAAATGTTTCACGAACAAATCGATATGCTCTGGGACTATGAAAATTAAGTGCGAGTGCAAATCTACGTACACTTTCAGTATAACGATGTCTGGCTGGAATTCCATTCAATAAACATTTCACAAGCTCAATTTTTGAATTGTCCTTAATGGTAGAAAAAATTATTTTGTTCAATTTTTACGTGAATAAATATATATATATAGATACAAAGACAAACTGAATTACATTTGTATTATAGTGCAACGTTTTTGCAATTTCCACTTCTTTTTCTAGCTCAGCTACTTTGGTATTGGCTTCTTTGAGACGCTTTTTCAAATCTATGATTTGTTCCGATTGCTTGCAACTTTTCTCTTTTGACGTCACTGTAGTTTTTTGAAGTAAGACATCTTTATCCAAGTTCGTTATCTGCATTTGTTTGAATTTGTCTTCCAATGCGATACATTTTTGGCAGATTGAATTGGGACATACATCAATATTTGGTATTTCATTATTTGCATCCAATAAATTGTTATCCGTGTCTTTTGTGCAATCTTGTGACAACGAACTAGGGATTGCGTCTTTAACTAATTTTTGTCGATCAGATTGCTTTATAATCTGAGATGGCTTGAAATGTCTTTGACATACTCGACCAATACCATTGCATTTTTTGTTGTTTGCTTTTTGAATAATTTCAATCCATTTATTTTTCATTAATTCATCGTTCGGAAAGCTGAAATAGTCATTGTATTTAAATTCACAATTTAATATGCTATTCACATGAATACGAACTTAAACATAGAAATGCTTTGATCTCTTGTTCCTAGAAAATACGGACAACCCCGGAAAACACATGATCGTTGGCTCATTTTAATATTCTTTATTTGAGGTGGTATATAATTATTTCAATTCTTGATACGAAAGTATTTTTAAATTTAATTAAATTTGAATTATTTTAAAAAGAATTAAACAGACTTGAAGGTTTGGTCGATAGATGGATTCTGTAAAATATTGTTTGACATTTAATAGATGGCGACATAGTCATTTTACTTAAAACTCTTAAATACCAAAAAATGTTGAGAAAAGTACAGAAAAGTATGAAATGGTAAACAATAAAAAAAAATTCTCATTTAAACATGACAAATATACAATCAATGTATACAATAATTAAATCATTTTTTTTCGTCAAATTCCGATTTCACCAAAACAAATTCCAATTCCAAAGGCGCCGCTTCTTCTTCTTCTTCTTCAATTTCATTATCTTGTGTTTGAACGGCATTATCAATAATATCAGGCAAAATATATTCAGGAAGGTTTTGGTGATTTCCATTATGTTTGGTGCCAGCATATTGTTTTGCTTCAATTTCAACGTTGTCAGATTGTCTGAATGGAACTGTAAGAAAGAAACGAATATACACTGAAATTTTCATATTTATATAAATGTTGATGAGAACACTCTGCGAATCAAAATGTACTGAACATAATCGTTACATTTGGTTATGATTTAAAACTTCACTAGCAAAACCAAGTTCTACTCACATTTCGATGCATGCCATTCAACTTTTTCTTTTTTTGGTGCTCGACGTCGTTTGTGGGCTCTTTGGTAATGTACATCCAAATGGTATTTTCTGGAGCAAGTCTGGCCACAGCCACGTACCAAACAGCGGTATCGTTTTACAAATTCATTGTGTCGGTGCATATGCCGTTGCAAGCTGAATTTTGAGCATGCCGACATATGACACATAAAACATGTAAACTATTAAATAAGACGGGAACAAAAAATCAATAATAAAATACGAATATATATGAAAAAATGCACATAAACAAAAATTTTGATACGAACCGATCGCATTCTGTAGAACGATGTAAAATGTAAACAAACTGAATCTTATGTTTGACACGTGCGAGCGCGTGCGAGTATATATGACATTTACAGAAAAGACAAAAATATTCACCACATTGAGATACTTCACCGCATTTATGTTCAATAGGAAAACTTGTTTTTTATTATTAAATTCCACCAAATGATGGCGTTTTTTATTTCAAAAAATACTTATTTTATTTTAATTATATTTAATTAATTAATTTTATTTGATATTTTATTTTATTTTTTTTTTTTTTTTTTTCAAAATATTGAGTTGAATATAAAAATATACTTAAACCAGAACATTGGTTGACATTTTTTGTTGCACCTAATTTGGCACTGCTGATTTCATAGTCATCCTAATATTGGCGCGTATTGCAGCACTTTTGTTTCACTTGTCATTTGCGTACTGCATCAAGTAGCCACTTGTTGAAAACATCACATTTATGGGACAATCATTCAAAGTATATATTTATTTGAAACATTTCATTTAATTTATAAACCATGCCGATCGGTAAGATATTTTATTCTTTTAATGTTTCACCCGCGGGAGAAATTATAATTTTTTTTGTAAATCAAGTCTAAGTTTTGTTTCGCATAATTTTCATTTATCAATATTTAGTTACTCGAAGCGAGTCTCATATGAAAGAAAATTGGGTAGATTTCAATTTCAAACCAAAAATCACAATTGAAAGAAATATTCGAAAGGATTCGTTTATCTTGAACCGCCCAGGTCGTATCGCTGCACGCCGTAGAACAATCGATTCTAATAGACCAAATTTTTCTGCGCGGTCAATTTTGAAACGAACAGGCGATATTCCGTTTGGTGGCCATGGACGTCCCAGAGCTTACTCGGTTGGCTCAAGATTGGAACGCGCTCAATCACCTTTGATTAATTTCAATTCACCGAATGCATCTACAGACCAAATTCATCAAGCATCACATACATCATCGAGCCGAATTGGCATTGCTGAACCAAATGATGTGTTGGCTTTGATCGGTTTTGAAGGACCCGCTGATAATCAACGTGACGTCCAAGAAAATGACTTGCTATTGTTCGAACCAGCCAACATTCAAAATATCAGTGTCGAAATTGATTTCGACAAAGATGCTGCTTTCGGCTACATGAATTAAAAAAAGTTATATTCATTGTTCAACAATCTTCAATTTTTTCATATTGAAATAAAACTGGAAGAAAAGAAATAAATCGTTGCATGTTTTGTTAATTGTTGTATGGTTTACATATTGTTAAATATAGTTCTGATTTTTTATCTTTACTTGAATTCAAACGTGTGGTGAAAGTTCTCGAAGTTTAAAATTACAAAAAAAACCTTTCAAGTTGTATCTCTCAAACAACAGATGTCGCTAGTATCTTGGGCTATTTTATGTATTTTAGTATTTTTTGCATTTGTATGAATTTTGACAGATGATAGCACGGTGTGATCGGAGATAAGACGGGAAGGGAAATTGTATTTGCAAATGATGTTTTCTAATAAGCATTCAGCAGCTGTGAGAGCGGTGCAATCAAAAGTTGGGACGGCCATTAGAAATTTTGTGAGGTCGCAGATAGCTGTAAAGATATATTTATGGCCGCCAGAGCTTGTGTGTATTGGGCCAACGAAATCAATGAAACAGTGGTCGAAGGCCACCTCACCGAGAGAAGATATTTGCATAGGTATTTTAGTGTTGAGATGGACCTTTGTCTTCTCGCACGTGCTGCATTTTTTAACGAAATCTTTAATATCTTGGAGCATGTTATCCCATTTGTAAAATTTTTCTATTGTTTTATACATTTTTTCTGAACCGGTGTGGCCACCCAACAGAGATTGATGGTAGAGTTTTAATATGTTATCTATGTCATCTCGTTCGTTGATTTCCAAGATTTTATTTAGAAAGAAGGTTACTGAGATTGATTTGCCCCTGAAAATGTCTTGAAACAGATTTTTGAAATATAAGTAGTGGCGAATATTGTCGAAGTCCAGATTAACACCAATGTTGTGAACGTTTTCTTCTATGCAAATATCAAGGATACCCTGAATGCATTTTTGTGTGGTGATAGTATTTTGTTTGTTAGAGAATTGATTTGAAATGGTGATAGCGTAATGCCAGTTGTTGAATTTGTGCCAATCATTTTTAAACGTGGTGGTTGCAAACTTATTCATAATTTTTTCTTTTAAAATGTTGTTTTCTAATGGGATAATGTGAAATATTAAATCGAAACTGCGTTTGTTTAAGAGGGTGCCATTCTTTTCATCAATTGTGTAGTTCATATTATCGAGAGATTGAGTGATTTCTTTTTTGGCTTGACCGCGAGTGAGAACGTGACATGACTCTTGTTTTTTGTTGATTTCGAGCATTTCTTCAATGGTTAAGGGTTCAATTCTTGAAAGGGCGTCGGCCACGTGATTTTGAGCTCCATTTCGATGGATGATTTTGAAGTTATAGTCCAAAAGTTCGAGTTTTTGACGAAACAAACGTGAGCCACAGTCTCGCATGTTAAACAGGTAGCATAGTGGTTTATGGTCAGTAATTAAAATAAAAAATCGACCATATAGATAGACGCGAAAAGTTTTGATTGATTCCACTATGGCCAAAAGTTCTCTTTGGATTGTTGAATAGTTCTTTTGTGGTTCGGTTAAGACTCTGCTGAAGAAGGCTATGGGTCTATCGTTAGGTAATTGTCCCTGTGAGAGCATACCACCAATACTGACATTTGATGCATCTGTAGTAACATAGAAAAGTTGTTCGAAGTCTGGAAAAGGTAGAACAACCTCTTCTGCAAGTGCGGTTTTTAATTTCTCAAATGATTCTTGCTGAGTATTGGTCCAAACGAACGGTTGGGCTTTTTTCAAGAGGAATGTTAGAGGTTTGGAGATTTTAGCGAAGTTGCGGACGTATCTGCGGAAATAATTGCAGAGACCCAAAAAGGATTGAATGCCTTTTACGTTTTGTGGACGTGGATAGTTTTTTATGCATTCTATCTTTGTTGGGTTAGCTTTGATACCATTCTTAGTAATTACATGACCGAGATAGTCAAATTCCTTGGCGTAAAATATGCATTTTGCGATTTTTAGTTGTAGATTATTATCGCGCAGACGTTGCATAACTTTCCAAAGAATTTGGTCGTGAGAGAGTTTGGTTTTAGCTGCGATCACGATGTCGTCCAAATAAACGTAGCATCCGGAGCCAATTAGATCTGCTAATATAGAATTGATTGCTCGCTGCCACGTCAGAGGTGTCGCAGCTAGGCCGAAAGGCATGCGTACCCATCTATATTTAAAATTGTTGGCCGTGAAGGCCGTATAATCGCGCGAATTTTCATCCAGCATGATTTGGTAGAAGGCGGAATTTATGTCTAAAGTGGTGAAGTGAGAGCAACCGGATAAACCGTCAAGAATGTCGTCTATGAGGGGAATTGGGAAACTGGTAATTTCTGTGATTTCGTTGAGTTTTCTGTAGTCTACCACACAACGGAAGTCCTTTTTAGTGCCGAAGTCATCTTTTTTGGAGACAAGAATGACTGGAGAGTTATATATTGACTGGCATTTTTCGATGATGCCTTTGCGTTCGTAATCATTAATTATTTCTGCCAATATTTGCTTGTGTTTATGAGGGATTCGATATTGGCGAATGTTAATGACTTTGGAGCCAGGGATAATTTTGATAAAGTGTTTGATGATTTGGGTGCTGGTAAAGGCGTCACCCTCTATGTGGAATTGAAAGGGAAATTCATTGCAGATTTTATCAATAAATAAGCTTTCGTCTTCAGAGCAATGTTTCAATTTAAGTTTATTAAAAATGAATTCGGGGCGAGTGTTTTGATTATATTTGAAGGTTGAAATAGTGTGATTGTTGACATTTGGTTTTGTGCCCAAACATTTAAAAAAGTTCACTTTTAATTGCAATCTGTTTTTTATTTCCTGAGTGTGAAAATTGACTGCTTCGAAATATTTTTCGTAATCATTTTCATTCGGGCTAGAAAGGGCAATGGTTTCATTGGTTAAATTTTTACTATTATCCCACGCACAATGTGTGGTCGCGCCATGCGAATTGTTTAAACTTTTCTTCGCGCAATGTGAAGTCACGCCATGTGAATTGTTCTTGTCATTTTTATCGTATTCATTTACTTTTTTATGTGCTAGATTAGTGTTAAATTTGGATCCGTTAGTGTGGTGCATGGAATTGTTCGAAGCTTCGTTCTGTTTTATATGTTGGCCAACATAATTCTCTTCTTTAGTTCCATCATATTCGTTGTTTTTATTGAACATTTCTTTTAAATTGATTTGGATGCACATTCTACTCATATTAATAATAACTCCGTACGGGTTTAAGAAATCGAAACCGAGAAAACCGTCTGAAATGCCTGCGTGTTTTCTTTCTACCAAATGCATAGTGGTGCTCAGTAATTTGCCATTAAAATCTAAAATAGTGTAAACTAGGCCCTTAGTTTTAATCGAGGCTTCTTTGCCAACGACGCCGTATAAATTGATTGGGCAATCAATAATTTTATTTGAATTTTTTATCATATCATCGGCTAAAAGGCTTATGCTTGCGCCGGTATCAATCATTAGTTTAATTGGCCTATTTGTCAAATTTGTTTTTAGAAAGATATAAGGAGCTCCCGCTTCACTGAATATTTCGTATTCGATTAATTCGATATTGTCCCCAAGATTGTAATTGAAATTGTGTAAAGTGTGAAGGTTTTTTAATTTTTCTAAAGCGTTATCATCATTTTCTGAAAGTCTGAAATTTATTGACAAATTTTTGCAATGGGACAAAATATGTCGGCCGGCATATTTCGTCCTTTTTAGTTTTCCGATTGAGAAGAAAGGGAGGCGTTATTGGAAATTGATTCGTTTTGAATGACGAAATTTCCAGAGTTGTTTTGTGGTTCTTGGTTTTGTCTTGGTCTTGAAGTATTACGTTGACCATTGTTGTTTTGCCAAGAGCTGTTACGTTGGTTTCTGTTTGGCCAATTTCGATTACCATTCCAGTTTCGTTGATTGTTAGAAATGTTGCCGTTGAAATTTCTTGGGCCGTTAGACCAGTTTCTACTGAAAGTTCGATTAAATCTATTTATTGGGTAAGTTCTGGCAAAGTGTCTATTAATGTTGGTCCGGTTATTTCGTGTGAGTAAATTGACTATGCGAGTTACCTCGCTGCTGTTGCTTTCCTTTCTTAAACAGTCGCGTTCTCTGTGACCACTTAATTTGCAGAACCTGCAATAGAGATCTGACTTAGGGACTGAAAACGTAGTATCATTTTCGGATTCTATGGCGTATGCGATAGCGTCTTCAAGAGAAGTGGCGTCTCTTATCTGAAGACGAGTTTTGATTTTATCATGTGAAATGCCGTTAATAAACGCTTTTTTGGCCGTACGTATGTAGTCTTGTTTCTGTTCCTCGGGTAGAATTTCATATAAGCTACATTTTTCTCTCAACAATTTTCGAGCTCTTTCGGCGTACTCGCTCATTGATTCTTTTTTCTCTTGATGTAGATTTTCGAGTTGGCTTGTAACAATATTTTTATTGGTCAAATGGGAGAAATATTTTAGAAGTTTATTTTTCATTTCATCAAAGTTAGATTCGAATATGTTACCGACGGCTTTGCGAGCTTCACCTCTAAGTTGTAAATTTATTTGTTCAATTAATTCGTTTCTTTCTGCAGGTGATTCCCATGACTCGTTAAGAGCTTGTGTGATTTCAAGGAAATCGCGAAGTGATTTATATGATTCGCCATCGAAGGTTGGAATTGAGCGTAAGCGGCGTATATAGCTTGGCCTGATTTTTGAATCGTCGGTTTGGCAATTACGGTTTTCATCGTTTTCAGAGAGTTGTTCGAGCAGTTTTTGTTCTTGATTTTGGTTTTGAATGAGAGCGTTAAGCATATTGCGAATGTCGAAGAGATTAGACTCTTCATTACTTGTGTGGTTTTCTGAGGTTTGAAGGTTTATGTTTTGTTTCTTATTAGTTTTTGGGATGGCGCCGGTGTATTTGGTATTAGTTTGTGAAACCGGTGCGTTCTGAGAAGGGTGGCCATGATGGCTGTAATCTGCTTGACTTTTTTCGTTAAAGAGTTTGCGAATGTGATCTTTTTCTGATTGCATGTTTTTGAGTTCTGTTTTATAATGCTGTTTTACTTGGGACAATTCTTTTTGCAGTTTAGTTATTTCTTCCGAATCTGGATTTGGGGGAAATTGAAATTGTTGAGGATTTGAAGCGAAAGTTTGGGCCGAAAAGGATGCGGCTCCCAAAGTCTGGCTTGGTTGAGTTGAAAAAGTGAAAGTTGATCGGGTATTATCTGTTTCTACTTGTGAAGTAGATATTGGTGGAACAGGAGAGTTTGCTCTGGAGTTTTCATTTGAGTGGAGAAGAGGCATATTGGAAGAAGTTTGGCTGGCGAGAGAAGTTGTACTTGTAGAAATTTTGCGTTGTATGGTTTTGTTCTTTATAGTGTTTTTGATTAGGGTTTCTTTTTCTTTAATTTTGGTTTTTAGTCTGTTGATTAGTGGAGAAGTAGCTACAATTTGGTGAATACTCTGGAATCGAGTGTTGATATTTCTACCCAGTAGACGATTTAGCTCGTTTTCAAGGGCTCTTTTCTCAATTTTTAATTGTAAAGTGATTTATGGGGAGACTCTTCTTGAGGACGCTTCATGAAGAGAAAATGTGGTAAACGAAGACATATGAAGGTAATTAGTAAAAAGACCACTAATTTTTGGGGAGGTATTTGGAGTTTTTGTAATGGAGTTTTTTTTTTTTTTTTTTTTTTTTTGGGGGGGGGAGGATTTGGTTTGGGGGAAGAGAAATCTGTCTCACACTAATTTACTCTTGTTTATGGTAACGAAGGCTACTATTACGAAGTTTGAACGCGTAAAAAGGAAATGTGGTTACTCACTTTGAAGATTTTTTAAAGGTGTCTTCCACGCAGCTGTCAAAAAGATGTACGAACACGCTTCACTTTTACTCTATTAAACTCAAAAAACTTAACTTTTTTCTTATTTTGTGTTTTATATATATGTATTTTTTGATATGGGGGTCGTTGATTTCACAAATGTTTCACTTTAACTTTTTGATAGTGATAATTTCACGCAAATTATAATATGGAATATCAATTATCGGTGTTTGGTATTAATGCCAATTGTTGGGGCCAATTATTAATGCCAATTGTTGATGTTGATGCCAGTGCCAGTTGTTGGTGCCAATTATTAGTTGGTGTAAATGCCAGTGCCAATTGTTGGGGCCAATTATTAATGCCAATTGTTGATGTTGATGCCAGTGTCAGTTGTTGGTGCCAATTATTAATTGATGTAAATGTCAATGCCAATTGTTGGTACCAATGGTATGATTTGGAGTCGATGTCGGTATCAAGTGTCGGTTTTTGTTATCCAATGCTAGCGTCAATGCTATTATTAATGCCAGTGCCTAGTGCCAGTGCCTAGTGCCAGTGCCTAGTGCCAATGCTAATGCCTAGTGCTTAGTGTTTATTAACTCTTGTCAAATGCCAAGTATGTTTTGTAAGCAGCGCCAGTGTAACGTCCGAGTTGTTTGGAATGAAAAAACTTGTTTTTTGATATTTTTTCGGAGATACTTTTATTTAATGTATATTGTTTATGTTCCGACACGACTGACTCGTTGCTTCTCATGCGAACCCTTATATAGAGAGACTCTTATGTCTTATCTCTCTATCGATTTATCGGTTATCGATAGAGAGTAGGTGAAACGTGTGAGGTGATGTATGCGTGTGCTGGCATGACGTCATATATGTATGAGTGGGTGCGTATGATAAGAATGTGTAGACGAGAGCGTAATGCCGAACGGGTTACAGTATTTATATGAAGGTTAAGCCAATTCTAGGTACTAAAAGTCAAAATTAAAAGTTGTGCAAATGAGTGGAGACACTGAGAAGCCAGTGAGAGTGCTCTCTAAGAACTCAAAACATTCGAGAGTTTAAAAAAATATTGAAAAGTGTCGATTTGGCAGAGGGGCATGTGATTTGAAATCATTAGTTCGAAAGG
>NW_022201606.1:3441336-3904986 GCF_009176525.2 Contarinia nasturtii
ATGAAGGTTAAGCCAATTCTAGGTACTAAAAGTCAAGATTAAAAGTTGTGCAAATGAGTGGAGACACTGAGAAGCCAGTGAGAGTGCTCTCTAAGAACTCAAAACATTCGAGAGTTTAAAAAAATATTGAAAATTGTCGATTTGGCAGAGGGGCATGTGATTTGAAATCATTAGTTCGAAAGGAGGTATTTATATGAAGGTTCAGCCAATTCCACGTACTAAAAGTCAAGATTGAAAGTAATACCCAAGAAGCCAACAAATCAGAGATTCATTTAAAAACTATTTCAATGGCATTGGTACTGTTCCATGGCTAGATAGACAACTGGGATTTGGAAATATTTAATATTCAAAATTGACTGAAGTGATGAGACGGCTGTTTATATTTTTAACATTTAAAATATAGGATGGCCGAGAAAAGAAATTATAACAAAATGCAATTTTGACATGACGAAGAGCAACAAATTATCGATTTTGTGAAAGAAAATCCGTCATTGTTCAACCCGAAAGACCCGAATTACAAAAAAAAAATTAATCAAAGCACGACGATAATCACAGCTGGGCAACACAGCAACTTCATTATGGTTGTCACTGTTTATGTCGGGTGACGCAAATTTGTACCATTTTTGATTTAGGCGATCGAAATTTGTGCCATTTTTTTATTTCGCTGGCAACCGCACCATGCTACGGTTAACGTTGCTTGTCATCGACGCGCTTTGCAATTAATAAATCAGTTTTTTTTTAACCTTGTGACATACCCTATGTTCTCTTCAACTAAAAATTGTATATTTTTCGTTGAAGGAAACGATTGTTTAAAAAAATGATTATTATAAAAGAAGCAAAGGGAAAAGGTTAGGAACCGGAGGTGCATCAACCAGCAAAATTTCTATAAACAAAGCAATGTCCTTTTTTAATGAAATAGTTACCGTAAACTCAAGGTGTGATAAAAATAATCAAAATTTGTTACATTAAATGAAAAATTTGATTTATTTTACCGTAGTACGACCACAAACATTGATTCATTTGAAAGTATGGACGAAAATTCATTATCTCAATCAACATAAAGGGACACATAAAGATAATCTATTTCACTTGTCAGGTTGTTTCCGTGGATTTTCACAAACCATTGAGAAAGACGCACATGAGAAGGAATGTTAAAGACGTTGGTATGAGTGTTACATTTGTAACAGGGATGAAAAGAGGAAAAAAAAGTTTGTTACTATTTCAAAGAGTAAAATGGGAAATCATATGAGAATGCACACTGGAGAGAAACCATATCGATGTGAGCACTGTCTCAAGAGGTTCAACGATAAAGGCAATCTAAATATTCATGTGAGAATACATATCACATCAATGTGTTTATTGTGAAAGCAAATTTAATCATAAGAGTAACTTTAAAAGACATATGCGAAGCCTTCATACAAAATGACCTTAAGTGCATTGCTGTAATAACTAGCAATGGTTAATGCTATCTGTTTTTAAAAAAGCAGCCAAACATACCTGAAGAAAAATGTTAATATTTATAAAGTAAAATTATTAAAAAATCAAATTATTCGTTTCTAATTTTAAGAAAATGTATATTCTACAGAGATAATATCGGTTAAGCTAAGAAAAATTAATTGCATGTGTGAAATTAGTATTTTACCAAATGAAATTACATAAAACTGTAGTATTCTATTTCCAATCATAAGTATCGAATGAAATAAATTAGGGAAGAACAATCTTCAATGCAACGTTTCTTTATTCTCGTGCCATTTTAGCTGAAACTCCAACAAAATTAACTGAAAAAAAGATTCATTCGAATATAAGCTGATTCTGAGTTTTGCACATTATGCTGAAATACATATTATTGTAAGCACATTTAGTCCATGCACGAACCCATTTATAGTGGATTTCATGATAACGTGATTCATCCAAATTCACAGGTTGTGAATACATTTTTCGTGAAGTTTTATTTCACTCCACGCATATTACCTCTTGGCACTGTACAATATGGATATTCTGAAATTCTCAATCCAAATGAAATTATTCGTTTTACCAGTCAATTTGATGGTGAATATGATTCAGTTTATTTTACATATTTGGTCTGAAAGTTGTACACTTGTTTACATCTATTGACTTATTTAGTTACATTGAATCATTCAATAAACCTTCTATGCTCCATTCAAATGTTTGATTTAGGAACAATTCTATTTTATATACATGTTTACGATGTTTAAATTTTCGATAATTTTGCATATTTTCTACCATTATAGATCCTTTACTTGCCTACAAATCCGCATTTAAAATTATAAAAAAAGTATTTTAATTGTTTAAATCAGTCTATGTATTTCAGATAGATATCCATCCGAGATATTTTAGAATATCTGGATATTCAACGCAACTGCACAGCGCCAGAGCTGTGTGCGTCGCAAATAGAATCTACGGTATGTCGCGACGTATATGTGTATCAAGTGCCGCACGTACACAGTCACACTGTGTCTGTATTTTACGTGTAGCGACATACCGTAGATTCTACGTGCGATACACACAGCTCTGGCTCTGTGCAGCTGCGTTAAATATCCAGATATTCTAAAATATCTCGGATGGATATCTATCTGAAATACATAGACTGGTTTAAATAGATACATTTTTCTCTTTTTTTCCTACTTCAATTGTAGAGACGATCTTGCAAGTTTTTTACTTAAAGAGTAAATTAAAATTGAATCGCTTCATTATCTTTTTGTGATGAAGAATCAGAGCATATACTAGGCATAGATATATATCCTGGATATTTTGTCAGTATCCGATATTCATTGGAGTCAGACTTTGAAATAGAGTAAAAACAATAGAAGTTATTGTTATATTGATTGTAGTAATGTAAATGGTTTTATACTTAGACCTATAACAATCACTTCTATTGTTTTCACTCCATTATAATGTCTGGCTGCGATAAATATCGGATACTCACAAAATATCCCGGATATATATCTATGCTCAGTATATGCTCTGAGAAGAATAGACTTGAACCATGGTGAAAAATGATGCATATTAGGTATAGGTATAGGCCATTTTTCTTCATGATAGTCGTCATAGTAAAAAAATTCGAATCTTGTAGTGAGGGAGATATTCTGATTTTAAACTGAAGATCTAAACAATATTACTTAAAATTTGACTAGACATTATTTTTTTTTCTTTTCTTTTGATAATTTCAGTCAAAATAAATGGGATAGAATTCAAATTGCCAAAATTTAATGACAATTCTATTTTCACTTCAATGAAATGGATTTGAAATGCGTAAAGAGCACAATAATAAATAGCATTAATATGGTAATAGTCAGTCAACATTGCAAATTGAATATTTTGAAGTCTTTTTTAAGTTGTGAATAAAAGTCATCAATCAACTTATATGTTTCACCATCAGGTATACCAAATATTTGTCTACAACATCTTTCGTTTAGAGAAAAATGTTTATATTTTCTATCAGGTATAATAAGATAATTGTTAATTAATCAAAATCCCTATTTTCTATGTAGGATTATGACTTTACTTCAAACTCGTTTAAGAGCCTTACTTAAACAAATGTGTATCAAATGTGAGCTTCTATTTGTTTAGTCAATTTAATTTAATTTAAGTTACACAAACACCTCGTTATTGTCACCATTGATGACTGACATTTTTCAAAACCAATTAAATTTAAAATCAACGCACTATTTGTGGTTATGGATTATAATTTCATTATCTACATCATTACACCACTACATTGTAAGTACTCTGAAATTAGTTCAGAAAAGGTCTATTATTACATTGTACGCTCGTTTGTTCATTTGTTGTTTGGTATTCATGCTATGAGACTGATATGATTAATATGTGTGTGTTTTTTATTTCAAATCGAATTAATTCAGAGGCTGTCTTTATACCAACTGCTGTTATATGAAATGGAAAGTAAAGTTTTAAATAAATGAAACAAAAACAAAACAAACAGAGGCAAAATCATTCTGGTTTATAAAAGAAATGTAAATCCCAAATATCCCATGAAATTTGGCTTTCTTTTCTTTATATTTTTAGTGGATATGGATGAAGTGGAAATGTTTCGAAGAATAATTCAATAATAAAAGAATCTTCTTCAATTTTGTTTCCCCTCGCTTCCCCACGAATACCTCCAAAACATATACAAATGTATAGGTCAGAGTGTACACCATCTATAATATCTACTTTTTATCAAGTTTTTATGCTGAGAATGTTATTTTTAAAAAAGTGTCTATGCTTTTGAAATTGTGTCATGGCTTTAATTTAATGTTGGCCCTCATATATGATGAGTATGAATCATTGCTGTTCGCTACTGGGTCAAAACTGAAAAAAAAATCTTTTTGTATACATTCAATAATCGGGTTAACTCTGTTATTGACTCAAATAAATGTACGCATTCGAGTTGAAAGTTTCAACTCAGCAAACATATGTATTAGGTACTGATGAGTAATTTACTATGAGCAATAAAATATAATATTAAATATTACAGTTTGTTGTCTGTTTTGTTTGTTTGTAAACATATTTTAAGGATGCACCAAATAGTAGCAAAAACAATGGTAAAAGTTGAGCCTTTGTCGAATGTACAAGTTTGTATATGCGTTTATGAAATAGATCTACTTAAAAATGATATTAAATCAATAATTATGGTATAGAATTTACAAGCTCTGCTGATAGAAAATGCCAAATTCTATTAATATTTCATTAACATGCTGTAAATAAATATGTATGATAGTTTTAAATGCTACTAAATACACAATAAAAGTGTATATTTGTATAATTTAATTCAGGTCTGGTATGGCTGGTGTATATTTAAATTATTGTACAAATTTATGTATATTTGTACGATTAATATGTATGTATTGTATGGTCGTTGACTATTTAAATCAATTCGGTAGAGATATATTTATCATTTACCGTTTGAAAGCATGCTATTTGGCAAATGAAAAGATGTTTTCTTTTTGTAATGGAAATATATTGAGTGCCAAAATGTAATGATATGCTACAAATCAAGTTAGAGTGTTTTTGTGGTGTAGCTATGTCTAAAAAGTTTTGATCAAAGCCACTTTTACACCGTGAATGTGTACCTTATGCAATACGATTGGTACGTAATTTTGATTAATTAACCTTTCATCAAAATTCATATTTACATTTTGCTAATAATCAACATTTTCAATGAGTAAATTCAAATGTTTATTTGCTTTGGTTTACATGAAGAACATTGAACAAGGATATTCAATATGTGCGATTTTGTTTGCATACTCACATACACACGCACACAAACATACCATTGAACATTTTTTATTGTTAATTAAATCTCATATCCGTTTAGATTTTTATCAAAGCAAAAAACTTTAATGCTAACCCCTTTTTTGGCTTATATTTGACACAAACATTTTACACATAATCATTTATAATCTACAGCGGGGAGCATAGACATCTGACATAAATGATCTAAAGCGCAAACAAAGACAAATTTCTGCTTTGATGTTAAATACCAAAATGTAGAAAAGGATTTGTTGTAATTCAAAACGGCGTCAACCACACGATGATGTAATTAACTCACAAATTGCACGGGGGACAGCTTAAGCTTTTTGTCGGAGGCTCATTCGCATCTTGCACGTTAAATCTTGCGTCGTCCGTCGAATCGGTTTTTCGATTTTTCAATTTCCTAGAAAGCGAATCAAACAAACAGAATGTTTTTATATAGATAAGAACCAAAAATAAACCCCAAAACTGATGACTTTGACATATTCGCAATGCCGGAAAGGAAGTGTATGTTATGAATAATGTTAACATAAGATTTATGTACTACACTGATTAATAATTTCGAACAAATAATAAGTTTATGTGGACTTGTAGATGTTATTTCGTATATTTTGGGTATTACCTGGCAACAGCTAAGAACGCCAAATCCACATTGAGGCCTGTGGCTGCCGAGGTCTCCATAAATGTTACATTATATTCTCTTGCCAATCGTTCGCCATCTTCACGTTTAACTTGCCGATCTGGACAATCGGATTTGTTTCCTACAAACATTAAATAAAGATAACATATTTGTATAAGTGCCGAAAATCCCAAACAAAAATTCCGTCTTTAAAATGCTATGGATCAAATACTGGTACGCCAGGTAAGCAAAGGTAACTCTCGAACGATGCGTCAGCTTTTTGATTCCATATCAATTTGAACACGCATTATTTGGACTCTTCAATCAATCATTAGACATCTACTGCAGAATATAACTTACCTAGTAACAAAATGACAACATCATCTTGAGCATATTCATGAATCTCAACCAACCATGCACGTATATTATCAAAGCTTGTTTTATTTGTTACATCATAGAGTAAAAGCAACGCTGTAGATATAATGAAGATGAAATATTTAAGAAAAGAAAGAAAATACACTTATGTTCTTTAAAACAAAAAGTTAATTATGTTTTTCTTGAAAATTGAATTCCAATTTCATTATTTTTTATGTATTTAATGTGTACGAAAATTCCACATAAATCGGTTTGAAATCATTACAAAAACATACCGAAATGTTTCGCTTCAGCAAATTTTGTTTTAAAAACAAACTTACCATGAGCATCTCTGTAATATGCGTGCGTTACACTTCGAAACCTCTCTTGCCCAGCTTTTTTTTTTCAAATTGCAAAAGGGACAAAAAACGAAAATTAATTCACCGAACAACGACATTACTTCGAAGAAGAAGAAATGAAAAAAACTCACCAGTATCCCAAATCTATCGTAAGTTAATGCGTGCGAAGGAAAAACATAAAATTTTAACTAATTATTCCAATTAGAAACAATAACAATAAATGTAATGAATACCTGTAGCTTTACCCGAGTGTTGTCCAGCTGCACAATTTTCGTCTGGAATGAAAATGAAAGGGTAAAAGCTTTAAAATGTGCTTGACTCAACAATTATGTCAACAACACCACATTTCGTAAAGACACACCACCAGCAGAATCGGTTGGCTGAGCACATGTACATTTGTAAGATAAGCACCAATTGAAAGGCTTTCGATGAACGCATTTGTTTTTACGATGAATATTTGCTAAGTATGAACAAAACCTATGTAATCCAGTTTGGTTTTTAATACACGTCCTTTTTTGCTTTGTTTACTTGCATCAGACTTTAGCATTTACTTTACCACCCAAACAATGTAAAATAAATACCGTATTCCATTCAATACTTGGATAAAACCACTTAAAGTGAATTGCTTTCACATTTTCTATTTGATCCGTTTTAGACGATGTCAATTTGAAAGAAGAATAAGTTACGTTCCACTTTCATCCAAAAGATATTTATGGATCTTATACATTGTGTCTGTTGTGCAGAATTTCAATGTGAATAGAAGTCTAGATAGAAGACTTACTAGAGGCATTTTCACAAAATGTGACAAAGGGCCAGTGGCCACTGTGCAAATAGAAAATTTGTCGTTTTTTGGTAGACAAGATTACAATTGTGGTTTTGTAATGGGTTTTGTATTCGTCAAATGGATCATTTACTCAATCAACCACTTAATTTATGTGCGAAAATGTGCATTCGTATGGCATTCAAGCAATATTCTCCACCGAAATTATGTAAGGAAGAATGTTAAATGGCATGTCGGATATGTCTTCTATTTATGAAACGAGGCTTTTTTTTTATTCCACAATATACCACAATCAATGTCATATTTCTTAATAAAATTGTGTACTTGACTGAGCTATTTATTTTTAAAAAATTCAAAAAATATCCTGTTTACCGACAAAATAAATTTAATACGTATTTTCCCTTCAGTGAGTATATTGTACTTTGAAGGACTATGTTGTTATGATGTTCTAATTATTAAGTAGACTGGAAAATGTGCACTAATAATGTGACTTGATAAAAATGAGCTATGTCCGTTTGGAGAACACACGGGGGATAATATGAGTAAACAATACCCTTGACTAAAAAGAGAAATAAATACACATTGAAAAGCATGCTCATGAAAGACAATGACAAAATAAATATTTTGTAAAACAGTTCATTTTTAAAAGTCACATGAATGCTTTTTGTTTTGTTTTTTTTTTCATTCATTTTCAATCTTTTTTCAAGCATAAAGAAGTATTGAGTTAATTTCAATTTGAACATTTCAAAAAGTTACTGTCAAATCAAAACCAATGAATATTAAAACTATTTCAGTCTCACCCTAAAATCAATTCCGACCGTTGAAATAAAGCTGCCCGATACAAAAGTTCCATCGCGAAATCGAACAAGCAAGCAGGTTTTTCCAACACCACTGTCTCCAAGTAGCATAACCTGTTGAATACGACGAAAAGCGTTCGTGTGTTTGTTTCTTTTTTCCCTTTTTTCATTTTCGCAGTTCACTAGACAATCAACCACTTTACGACATATTGATTTTTTTGCACTTCAAAATGTGTTTTCAATCATAACTTTGTTTGCAGTGAACAAAAAAACATATACAATTTGCTCATACAATGTTTTAATGTCCATTGAACATTTAGACGTGTTTTGGTTGAAACCACATTTTATCAGTCATAAAAAATCAGTGTCCAGCATTTTCTTTCATATTTCTCTGGTTGTGTTTATGTGATGGCCATATATATTTTTTTTATTATTTATTATCAATTTGCAAAATATATTTAAAATTCTGTCGCAGTTGTTACAAAATTCTTCAATTTTTCAAAAGTGATATGAGAAAATATACGAAATAAATCATACGCGTCTGCGTTATACCATATTTACTTTAAAAAATGAACATTTTAATCTTATTAAGGATTTTTCATAGATTGAATGATTTTTGCGTCAAATGATGTTATTCTGCCATTGGAAGATACGCGCTTTGAAAATTAATCACAAAAATATTTACGTTTCACGAATATACGCCGACCACAAGGTACACAACCAGAGAGAGCTTGCTTAATTTTATCATATCGGTTACAATGCGCACCTTGCCAACAAAGTCGAAGGCATCGGTTTGATGTCGTTGTCTGCCCGCTTTAGATATAAATTGTTTGCTGTTGCTGGTTCCTGATGTTGAAACATTATTGCTAAGTCCACTCCAGTTAACCATATCATCTGAAGTGTCTGCATCACTATCAATGCCACCGTCACGGTATGAAGTGTGTCCACTGACTGATGTTAACAATGACGATTCGATATTTTGTGCTTTTGCCTGATAGTGACATTGTTGTTGTGTTTGTTGTCGGAATTTCTGAATTTCAAAAATTTCATCATTCGTAATTAGCAAATAATTCCGAAATCTTTTTTAGAAGAGCAATCACAATTGTTAAGTTGCTATGAATTTGCTCACAAACGCATTGCTGAAAGCATACAATTTTTTTGTCAACGTAGTGAAAACTTCATTGATTTCGTAGCAACTTAACGTTGAATAGCGGCCGATAGTACGAATGCATTCAATACATTATCGTTGAGTTTTGCTCATAGTGAGCGCTTCTCAATTGTATGTTTCAATGTTCGTTTCTAAAATTACCTGTTGTTGCATTAGAATCGACTGTTTTTCACCTTCACATAATTTATTTAATTTTTCCAGTGTATCGAATGGCACCTCGCCTGGGCACACATTTTGCCACGTCGGCTTCACAAGAGACTCTCGCCGATAATTTTGTAGTTGTGGCGAATTCGGTTGTGAACGATATGATTGGGCATTTTGTGTGCTCTGATTGCAATTTGTGTGGTTCGCATTAAATGCTGAGTTATTCATTTTATTTGTGTCAGTCTTTTCTTTCAATATGGAAGTACATAAGTAAATGTTCCGGAGATTGATGATATTTTATGCGGCACGAATGTTGTCAAAATTTTAATCCAAATTGAATGTGAAGCAGACTCATTATAAAATTAGTAGACATCAATATATGGTAGTTTGTTTTTCATGGAACATATTGCAACTGAATAATAATATTTGAAGCAAACTTTTATGTTATATTTCACTATGGCAATCAATTCTGAAAATATACGATGAATTGTTAATCTTGTCAAAGTTTTCGTTAAGTTTATGTTATGTATAAAACTTTTATCAGAACACGCTACATTACTCGAAAATTTAAATTTGTTCCGTTTGATACCAATTTCTATGCGAGAGTTCATCACAAAACAAATGCTCAAAACATGTTGCATGTGGCACATATATAAAAGAAAATAAATGATTTCACAAAAAGTATTGAAAACTTTATAGCTTGAACAAATTCTCGTTTTATATAGTATACGATTTTGCTAGGTGATTCAGACTCTGAATTTCAGAGGTCATCAAAATGAAAAGTGAATTTTGATTTTTTTCTCTCTGTATTTTAATGAACCAATTTTATATGATCAAATCAGTGACATATTCAAGGCTCTTGCTTTTGAGCAATCCACTGGAAAAATGGTGTAATTGAAGGTGTTGAGTAACAGTAAATCTAGACTGGACACATTTAATCATGGACCATTTGATTCTTTCATTGTAACTTAATAAGGCTGGTCAAGTTCGTGTAATTTCGAATGAAATTTATCACTTCATATTTGACGTGCTATTCACATTTTTTTTCTCCATATGCATGGCAAATTGAACAAATGAACGATTTAACACGCATTGCTCCAGTCGCATTTTTTAGTATTCAAATCACTGTAGCAATTTGGAACCACTTGAAAACTTTTCATATTTTTTTTACACGAACATAATTTTAAAAGATAATGAGATGTACCGTTTTGGCAAGACATTTTTATTTTTTTATAAATAAAATATACCGAGATTTTCATGCATTTATGTTCGTATTTATCTTTTCAGAGCAAAACAGGAGATTTTTGAGAGAAAAACACGACAACGTGATTCAGAGAACAAGACAATCAAAATTAATTCGAAAGAAACCCGACTGGAACCAGAATCAGAATGATTTACTTTTTATGTGTATCTCCATGGAGTACATTTATTTGAGACAATCTTCGCAGCAGAATGCGTCCCTATTTTGAAAACGCTAACGCTTAAAAATAGTATTCAAACTGTCGAAATCTGATGATAAGAGCCTTTGATAGAACATTCGCGTTCCAAATATAATGTGAACCAGAATTTTATCCTATAGATTTTGCGATGGAAACGAAAGCAGCAGAGTTCTATTTGGAAAATGTCTTCGAATAGAGGGTATATAAACATCCTCTCGATAATCCTAAAAAATTGCTTTTATCCCTCTGGTCGTATTTTTAGTTGTTTCGCAGACTCAATTGAAAATAACAGGAATAAACTCCAAAAGAAATATATACACTACAAATGCAACTTTTGTTATTTTCTCTTTTATTCTGAGGTTCTATGTATTTTTTGTTTGCGCGGTAAGAACTCGAACAATGGCAACAAAAAAATCAACATCAATGAGCGTAAGATACACAGCCACCAATGAATGCACATTTCTTCACGACCCTGAGTTGTCATCAAAACATTTTTCTCGTCAAATATATAAATAAAAAAAATAATAATACAGTTTGCATGGCAGCGTGCAAATTTAAAACACTAGAGATGATTTTTATTTGATAAAAGCACTTTCTGCGAATTTTAATCACTTATTTATGAAATTATTTGTCAAAAAAATCACGTTTTAATTAAAATGCTTTGCCGTTGTATAAATTAGAAATGCATGTCTTTGATGTTTTCTCAAGGAGACCAAAATCATTTACTCGTTTTATTCAATAATCGGTTTTCAAACTGGTGAGAGTGCTTCGAAAAATGCGAACTGATTTTGTATTTCCATCCAATTTGTCCAACAGGTGAATGAATACTGAAGCAGCTACGTTCAGAAAGCAAGTCGATAGACTCTAGCTCAGTCGAAACAGGGCACATTTTCCATTCTTCGCAGCTATAAAATTGCGTATGTGTGTACATTGCGTGCTTTATTGTTTTCTTAGTATCGGCTTTAGATTCTTCTTCAATCAGTTTTAAATATTGATGTGAATACCTATTCAAAATTTGGTACACAGCACAGATTTGTTCATGAGAACAACGGTTATTTTGGCCCCTTTTATTCAAAAACATTTAGCACATTTTAACGAAAACCAATAGATTAGCTGCGTACGTAGGTTGCTCCATAATTTTTTTTAAAATGGTACTTATAGTGTTGCCCGATGTAAACCATTGTCATATTCGTAAAGTTTGATGTTTTGGTATGTATTCGTGCCCTGAACCTTTTGTCGTACGAACGCTATTTGTATTGTTTACAGTGACTGGTAAACTGCGACTCAACAAAAAAATGAATTTTACACGTGAAGATTTTCGTAAAATGATTTACTACGATTTTCGAAGTAAATTATCTCAACAACAGTGTTTCGATCGACTTCATTTGGCCTTTGGCAATGAAGCACCAACCCTTCAGACAATTTATAACTGGTACCGAGAATTCCGTTGCGGTCGTAGTTCGCTCAAAGACGAGTTTCATACAGGTCGTCCAAAATCGGCTGTTGTGCCACAAAACATCGATGCTGTCAGAAAACTGATTATGGAAGATCGTCATGTGACCTACCGTGAGATTGAGGCATCTTTGGGCATTTCATCCCACAGCATACATACAATTTTGCATGAACATTTAGCCGTAAAAAAGATTTGCTCTCGTTGGATCCCACATAAATTAACCGATGAACAAAAAATGGCTCGTGTGAGTTGGTGTAAAGAAATGCTCAAGAAATTCAATCGTGGTGCTTCAAAAGACGTTAATAAAATCGTCACTGGTGGCGAATCATGGATCTACGCGTATGAGCCCGAAACTAAACAGCAGTCGACTGTATGGGTCTTTCAAAGTGAAGATAACCCAACAAAAGTTGTTCGAGCTCGAAGTGTTGCGAAGCAAATGGTCGCCTGTTTTTTCGCGATAAGTGGTCATGTGGCAACCGTTCCACTAGAGGATCGTAAGACCGTCAATTCTGATTGGTATACCACCATTTGTTTGCCCGAAGTGTTTGGTGAAATAAGAAAAAACAACCACCGTCGCAAAATAATTCTTCATCACGATAATGCGAGCTCTCACACATCTTTTCAAACTACTCGATTTTTGACCGGTCAAAACATCGAACTGATGGGTCATCCACCGTACAGTCCTGACCTGGCACCCAATGACTTTTTTTTGTTCCCAAGCGTGAAGAAAAAACTACGTGGTCAACGATTTTCGACACCAGAAGAAGCAGTTGAAGCGTTCAAAACACACGTTTTGGAGATATCACTTTCGGAGTGGCACGAATGCTATGACAAATGGTTTCATCGAATGCAAAAGTGTATCGATCATCTCGGGGAATATTTTGAAAAACAATAAAACCATTTTCGACAAAAAACAACTGTGTTATATATGTTTTTAAAAAAAATTATGGAGCAACCCTCGTATTATATTCAATATCTATTTTGTCTTTTCGTACATTCAATTGTCTCTTTAAATGCGTTTTAAAAGCAGTCTAGCGAAAAATATGGTTCTTCATTTTTGATAATTTTTCATGATTGATTAATTTCGAAATATTTGAACAAATAATATAATACTTAAGGCCACTTAGTCCTGAAAACAAAAATCCAAATACAGGATAAAATCATTTTAGTGAGAACATTGTGTTGAAAACAGAATCTGGGTGATTTGGTAGATAACATTTTCCGGCTTTGTATATATCCATATTCACAAATTGTGAATACGATAAACGAAAGAAAATCGAATAGGAAATCTGCGGTATTTATAAGGTTTGCATTTTACTATCCAAATCAATAGCGCGTGAAGATTGTATTTCGTAGAATATGTCTTACCGAAAATCAGTGTGACTGATAAAACCGAAACCAAACTTTTTTCTATATCTTACAAAAATAGCTTTAACATCACCATTGATTCTTATCATCAGTATACACAGACACACAATTATAATAAATATCCAAGCTAAGGTTCGAGGTTTCTCCAGAAATCATTGAAATATTGCTAAATTTAGTATCTTCAGCCAGACCTCCATTTAATATCAAATCAAAATACATTCGCATTTGAAAAACAATAAAGTCATCTCAATACGTGAAAAAAGCCTGTATAATAAAAAAAAGCGTAGATCTATTTACATCAATGTGAAAGTGAAAGAATGTGGAAAATTGTTGTCATAACAACAGCAAAAAGGAATCTAATTTTGACATACTTTCATGATCATGTTTATTACGAATAATTATTTTTTTTTTTTACTTTATCTTTTTGATTCAGAAAATTGAAACTCAAATAGTTGTTGTACTGATTTTGGAATTGTAAATCAAGGGTTCTAACGAAAATATATAAGAGAGGAATTTGATTTAATTAGGCTGTTTGAAAAAATGTTCATAATTCAGAAAAATTACCCCCTTTTTACACGCACTCAATCCTGAAATTCGGAAAACACTCAATTTCTGACGTAAGAATAGATTGTTGGTCATGTTTTTTTTTTTCAATTTGTGAAAATAATTTGCAGTATCGATCAAATTAAGTTCAATTATTTTGCTAAAAATAATAATAATAAATTATGGTTTTTTGTTAAACCATCAAATGTGATATTATTTAAATGCATATATATTAGTTGTGTAAATATGTCGCGCAATAAGTGAGTAAATAAAGTGGAAAATAAATCCGCTCCCTTCTATAGAAATTATCATTTATCGATTTTAAATAATCACTCAAGTGCAATGGTAATCAATTTTTGCGTCGAATGCTATTTATATGTCGTTCGTATGGAATATAAATTGGGATTTCTGGAAACATATTACATATATATATATATAATTTTAACCACAGAGTTCGTTACAATAATGTCATGTATGGTATTCATTGGTTAAATCCATCTGTTGCATGCATATTTATGCAAAATAAATGTACGGTGCGATGCTCGTTGTTCATAATATCGCATCGAGATAGTGGATACGCTTCAGATGAATCACTATGGTAACGACCTTGTGAACTGCGTTGTTGCTATTGAATCACAAAGTAATGTCATCATTTCAAGTGCAAAAGAAAATTGATTTCCCCGGAATTCCTCTTTTTTAAAAGGAAAATCAACTGAAGCATGCATTATAAACGAATGAAATACGCATTTGCATAACTTTTGAAAGGCATATTAAGTTTATTCATTTTGCATTGCACAAAGAACGATTCCCAATTATTATTTTGCCGTGGTTTGTTCATCTTCAACTAATTAATAATTGGATATTAATCATTTTATCACCATCCACCCACTTATTCAATCATAAGTGCATTTTTCACTTTAAAAATCTGCAACTTGCTTTCAATTCCAATTAAACAATGAAATGCGCTATAAATTATACGCGTGTCGAAATTCAATCTTTTTTGTATGTTTGTCATCATTTGCATAGCAGAACGCAGAAGAGCAAAAACAATGGAGAAGTTAAACTAATTAAAATGCCGTGTGCAGAGTGCACCCACACATTTTATTTATTTTAACAAAAATTCATCTAGGAAATGCGTATATTAGTGCTATGTAAATATGCATACATTTTGCATGTATCAAAAATGAAACAAAGGAGATGTGAAGAGGACGGCCAATTACTGCTTCATCCAAAAATAGAAATATTTAATGCTCACGCTCTCTTGACTCTTTTTTACCATGGAATGTCTTTCGCTTATTTTAAACGTAATATTTACTTTCTTCTGTAAGTGGTGCTTTACTGATTTACATATTTAAATGCGATAATGAGAGTACTTACCGTCAGAGAAATGCCAACGGTCGCTGAAAAAGATGCAGTCTTAAATTCATTCGTATGATATCTGACAATGAAAGAAGTTTTCCCAACTCCAGAATCACCCAGTAATATAACCTGTAAATACCGAATTAAATAACATTCAAAATGATTTTCCAATTGCTCTTCGTAAGAAGAACGCGATTCAATCAACTTGATTAGAACTTCTAATTTAGAAATGCTTTTTTTAATGCTCCGAAAAGATTGCTTTTTGTATGGGGTATTATTTAAATGCGTACAGATTTTCTATATATTTCTTCGCTTAAAATTAGTAATCTTAGCATCCAATTTCGGATAGAACAAATATTGAAAATACCTTATGTAAAATACTTTCGTCGAATTCGCTATCTTCTTCGATTTTAAATGATTTCCATCCATCATCAAAATCACCGCTGGTCGTTCGAAGGTCAACGTTTCTGAATGCGGGGTGGTTGCCAGACGGTGATGGGGTTTCTTCATCGAGAAAATTTGCTTCGTTGAAATTTAGTCCGGTATTGGTGTTACGATAGTGTTTGTTTGGATTAAATTGGCACTCGTCCTCAAACACGTCATCGATGAGGTCTTCCTCCATTTTGACTTATGTTAATTCTTCTTATCGAAATTTTGTAGAAAAATGATCGCAATGCGGAATATGGTCTGTGTATTTATGGTAATTTGTTCCTAATTTCGAAGTAATACGCGAGTTAGAAAAGCGATTTCCGTTAAACGTGTTTTTAAAATCTAACGTAATTCAAAGTTCAAATGCAAAATTAAAAAATAAAAGCACTTGTGCGTTTCGCTTAAAGCTTTTATTTGATATCAAACTGAAATGAGTTAGGCGATAGCATATTGATGGCGCGCAAAAGCTTTGCTGTGACTTCTCATTCTTTTGCCGTGAATAAAGTTAATGCTGCATATTGAAATGCATCACTTTTTTAATATAAATGTTATTGTTTTTATTGCAACCCATAAGATTTGTTAGCATTCAGTATAATAATAATAATAACTATTTATTGAGATTAATGCACATTTGCAAAATAATACTTTTCCACAAACAGATTGCGCACATAAATAATTCAATAGTGTAAGCTTGAAGGCAATTCAATTCAGTCAAAAATGCTTCACATACTTGTAGATTTGCATTGTCACTACGGCGATAAAAGCATATAAGTGTGTATTTAAGGCTGTCACTTTTAGTGTTATGGGAAATGTTCATTAATGTATTTCCATAAGAATATAAACAAAATGGAACACATTCTTTATCAAAGGCGATTCACTGTGCTCACATGTTTTAATTTATTTGAAAATGCTAAAGTTAGTTTTTATTATTGCTTATATGGTGTTTGTAGGATACAAAATAGTTAGGCAACTACACTAATACAATATTATAAATCTTCAACAAAACATAACAACATAATAAACACCAAAAACGATTTGTACACGCTGTGATTTTCCGATTACTTTGTTTGACACACAAAAAAAATTCTCTATATAAAATTTGGCCTTTTGTTTATATCGTTTCTCATCGAAGTTGTAAACGAAATTCGTCGTTTTGAATAATTGTAAACATTTCAGAGGCAATTAAATTCTATTTTAAATGCAATCGATACTTCAAATGCATGTTCGGTAAAATAAATGAATGGAAAATGAAAAACGCCTGACAGTTGACTATCATAAAAAGAAGAATGAGAAAAACTTTGACAACAAAAACAAATCGAACCCAGTATGTGTCACTTCTGACAAAGTTTGAGGTTATGTTTACTTTAGACAGTAACACTGAAGTTTGTTTTCAAACGTGAAACTTCTAAAGCATATAAATAATGTCCGATAGCTGGGAATCAATGAAAGGACCAAAAGTCCTTTCAGCCGAAGAATCTGAAATGCTGGAAAGGCAAAATTCAAGACTTGTCAACGAATTCAAAGCGAATCAACTGGAAAAGGATGCACTTCGAAATTGGGACCTTTTTTATAAGCGCAACGACACCAGATTCTTTCGCGACAGGCATTGGACAACGCGTGAGTTTCAAGAGTTGATTGATGAAAAGAGCGGAGATTCAAAGAAGATTTTGCTCGAAGTTGGATGTGGTGTAGGCAATTTTTGTTGGCCGCTAATTGAAGATAAATTCAATGAAAACTATTTCATTTATGCGTGCGATTTTAGTCCGCGCGCCATTGAATTTGTCAAACAAAATTCACTGTACGACGAACAAGTGATTAAGGCATTCCAATGTGACATTACATCTGAAACTATTTTCGAAACGATTGAGGAAAATTCGGTGGATCTCATTTCTATGATATTTGTGCTATCAGCGATTCATCCTGATAAATTCGATGTGGCTCTTAGATCGATGTATCGGCTATTGAAACCAGGTGGAACTCTACTGTTTCGAGATTATGGTCTTCATGACATGGCACAAATTCGATTCAAGCCTGGAAATAAAATCAGCGATAAATTTTATGTACGACAAGATGGAACACGAAGCTATTACTTTTCAACCGAAGAACTGGAACAATTCGTTCGTAATATTGGATTCGAAGTCAGTGTAAATGAATATATACATAGAAAAACGATAAATATCAAAGAAAATATCGATAAAGAAAGAGTATTCGTTCAAAGCAAATTCAAAAAACCAATTGCATAGATTTTGCTGAATAATTCAGCATAACATTTTATTTTAAGCACCGATATTAACAAATTTTGTATATAAAAGACAAGGAGACTATGTATCGAATACAAAAAACCGTTGATGGTATTTATTCAGAGTTCAACAGACAAGTTAAAATGCATTTATTCCGCCCATAAGATTAACCGGTCGATTTTTGTACCGTTTTGAAATGTCTGCTTCAATCTAAGAATAAAGATGAAATATTAAGATTATGCACATTAACCATATGTTTGTCTTATTGTAGTGTAATGAGATTTTTCACATTCAAAAGAAAAAGATTGTTTACTTTGCTCTGAAGTTGTTTGGTCTGTTCAGTTACTTTGCCAACTAATGGTTGTATGCCAGCCTTTTCATTTTTGAACTGCTCAATTTTATCCTTTAGTAATTTTCTCGTCTGTTCAATTTTCTGCACGGAAACCACCTTTTGCTGCAACTTTCCAGCCAATATATCGCCATATCTAAATAACATCAAAACGAAATAACAAATATAAAATGGAGAGGAATGAGTAGAAGGCATGGTACGAATAAAATTACTTTTCAGAATGTTTGAGCTGGTGCAGATGTTGTAGTAATTCATCAGTAGCCTTTTCCAAAACAGCTTGTACATCAGTCAATATTGGTGAAATGCTTTTTGCCGAATGGTCATCCATGCCCTCCAGAAACAAAAAAGTTGCCGTATTGGAATTTTCTAAACTGTTTAATTCGAATTGACGCATTTTCAAAAATGATTCCAACTGCAAATAGATGAGTTAAAAAAAAGGTTTGTTATTTCATGAATCTTGTGAAATATTTTTTTTAAAAAGTCCATTACCTCAAATAACTCATCCAAAAAGTGTTCACGATAAATTTCAAGAACAGTTAATGCTTCATTGTTTCTTGCCACACCGCCTTCCATGCCGCTACTTTCAATTGTAATGCCACTGTCTTTCAATGAAATATCAAAATCAATTGCATCAGCGTTTGGTTCATCGACTCCCCAATCAATATCGCCTGTTTCCAGAGTCACCTCATTTTCAACGTTACCAAAATCGATATCGTTTCCAAAGTCAATTTCACCCTCTCCAAAATCGATTTCGTTCGCAGTACCGATGACTCCATTATCATCAATCGTCAATTTTATGTCAACGGGTGGCTCTTCAATCGATAACGGAGCTTCATGATGAATGTATTCATAGACGGTTGTATTGCCTTTCTCAATAATGTGACGTAAAATGGGCAAACACTCGGTATTTTTCGATGCTTTCTCGTATATTTGTGTAGCTTCTTTTACTTTTTTCGCCAATACCGTGATTTCATCGAGTAATCCGGGCAAATCTTTTAGTTTATCTAAAAACTCTTCGCGTAAATGTTCGCCTTTAATGCCCAATTTCTGGCACAAAGCCGTTCGTTGAGCATTCAGAACGGCTTCAGTTGCCGTTTGATCTTGGATTTTCTTTTGAGCCTCATCGATCAATTGATCGAATTTTGCAATTTGTTTTTTAATACTTGGCAATTCGTATTGTACATTTCGGACGAGAGTTTGTGCGGCTTCGCCCAAATATACACTATCGCGCTCATATAGCCGCGATATTTCAAGCCAATCTTTCATACGTTGACTACCGTAACGGCCAAATACGCTTTTTGTATCCGCTTCGGTGGTTTTTAGAATTTCAATAATTTGTACACAATGGAAATAATGAATATCTGGAATGCAAACCAGAATTTGGCCAATTAGTTTAACTCTCAAATTTTAATGTGAACAATGACCGTATACTACTTACGAGTTCCAGATAAGAGTTTAACGAGTTGCTCATGACTTGGCATATCATTGATGGCATGAGCGATTTTATTCCGGATCTCTGGAATTCGTGTGTGCCATGTCTTGCTAACGATGTGGCGACTCACCAACCATTCAAGCAACTTTCCGATGTGAATGTCAATTGGAATATTTTGCTCCTAAAAATAATAAAAGCTGTTTTAACAAAAGGTCCAACAAGAATTCAACAAAATAAAACTCACATTCATTTTTTCTTCTCCCTTCTGTATTCGTCTATGTTATTGTAATTTTGAAAGCAGAACAAAGTGAATGTCCAACAATCCACGTCAATTGCCAAATAGTTCGATTGACGTAAAATGTCAAATGTTAAATTCAGCTCATTTGGAGAATGTCAAACACAGTTTACTGTGTACATAACCTCAATCTGAAATCGTAAACATTATGTTGACAAACGATTTTGATACATACACAAAAAAATGGTGAGTAAATAGAAAAAATGATTGTTTTATTATTTTCATATTAATTTCAAAATATATTTTGTGATTTTGCAGTCGGTTACACTGCACACAGATGTTGGCGATATAAAAATTGAACTATTTTGTGAAGATTGCCCGAAAGCTTGTGAAAACTTTTTGGCATTGTGCGCCAGCGACTATTATAATGGATCTCTATTTCATCGCAACATAAAAGGATTTATTGTTCAGACCGGCGATCCGACTGGAACTGGAAAAGGTGGGTAGAAAACTCGGTAAATGCATTCTATCTCAATAATCTGAAAACTCTCAATTTTTAATGTAACAATAGGTGGCACTTCAATTTGGAATACGAAATTTCCTGATGAATTTAAAGACAATCTCAAACATAGTGAACGTGGGATGCTATCGATGGCGAACTCCGGTCCCGATACAAATCAAAGTCAATTCTTTTTCACGTACGCCGCACAACCACAATTGGATTTGAAATACACAATCTTTGGTACGAGCAACATAAACTGCAATATTTTGTAGAAAAAGAGCAAATAATGATTTTCAACAACAAATCATATATTTTTTGTTTGTATTTCAGGCCGAATCATCGATGGTTTTGATGCACTTGATGAACTTGAAAAACTGACCGTAAATCCCAAAACATATAAGCCGCTCGTTGAAAAACGAATAAATAGTGTGACCATACATGCAAATCCATTGGCTGGTTGAATTTTTTAATTAAACTATTTCATGATTTAAATGCAAATAATGAACAGTGACATAAGATAAATAAGAGTTTTTCATTGATCACTTTGTTGAATACTTCAGAATAATGATAAAGATTTAATAAAGGCGAATTTGTACCAATTATGCGTTTGAATTAGATTTTATTTAATGTTTGGCCACTTTGTATGTTCAAATGAGTGAGTTCCAAGTCTCTCCCTTTTGAGCGTATGCTCGTTCCAATGTTTTTCAAAGAAAATAGACATTTCCATTGGATTTTACTTCAAAAACTTATAAAAAATCAACTAAAGTATGGCGCTTTATCGCATCTTTCGATTTTAATTCGGCGTTGCAAAGATTACATTTATACTTCATTGTACAAACTGGACACTTCATTGTTTTTTTAGTGTTCAATTGAAATTTATGTTCGTTACTTACGTTTTTTCTGAGCGATACTCTTGTGGTGAATCTCTTCTTTTCATGTTTGTCATATAAATACTTTATCGTCTTGAGATTTGTCATATAAATGTTTGAACACATTGATCACACTTGAACAAAGTATAGTTTCCAACATGTGAACTATCCAAATAATTCAGTAAAGAAATTGTCGATGTAAATACCGACTTGATTCCTTTTGATTTTATCAATTTCAATGTAGCTTACTTTTCTTGAAACAAGGAACTGATGATAACATTTCTTTGAATGATTTCTTACTAGTTTTGATAAGATTGCAGAATTCATAAAGGTATTCGATCAACTTATTCGATTCGGTCGATCATTTTGATTGTTGATAAGTATTTGGATGCAAAGGAAAACGTTTTCTGCTGACGTTTCTTTTATTTCAAAGAAATTCCGTAAATTATAGTTGATATGATTGAACAACAGGCTATGCAGAACTCATTGTAATTTAACGCTCATTTTGAGAAAACTTCACGCCAAACTAATATCGAATTCGATTCACCGTGTTTGAACACAAAATTATAAAGAGAAATGTTGCAACATACAAATTGTTCTTATGACATTGACACCTATAGACATTTTGAATTGAGATGTGTGAGAGTGCACATCTTATTCAAATACACTTTGTATGAATATTTCTTAGTTAGGGACACGCTTTCATTGGTATAATGTCAACGTTATTCAATATAAATACAATTCTTATTTAAATTTATTATTCGTTTTATTTATGTCGTGGGTTGTTTTATTCAAATCTTAAAGTAATCAGTTCTTTTACAAACATTCACTCGTATCGTTTTAATAAAGAAAAAAAAAGATATTGAAAAAGTGTGAGCATTTTTGGCACAATTGTAATAGGTTAGGTCAATGGAAATTGTAAGAAAAACTCCAAAAATGGCACGCTCTTCAAGCAAAAGACGCAACATGAGTGAGATACGGTATATTGATGTATATCTCGACACCGATGGATTGTATCCATCGTTTGAAAAAATCATTGCAGATATGCGCGGGAATGATGCCGAATTGGTTTATCAAGCCACACGCGCCACACGCATAATACTGGATGCAACAGACAAGTCAGCAATATATGACATAACGGATCGCGGCGTTATACCAATTTGCTTAGGGTTTTTAGACTCAGACAGGTAGTTAACTTTTCAAACAGAATCCAATTGCATTTTGTATCAATTTCGTAAGAAAAAAAACACATTTTCATTTAAATAAAAATATTTAGTTCAACACTACAATACGAAGCAGCAAGTATACTGACTATCATAGCACGGGCCGCATCAGATAAGATTTCCAGAGGCATTCCGAAATTTGTTGAATTACTAAAATCAACATCGGTCAACGTCTCTGAACAGTCAGCGGTGGTATTGAAAATAATTGGCGGCAATGGATTATACATGCGAGATGAAATCTTTAAGCACAATATCGCTGAAGTTATATCAGAAATTTTGCAATACCAGCAACCGGTAAAATGGCCTCAGCACATTTCAAATGTTTTTTTTAAATTTCAATATCATTTGCAGACGTCATTTTTGCGTAAAATTATTAATTTAATATCAAGTTTGCTGCATTACAAAAATCCAGCACCAATTGACAAAATGAAGATGATGATAATGGAGCTAGAACATTTTCTGAATTACGACGAGGCAGAAATTTTATGTAAGTATTCAAATATTATGTTTTAATTGGAAATTAATACGGTAACACGGTAGGTAATATTGATCATACATGTATATATAATTTGTTTATATGAAAACAGCTGATACTGTGTTGGCCATACAAATTGTGACAGCTCATGATAGCAACTGTATTCAGGCGGTCATTGATGCTGGATGTGTATCAATCTTGGTTCAACTATTGGACGATTCCGACTGTTCAGTTGCCGGGCCAGCAATTCAATCAATCGCAAATATCGCGAAAGGAACTGAAGCACAGGTAGTTTACTTCATTTAACAATCAATGTTCAATTTATTAAAAATATCTGCATACACGTTCTTTTGACTCTTCCACACAGATCGATGCGATCGTTGATGCTGGATGTGTACCAACCTTGGTTCAACTATTGAACGTCCTCGACTCTTCAATAACCGAACCAGCAATTCAATCCATCGCAAATATCGCCAGAGGAACTGAAGCACAGGTAATTCTCTCCATTTAACAATCAATTTTTAATTTGATAATAATATCTGCACACATGTTCGTTTCACACATCCACACAGATCGATGTGATTATAAATGCTGGTGTAATAAAGTATATGCCACAATTACTAAAAAATTCAAGCCAAAATGTCGTGGTGGCCACATTGGAGGCGATTGAAAATGTATGCGCTGGTAAACAATCGCAAATTGAGCATGTCATTCAAGAAGGCATATTCAATAACATTCGCGACCTATTGTGTAGCGATATAAAGATATTGCACGAAAAGGCTGCATCGGTTGTAACCAATTTCTTTCTTCACGGAAGTCAAAAACAAATTATTCATCTGATAAAAGAAGTTAACATACTTCCACCACTCTGTGAACTCATGAAGACAGCCAATGATCATTCTCCCATCTTATTAACGATTTTACCTGGTTTGAATCAAATGTGGTCGAAGTTAATAGACAACTGTTCTCAAGAATCGTGGTACCTCTACACCGATGTAAATGATCTCTAATGATATTCAATGTGAATTTTCTACATGGACATTTTTATCCTGTCTTTTTCAGATATTCGTAAATGCGGAAGGAATCGAAATATTAAGGAGCTTACAAGAAAATGGATGCGACAGGATCAAGGACCAAGCTAAACAAATATTAGATGAATACTTCCCCATTGAGGTTTTTACTTATTTTAATTACATTTTCATACATATTTAGCGTTATTTTTTCTATTTTAGAATGAAGAATCAGGTGAAGATTGGGAACTTGCAATTATAGAAATCCAAAATCGATTGGCTGCATTAGAAAACGCAATATTATTTATTACCGGTCATGTTAAACCGAGAAAAAGAAATATAGGGCAGTAGTCACAAGCACGAAATCATTAATTCATTAGAATAGAATGGATTCATTTTCGTATTGATCAAAGTCATTTCTATTAATTTTATTCAAAATTGTTTTCTTTTCCAAATGTCAAACATACATATATGTTTAGATTTACATTTTTTTTTATCTGGATCAAAAGTGTTCAATGCATTGGGGAGCATTCTTATAGAAGAAACAAGACACTTTCATTTATTCTATTTATACCACGATATAACTACTACACATTGTTTATTTGATTAACATTGCATTATGCTTTTTTTTAATGTGTTTTTGTTTGTTGAGATGACTTTGCTTGCGACGAAAAAATAAAATGAACGTGGAAAACGTAATTGAAAAAAAAAGGTTTCAACATTTGATAGGTTTTGTTCGGTTTGAGCGTTTATATTTTAATTTGAACTTTTGACCTTTTAACTGAATCTATAGATTCATTGATTGATATATCAACATTTATGAAAATTAACGAACATGATTTATGAATACTTTTTTTCTAAAATATACGAACGGTATCTTTGATAATATTAAATCACAAAATTGGACTAATTAACTAATAAGTCGTTTTGGTTGTTCATTTTGTTTTGATTACTCAATTTTCCCGGCATGACCACACATTTTTATGTTTTTTTTCTTCATATTTTTACAAATATGTAAAGCTACTGAAATCCCGTGTACAATTTCGTCGTTGTTTTGTTTTATTCTTTCCAAAAAAACATTTTATGTGAAGTATTTGTAGTCATAACACGATTAAACTATTGGTGAAACTGAAAAGTAGAAAAATAAAAAAAAATAAACAATTTTCTTCATTTTCAGTACATTCACACAATTATTCATTATCACCACATTGTTTTTCGAATGAATTTGAACCATGCGGTAAGTGAATCTAGAGCGAAAAGCGAAAACTGACATTTATTTCTTCTAAAAGTATACGTTATGAACGATTTTTATTCAATTCAATAGTTTGATTTATTCATATTCGGTTAAGTAATCAGAACAAATTGATAATTAATAACATTATGTAATTCATACATTTTTATCAGATGTTGAAGTGGATGGGATTGAAGTTGTTTCATCAACTGGTGGCTTCTCGGCGAGATTGCATATTAGTGTATGCTTTCGCCAGTCGGCATGATATCTATATGACATGTCACAATTACTGCAAATGTATGTATTCTCTCCGATATGAGTTCTCAGGTGCTTTACGAGGTCATTCTTTTGAGCGTATGCAACTTCACAAAATGTACATTTGAATGCTTTTCAAAGAGAACAAAAATAAAACCAATTAGATTTTTCTTTAAAATATAGCTATAATTTCGACTAACGTTTTTCGCCTGTATGTTTTCGCATATGTATCATCAGCCGGTGCACAGTGTGAAACTTTAATGGGCATATTTCGCAAGCCTTATCCCGTTCGCCATGTCTCACTGATTTTAGAAGAAAAAAAAAGTCAAATGAATGCATTTTCAATATATAAGCAAGAACCACAGCCTACTTTGATGTGCATTTAGCGACACAGATGATTTATATATATTTCCACATAAATGACACACATGTTTTTCAACGCGGTGAACGGCCATGTGTATTGTAAGTGCTCCTCGTCTTGGAAATTTACTCGGACATTCGGGACACACAAACGGCTTTTCACCGCTATGCACAATAAGATGTCTTTTTAATGTCTGTTTATCTTTGAAGCCTTTGCCGCACTGTGCACATAGATGAGCTATTGGAAAAAATACAAAATCACAATGAAAATGTAATAAACAATAGATGTGCATGTTGAAGTTCACAATACTTACGTCTTTCTTGCAGATGTCGTTTTTGATGATTTAGGATAAGTCTTTTGGTTGCAAATCTTTTTCCACAAATTTCACAAGCAAACTGGAATCGCTCATGCTCTGTATCGTGCCAAGTATTCAGCTCTTTCATATGAAATTTCTTTGGACATTTTAGGCATTTGTAGTAAAGATAAGTATCTTTGTGGATTTCTAAATGTTCGATGATTCCCAATGTCGAATTGAAGACATCTCCACAATATTCACAATTAATGCTTTCACCGCGACATAAATGCCTATTCAATTCGTATTTCATTCGGAATTTTTCGGAACAAACATAACATTTAAACGGCTTCACCGTATCATCATGTATTTTCATATGTGTTTTTAATCTATTGAACGTAGTAGTCTCCCGGCGACAAATAAAACATTCGAAGTATTTTACTTTGTTACCAGACGGTGTTGTTGACTTTTTGGAACGTTTTGTTTTCAATTGAACTGCAATCGGTGGAATGTTAATGAGAGGCTGTTCTTCTGTAACACCATACACGGGGATTACTTTATTTTCATCAAAAACGATCGTTTCGTTGTGAATTGGTTCTTCTATTTTGACTTTAATTTCCGTCACGTCCATGTGTTCACTCTTAACGACAACTGATGCCAATGGATCTTCTACATTTCCATCGAACACTGTTGTTACTAGCGCTTCGCCACTTTGAATTGATGATTTGTTCGGGACACCATTCGCCAATAAAATCATTTCCTGAAAGTACTGGTCACTATTTTTCATGGTGTTGAGAAATTCGAATGTGTTCAATAGCTTTGGAACACAACCCATACAAATATTTTGCGGTTTTCCATCATTTTGTTGGACATTCATTTGTAAACAAATCATCATGTCTGCCATCGTTTTTTCTTTACGTTTTGTATGAAATAAACTAACCAGATTCTTTCCAACTTTTGCACAAATTCGACACATGTCATTGAAGCCTATGTCAGGCTCGATAACCGACTGCATTTTTACAAATGTAATGAAAACTATGTAAATTTTAGCAAAGAAATTCCAGGATATAAACAAACAGAGCGTATAGAACGATTAAGCATGACAGCTGTCATCTTAATGACATTCACCTAACAAATGTTGTAGACTTTCCACATTGGGTCTTTGTTTTAAATCTCAAAATACGTTTTTGAATATAATTTTACGTTATGATGCCGAAATGACTTCGAAATGTGAAACTCAAGCACATTTAATGGTGAATGTTTTCACAATATAATCTATTCAATTAACGGCGCTATGAATCCACCGGTCATATTTGTGTATATGTACATACGTAGTTCGAAGCATGTTTTGGTTGCCAAAAATTCAATGCTCAATTGAAAATGTCTTTATAAATTAAATGTGAATAATCACCAATGTGAGCGTATTTAAATTCGATTTATTGGTTGCAATGCGTAAAAATAGCAATTTTACATGCATACGACACGTGATATCAATAAAGTAAAAAAATCACATTTATCGAAAGATTAAACTTGTTTAAAAAAAAACGGTGATATTACATGCGATTTCGATTGGCGCCAGGCAAAGTCGGTAATTTGAAAAAAGTGACTGAATGTGACGAATCATAACTTTTTGACCAGCAGAAAAATTCGATTTTTTTTTTTTAATTCAGAATCGAGATTTTTGTGGAATGCAATTGTTTGCACATGAGAAAGGATATGTCATTTACAATGTTACTTTAGGAAAAGAAAAAAAAAACATTTTATGGACGTCACATCAACCTATCAATACAATAATAACAAACGTTTCATTGGTTTTTTCGAGATTCTCTAGGATCGTACTTGGGCCAACCGTATATTTTGGCAACATTTCAATTTTTTTTAATTGAACTGAAACTCATTCTCATTTGGCTTCTTTTCTCACTCTTTGTATTTTATTTTGTTATTTTCGTCATATGTTTCATAAAATTTATGTTATTATTTGTGTGGCCACCTCAGAGTCGCCTCATTTCTCAACAAATTTTGGTGTCTGAATTTTTTAGCTCTTCCCCCCAATACTATCGTTTATTTGCAAACTCAATATAATTGGTTGATGTAGAATATCATCATCATTCACAAACAAAAAAGGAATCGATCCTAGAGAAAAGCAGGTTTTGTTTGGATTCTGTATGTTGACGTGAAGTTTTATTCAAGTAAAGGAAAAAAATCACGAGTTTGTTGAGGCGCACGAGATACAATTGAATTGTAAATGAGCGGGAATTCCTTAATAACCCGTCAGAATCGGTGGCATATTCAAATAAATTTATCAACATTAATAGACAAAATAACAAGTAAACTGGATAAAAACCGGTTTGAAAGTATTTCCTTAATTGAAAAATAAAGACGAATCGGATGAAATTAATTCAGTATGCAAAATGCAAATCATTATATGGAAATGCATAAATGGAACGTTGAATGTGGCCAAATTGTGTCTTTTCTAAATAAGATTGATGAGTTTGTGTACTCTTCTTGTTCATTTCCTCTATATATTAATATATGACGTTATATTTTGATTGAGCGACCAAGCCTCTCAAAATCTGCATCAATTACGTTCTTCTACTTTTAGAATTCCAACCGATCATACGATAGTAGCCTAAAGTCGGCGGCTAAATTAAAATTGGCAATAAAATCAACAAAAATAAATCGTCTGCAACGACGCAATTCGATAACAGTACAATAGAATCGTCAACTATGTGAATGCAACTGTGCACATCACAAAATCACCAACATCAACGAATTACTCATGAAAAACAAAAGCATTTGTATGTGATGAAACAATGGAAGAAAAAACTTTAAGCCACAACTCAACGTAATAAAGTTGATAGCTGTTCGGTTTGAGTGAAACCAATTCAGATAAAATTTGTCAATTAGATTATTTTTAGTATATTTTATGTACGTGTATGTGTTGATATAGTTTTTGTTTATTATTATTTTTTTGAAGCACGAAATTTAATCAAGAATATGCATACAGCTAATATAACTAAAATAAGCAAATGTTCAGAATGAATCTTTATTTCTGTTTATAACAATCGTTCGAAAACAGCGTCAGCAAAAATTTCCGGTTTTATTGATGACACACGGTATACTCAATCTTAATTCAATTGTTTTGAACACATTCTAGTTATTCGCAAAGTGGACTAGTTTCAAATGGAAACTTCTTGTTCCATTCTCGTTAAATATTAATAAATAAATTTAAAAAATAATTTGTAATAAATTCATTAGAACAACTTTGTTTGTGCATATCCTTAAATATCAAAACGGAAACCGACGGCTGCGTCGGTAGTGTATTAAAGAAAATGTTCATGAAAAACACCCCCATAGAGCGAAATAATTGAAAATCTCCCGAATAAATCTTTCATACGATTGATGTGTCAAAAGCACTTATTTATACATACCATAGAAAGATATATATTTATTTCATGAACAAAAAAAGAAACAAATAAAATACAGTAAAGTGGGATGCTGATTATTTTAAATTCTGTTGACAAACAAATTCTTTTAAAAGATACGGTGGCGAGATGTACAAGCTTTGGCGCATGCATGAACTCGTGTCGCTTTGTGATGCTATAAATATCCAAGTTTTTTGTTGTACAAAAACAAAATAATGCACAGCCTTCCAATGATGAAAAGCTTTATTTAGACTGGAAAATGATATCAACAATAGAACGACAAGCCTGCACAATTTTGCTAGGGCGCATCACTTTGCAATTCTATATTAAAAATCTTTGAATAAAAACAGACATTTATCGGCATTTCCCATGGTCAGTACAGAGACAACGTACGCTGTATGAATAAAAACGTTTTACGTTTATTTTTAGACGCACTTAAACGACAACACCAATGGCATCTAGATTCGTTGACTTAGCTAACGCTGCACAGCAGATGTGATTCATAAATTAAATGTCTATATTAACGTTTCTCTGTATAGAATTATGGAATGTCGTACTCTATGTTTAGTGAGACTGTGAAAATGGAATATTCTCCTTTTTTGTTTAGGAAAACTTTCCATATACAGTATACACGTCAATAGTGTCCGTATTTCGCTCATTAATAAGAAGTATACATGGGCACAGGGAAGTGTAAGCCTTTTAAAGGAAATATTCATCACTCAAAAGAGAAAAAAATAGTTCGTAAATTAATTGGTTTTCCATCAAATATTTGAAATGATTTTTCTGTAGATGCTTGATTTGAATTTCTTTCAAGCTGATGCAGAATTTCAAAGAATTGATCACATTTCCACAGCCTATTTATTATTAATATTTACATTCCTAACCATTTCTATTTTGAGCTTGAAAAGCGCATCAAATATTTGGAAAAACTGCCAATTATCATTCGACTGTTAAAAATAACGTTGTGCTGGCAATCAAGTATATCAAAAAATTCTCTTGATTTCTGTAAGAATTTCAAGTGATTGCAATCTTTTGGTGAAAACAAATTGAAAAACTCACAGAAACTGCGACGCATTTATATATTGCAGCTTTGCGAATGATATAGAATATGCATGTATCCTTAAAATGTGTAAATACGGTTCGAATATTGTGAACGTTTTTCTTCGTCGATATGTTATACAATATATGTATTATAATATATGCATTACATGCTCAAATATTTGTAAAATAGTCAACAGACAAAAAATAGGCGAACGAAATCCAACACGCACATTTTGTATCATTCGCCAAAAACAAAATGTGCAAAATGACCTTGATTCATTCATTTTCGTAGAACGCAATAAAATCGTGGCTTTCTCACAGTTTCTCTGAAGGGGACATTCCCAGCGGTGATATTGTTGTTATTTTTTTTGCTGTTTACATTTTATAACACGACGCCTCTTCATAATAAGCCACTTGTACCTTATCTTTGATAAATAATCGGAACAAAAAACTATTATTTCCGACGTTTTTTGTAACATCCAATCGTTTACAAATCAAGTACATTGTCATCGTGTAGTGCATCAAATGATAGTTTTGCTTTGCACTCGTAATCTATAATTCAACGGACGAAATTCATTGTTTTCTCTATTTAATCAATTGATTTGGCAGTTTTTGTTTTCAAACACTGTACAATACAAATTTATTCTTGTCACTTATCGAGGCTACTTCAAGTCGTCTAATTTGGCATTGTTATTCGATTGGCTCAATAGTTTTATCACTAAATTATTATAGAACAATGCCTTTTGCAAAATCATAGATTATTCACTTGATTGTGAAACAATGAATCCGTTATGTTATATCATGGTGTTTAAATGGGCTGATGCAATATTATATGTTTATTAGAGCACCATTTCCATCAAGAGCGTTGACACTGCAAAAATATGCATGTGAAACGACAATAAAAATATGTATGGTTTGAAATATCAAACCTTAAAATATGTTGCGATTGTTGTTGGTTTCTGCCTTTTGAGAAATGTAGATTAATATTATGTGGTTTGGACTAACTATGTAAATTGTTTTTTTTTTACTTGTATGCATCATACATTTCTCATCAACAAACAGCGCATTTTTATTGTTGTAATGCAAGTTAATTGGGGAAATCGTATAGAAGCGTTCATGCAGCTACTTGTTATGAGAATGATATAAAGAACAGCACCGTTCAATGTCGGATAGTGGAATTTTCCGTTGTCATATATACTTTTCGATTGAATTTGATTTGCTTAAACTACGACTTATTGTCATACTACAATACAAATTAAATTTTTGTTGTTGTACACTTCATTCGATGAATTGATTGAACTGTTAATTGAAACCGGCATGAAACCGACAAGTACAAAAAACCCGTTCTCACATATTTACTTCACATCGACTTGTAAGGCATACATCATGTCAGTTCAGTAGTCGGATCAATAAAAAAAAATTGTGCTAGGTCATATTTATGGCAACAGCGTGCGCGCTGTTCATGGAATATTCACACAGGAAAACCACCACATAGATACAGTTGTTTTCGTTTCTTTGAACCGCCCTAGTTAAATTCCGGTCCCTTTAATAGCCAATGACATCCGATTTTGGGTTGAACATTTTCTCGAAAGAAGGCTTTCATTCACGTTGTCATTACTATAATTGAACATGTGAAGTGAATTTATTGAACCAAGAATGAATCCTTATTACGTAAAACGTCAGAATTCCATTAGTTCCAAACCTTAAGATGTTGTTGCAAGTGCCACTTCATCCTTGACCAAGTTTTTTTCATTCACAAAATCATTGCAAATGTGAACGAACGCTATGCGCTCATTGTAAAACTCACACCATCATAGACACATACACATTGTTGTAATTCTTTGCAGCTAGAATGTGAGCTCCTTTTATGGATAATGCATATTATTGATTCTTCACCCATTATAGATGCAAATTATCAAGCAAATAAAGTAGAACGTTCCTTTCTGACTAAACATGAATACATCAATTGTTTATTTTCACATTTCACATCAGATCAATACATGTGATGTTTATTTCCAATACTAATAATAGCAACAACGATAATAGAAACCAAAAATGGCACAGCACAAAGAAAAATTTATAGAGTTATAACTATAGTTGCTAAATATTTTTCGTTTTTTCCTTTAATTTGATCTGGTTGGATTAAATTTTATTGGGGCATGAAATAGCATAATTTCTATTGAATTTCTTACATTCCAAACAAACAAATGCATAAAGTGAATTGTTTTGATTTGTTTGTTATGAAGGTGACATTAACTATAAACTGGATCATGAAGTTGAGTGTATCACCCAACTGGGGACATGATAAGAAGTGCGTCACACAGTTAAAAAGTACGTTGCAAATTCGTTAAGAGATAAAAAATCTGGGGACTTGCCACTTTAATTGAATATGCTCCTCTATTCACTTGACGTACAACAGAAACACAATAAACAACTCTAAATATAGGCAGTGCATCAAAGGTCACAGATGCATACATCTCGTGTGATAAACAATCGTTCTACCACATTAATTTGCTGACAAGAATTGCGCGTAATGTATAGTTATAACAAAACAATCAACTGGCGCCACGTATGTTCTATGTCATATAGCTATTATATGTACAGCACAGTATTGTGGTGACAGTATTGATTATTTTATAATATTTAATGAAATGCGAGAATACTGTATAATTTGTAGATGGCAATCAACTTTAAACGTTCTTCAAATGAATTCCATTTGGAAAGATAATTAAGTTTTTTGGACGATTTTCTCGTGAAAATGAAGCCAGTTAAAACTCTTTTTTTTTGTTGTTTTGACGGGACACAATTTAATTATACGTCGCCCTCATTTCGCCAGAAGCCATATGAGACACTTTGCGGTTTATTTCATGAGTTACGTAAAGCAATGCACTTTTAAATGGAAACAATGCCGTTCATTGCCGTACCAACCGTGAACTTAAATTGCAAAAAACTGAACGAGTTCGAGAAGATGATATATGAGCTCGGGAAACGAAAGAAGGAAATCATATATGTAGTTTGTAGAGATGTTTCCCTGATCCAAAATGATAAACTCGCATAGGAAATTCAATTATTTCAAGTAAAATACTTGTTTATTCCTTTTTCTCAATTTTTCATTTTTATATTGACTGATTTGCACATCCAGTCAATCTTACCTCAAATAAAACTGGTTATCCTCATTCGCTGAAAAAGGAGAAATCATAAGCTATGAATAATTGAAATGAAACACATTCATTTTGTGTTGGTGCTTTTTTATATTTTATTTAATAAATGTTGGTGTATTTTGAAATAAAATTGATAAATTAAATCTTAAAATTATAAATTCATTATCAATAATATTAAAAATAGAATTATTCGATTATTATTAATTTTTTTATAATCAAATTTCTTAGTCGCCGATGTTGTTTTCCGTTTTTTATTTGTTTACGTCGAAAAGAAGAGTGTTTTGCTGATTTTAGAACAGATTTTTATCTATTAAATTCTGAAGATAGTTATCTTGTCAATAGTTTTAGCATTTCATCTATTGTACTAACAAAACACTAGATTTCATTAGCTGTTTCGATTTAAAAAAAAATGGATAAGCTATTTCACATTACTTATTGTCATTGAATAGTAAATAAAAACGGAATTGCGTCTTAAGTTACATTTTATCGCCGATATATTATTCAAAAATAATGTAAATAGATGAGAAACCAATACCGGTTTTTTTATAAACATTTAATGTGGCGTACATAATAAATATTTGGGAGCAAATCGTAAAGTGTCTAAGTGAAAATGAGAAATAAAAATTCTATGCCCTGATTGAAATTCGTGTCGAAAATGTTGGCAGTTATTCGATTTCGTTTTCAATGAAATCAGTTAAATAATCGATCAAATACAGTCGAATATCAACTTTGCACGTAAAACAACCGCATCGAAACGATGCAATCCGATTTCTGCACGAGCTTGCCTAAAAATATTTGAAATTAACTGCGTTTCATTCATTCCAATAGTTGAACAAATGCCACCGAATTCTTTCAAAAAAAAAGTTCAATCTCAACAATATTCCGAACAAATCAGTAAAATATTTGTTTGTTTTTTTTTCTACTAAAAAATATATAAATAGAATCAAATATGGGAAAATAAGGCTATCAAGACAAACTGGTCTTGGTAAGGCATTTTATTTTTGTGTGCAGTAAATTAAGTTTTTTTTTCGTTTCGTTTCGTTATTTCTTTTGTTCGTCTGGGTCTCACGATCATATTCGTCGAATTTTCTTAACGAGTTTTAGTTTGTATGATATTCGTTACAACAAACAAAAAATGCCAAAATAATTTTGAAATTGGATAGCAAACAAACATCAATATTTGCGCAATACAAAAAGCATCCAATAAAGTTGCTTACGTGGGATGAAGAAACAATGAAGTCAAATTAGGCGAACACCTGTTTGTAACTGACAATATTGTGAAATTGGCACGCACAATGTTATGAAAATTGGCGACATTGTTTGCGTTCACTAACTAACAGTAAAGCAAACGTTTTTCATTCAACGCAGTTAAATAGGAATGACATCAAATGTATTGAAATCACGTGCAATAGAAAATCAACGATATCATTTCCGTCTCGCAATCGAATCGCGCTGTTAACGTTGATAACAATTTACGAACAGCTCATCATATGTTGCCATAGCTGATATGTTCGGTACATTTATCGTCAATGCGTTTGACGTCATTGCAAACAAAAATATTGTATTAATTTGAAAAATATTACATCGCGACGATGTGCGAAATATGTGTATATGTTTTTTTTTTTTCAAATATTTGCTCTTAGCTTTAGAATTTGAGGCAAATACTGCTTAATTTTCTCATGTTGATGAATATGCATATTATCATCATCTGTTTCGATATGATTCAAACTTTTTACTTAACGTATGTATATTGCATTAAGAAGGAAAAAACAATGCATTTGTCATTTTTTTTGTATGTATCTTTGATTTAATTCGAATAGTAATTTGATTTGATTAATATTGTTAAAGTTTTTTTTGCATTTAGAACGAGAATTACATATCGAAAAATTGTGTTTAACATTTTGCTTGTCTTATTAGTTTTTTGTTTTTTTCAAATGTCTATCGTTTCTAACAACAGTTGTCAAATGAAATGAATATTACTTTTTCTTGTTTGTGGTCGGTTAAAATAATTTCAAACATTTTACTGAAGCGTCAACATTCTATATGTAATTACTATTAGTATAAATATATTATATGCGGTTTTGATTTGATTGGTGTTTGAAACACTGTTTGTTGCCAAAAAGCAAATACGTAAAGCGTGATTATCATCTTATGTCTCTATATAATTATTTAAATTTGGTTCTTACATTCAATTCAAAAAATTACAGAGCATTTTATACGGCGACTGCCGGCCTATGCTATTTTCATGTTGTTTATTTGTTTCGTTAATTTTGTTGGCAATCGATTGCCAGGTGAGATTTAATCGAAAACTAACATTGCTCATATCTAAGCGTTATCGATTTTACACCGAAAAATCAGAAACACAAAGCATTTTATTTTGATGCTATTTCTTTGTATCAGAAACATTATGTCTATTGTAGCACAAAATATTGTTGCCACTTTGGTTTCGTGATGTTTGCAAACATTTACATTTCCTTCACACTCAATGCTGCGTTTTTTTCTTTCTTTCTTTCTGTACTTGTTTGTTTACCTCTTAATTTTGGATGCTTCAGCGTAATCGTGAACACTGTTATTATGTACACTAAAGTGTCGACTCCACAATCTACCGCCAGTGCTGTGTCGATAGGTCACCTTAATAGCTGCCGTTTCGATGCTTCTACTGCGATTTCGATGTGTTGTCGTCGGCAAAGGTGGCTTCGAGCTGCTTGTTACATGCAGAACGCTGTCAGAGCATCCAAGACCACCATCGTTACTAACCGATGAATCCGATGAGATTGATAGTTTTTTCAGGGGTTTTGTTATTGCTGTTGAATCGTTTTGATGGGATGATGCTAATGTCGTTTGTTTTGCTACTAAAGTTGCTGATAACAGTTCGTCATCAATGTCATGATTATTTGAATCATAATCGTCGTCGTCATCGTTTCTGTTTCAGGACCTGTCTTCGGTCCGTCCTTTACCAAATGATTTGCGAAGTTTGTCCACCAAACGAACGTGAAACTTATTCAGGCTGCCTTGACTTCCCGTTGATGGTTTTGGTGGGCTGCATTGTTTTGTCGGACTTGTCAGTGAACTTTGTGATGTACGTGATGATGTACGTGAAAATGCCCGCGAACTGTTGCGATTTATGAAGCTACGATGATAGTCAATTGTGCTGGGTGATGTTGATAAACTTGGGCATTCGGAACGCGTTTCGGACACTTTTCGTGATCGACATGCATTCGAATTGTTTGAACAATCGGATTCTTTGCGTGAACGACTTGTTTTATAGATGTCGAACTCATTTTTCATAACAGGCATCATGAAAGCCATTTTTACGGATTTTTCGATTTGGTAATTTATTGCAATAAAATTTGAATTCACAATTTGACGTCGTTGTGTTTAACGTCGTTTTCAATGTAAAATATTACAAGTAGCGATAATTTTTTTATCGTTTTTACTGCGTTCCCAAACTAATTTTATGCAAAAATTGTAATTTTCCACGAACTCTGTAATGCTCCGTTATGCCGCCAAATAATCGTCTTTTGATGCGAAGTTTATTCAATTGCTGTTGTCTGAAGACTCACAAACTATATGTACTGTGTACGTTGAATGGCAAAAATCGTCTAATCGATGTCAAATGGTGATGGAGAAAATCGATAAATACCGTTTTTGGGTCGAAATAAACCGTAGACACACACTCAATTATTTTTCGTTAAAATGAAAATAATTGCGAATAATGTTGATTGTGACTTTCTTATTATGAGACGAATAAAAAAATGCGATGAAATATCGTTCTTCGTCTAAAATTCCGTTTACACAAACGGACTGGGGTAACTGGATAGAAATGTAGACGTACACTTTCTTTACCGTGACAATGGAAAATTCCAGAGCATTTATGCGAGTGCACTGCACAGTTTTAATGTCACCGTTGAATGTATGGTAAAAGTGAACTGTCGTTAACTCTTTAAGTTGCTGTATTGATTGCACAACTAAACGTGAATGCTTGGAATATGCACAAGTGAAATGACTTTAAATTGCTTCGTTTAATGCACGAAATTCAGTGAATCCACTTTGCTGCTCTACGGCGATATTTATACCAAAGTTGATAAATTCACTTTGAATCAATTTTGTTTGCTTGTATTTGTTAACAAATACATTCACAATTATTTCTGCCTTTAAACACTTTTCTTATGCGCTAATATTCAAATCGTTTTTTTTCTCTTCTTTAATTTAGTGTTTCTTTTCCGCTTTATTAAATTGCTTGCAATCGCTAAGAACTGTCCAACACGAATGAGCACGTTTCAGCACGAAGTCGACTTGTCGGTAGACTAGTTTCGACACTTTTCTCTCTGTACGACGAGTGTATAGACTCGAGTGGGGAAATGCACGTATCTAAAGTACATGTGCAAACAAATATTACACATTTGCTTTCTATTTCGCTCATACCTCTTTGAACATGTGACGCAGATAGCGAGACAAAGAGACCGGCTGCCAGTTAAAAATATAAATAACGAGGAGAAATGTGCTTACGTGCCATTTTGAACGAAAATAGCATTCGTATTCTCTGTGGGTGACAAAGTGAGACAGGGACACTAGCAGCTGCCTCGTGTCTATCTCTACTAATCCAAGAGAAATCACAATTCAATGCCATCTTTTAACCAATTGCCAGAACTACACGTATGTATATGCGCATATGTGTTCGTATAGCAATCCAAATTCTACGTCCTTTGAATTTTGTAAAAGATTATGAATTTTCAGTTATCTGTTCTATTGAAATGCTTGAATTGTAAATGATAAATAAATACAATGTATTCTCTTGTTCATTGTTTATTCTTATTCCCTTTGAAGTCTACATAACTAATACATAGAGTCACGTCATAAAATACAAATGTCGATATTATCTGAATTGTTATCATTATATTCGTAAAATTAATGTTTTTGTTATTATTATGTTTATGAGCGTTATATAACGTTTTTACCAACCAGGCGTTGTGTTGGCCAAACGACGCATTCGTCGTGTATTACGATCTTGATCTCGGATTTTCTTTTCCATTTCGGCATCGGTTAGAGTTTCGAGGAATGGTGCCCATTGGTCGGCATCGCTTGTTCCACGGAATGGCATTTCAACTGTAACTAATGGAGCTTCACTGAATGCATAAGTGCGATAATGCCATGATAGTTGGCCGCGTATTGAATATGCAATGGCTGTGACAAATTCACCACCCAATCCCAATTCAGCGCACAGTTTTATTGCAAATTCCTCGGGATTGTTTGATTTTTCAGACATATCCCATTCGATTTGATCAACGAGCGACGTATTTCCGACATGTACATTCAATTTAATAATAACACGCTGGTCGATACCTAAAAGAATAGAATGGAAATTAATCAATAAGTAATTGATCAGGAATTGTGGAGTAATGGAATAGTAATATATAAGTAATTATGCCTCGATCGATACCATCTTCAATGATCGGCTCACTTGGGAACGCTTCGGTTTGTTGTCGTATTGCCGCTGCAATAGCTGGCACAAATGGAATTGGATTTAAATCCAAGTCATCGCATAACACTTCAGCGAATTGTTCTGGTGTAATCATACACTCTGAAAATAGCATCAAAAATTGAATTTAATAAATTGCTTCACTTGAATGGGTTGCCACACAAATCCTTACCGTTTTTATTCCATGTGAATGTGTCTCGTAATTTTTGCCCTTCCAGTTCCATATCCAGGCGAATCGGCACCAATACCTCCGAATGATTGGCATTCTCATAGTTTAATATTGGATCGGTGTCATCGAAGCACATCGGGAATGTTCGAATCTTTTTCGAATGCACTCGATTCCGGTTGATTGGTGTGGCTTGTGGTACTGCATCGAGATGGCTTGAGTTTGGCATTGTTGGTACCCAAGATGCTGGTTTTTTATTCGATTTGCTTTCACGCAACGGTGGATCAGTTGAATGTACAGAAACGGCTTTGAATCTGTCATCATTTCCAGCAATGATATCGTCGACTTCAGTTGCTTTCAACAATGACACCGAACTTGCCAAGATGTGACTACTCAAACCGGAATCGATCAAACGTTTTCGTTCTTCATTTGTAAGAGTTCTTCGGGCCATTCCCGGATATTTCTTATACAAAGAACCACGGAATAACCGTAAATAATTTCCAACCTAAAACACATAATTTTCACAATACAATTAGTTACTTTTTGATGAAATCGGCATCTTGATTACTTTGCCGTGTGAATGTATGTTTATTTTACCTCTGATCCAACATAATAGTATTCGCCATTTTCTTCCAATTGAAAACTCAATGGTTTATCGCCGTAGGTACGTAGAGCCATTGTGTTAATTTTATTAAATTATATTTTCGCACCAATTTTACACTTTTTTATTCAATCAATTTCCCAACGATGCAATGTCTTCTTGAGTTGTTCTGTAAAATTGTTTGTCAATGAAGCTTCATTAAAGATGGCGGAACATTGTAATGACATTTGAGCTGTGAATGCGTCTAATGTAAACGAAAAGCGGTTTTGTAAAGTTTTGACACTTGCAAATAATATTTACATTTTTAAAAGAATTAAATTGAAAATAATTTTAAATTTTTTGGAAATTGCAAAGAAAAAATTGATATTTAAATTTATAGTTGAATTTCACTGCTTAGCATTTTAAAACTCAAATTTGATTATTCGAAATTGAAAGAATTGTCAATTGTCAATGTTGAGAGTAGTGTCTGTCAAATAGCTGACATTTCCAACTACACAAACTTAAATCACATTGAAAACACAGTCAAAGGGAAAAGGTGGATTCGATTTGAATTCGTCGTATTGCATTAGAATTTTTAAAATATATCAACGCAAACTAGTAACATTCAACCATGAATCAAGCCGACATAGCTAAGCTAGTATCGAGACTTCGGTTTCAAGTTCATCCGAAAAAACGACTGCCCAATATCAGAGGTCCGCTGGGAAGACTGGAGCGCCTAAGAGATTATGTGACGGCATTGATAAAATACGAACGTATTGAATGCTACTATCCCAAAGCCGATGAATCTCGCGGTTATGCTGAACGGGTAGGGAATCAGTGTTTGTGACTTCTTTTTTTCACCATTAACTAATGTACATAACCTCAATATTTTTTTATTTCATAATATCCAGTTAATATCGGATGCAATTCGGTATGGTGATCAACATGCTCCCACCATGGAAATGGCTAACTTTTGGATTACCGAGAAGCAATACATTCATAAATTATTCAAAGTGATTGTTCCACGCTTGCAAAATTGTCCACTCTCTTATACACGGATGTACAAAGCACCAAAAACATACCCGGACATCACCTACTGGGATCGTGCCGTTCTTGAGCTTCGAGGAAATCCATATCCTGATTTAAAACCAACACTGAGCGTTAATCGTAATTTCATTCATAATGTTTTACTTGATGAGGCAAAGAAGGAATACCAACGAAAGAAGTATGCTCATTTGAATCAAGAAACAGTGGAAAATACAGCCAACACAGAATCGGTCGATGAAATAACCGAAAAATTAGAACAAACTACGATCGAAAGCAAAGACGAAAACGCGAGTCAACCAGATTTAGAAAAGAAATAAATGCATTTGTTGATACATACATGTAATGTTTCTTTGAAGAGGAAAGAATATATATTAAAGAAATAGACGTCTTTTATGATTTAAAATGTGTGTTTTATTTAGTTTTTATTTTTATTGAATGAAATGCATTTTAAAATGTGTGACACTGGGTTTTTATAAGCGCAAATTACGTGCAATTAAAAGTATAGTATGATTGATTGTGAATAAATTGGATTATATTAAAATATTGTTGTTATCGATAGCATTGATCATCTGAATATGATTTTCATTTAGGGTAGCGATTGAATCAATTCATTCAAGAATTCATCGGGATTTTCAATGTCGTTGAGCAAACCTGTGATTGGAAATTAGATTGAATGAAATAAGATGGTATATTTAAATGCATATGTATATGATTTTGTACTACTTACCAGCAACATCGCAAAATTCGGCGAATGAAGTGCATGGCAAATGTTCATCTGTAAAGGTCTCAAGAATTGAGTCGGCCGATTTTAGCATGGCTTCATCATTGCGACGTATGTAGTCAAACAGTGAGATAGACCAGTCTTCTGGCTTTGGTGTGCTGACTGTTTTGAACATTGTGTACACCAAATCAACCATTGACCACATCATCAAGTACGGTTTGTATATGCTGTACTCCTTTGCTTGACGATCTGATCCGCTGAGTGTTTTGCATGCAACATTACGACTGCAATGTCTTGCTTGTGCAATAACCAATAAACCTATAACATTCAAAAGGCGTTAGAAACCTAAAATTGTCCAAAATTATATATTTTGTTGCACTTACGTTTGAGATGTTGAATACGGTGTCGTTTCCAAACGGTTGGTGTATGCAATGCCAAGGACATTGTAATTTGGAATAACGGTCCCTCCACTTCGTATGCACTGGCAAGCCAACGATCCGAAACCGCTTGCTCCAAGTAGGTAGACAGTGCCTTTTCATGCGCTGATCTCGACGATAGCAATGTGTAAATACTATAAAATAGCAAATACGGTACGAGGTGCATATTTGATTGTGGACCACCACCGCCAGCATCCTAATGTAGAAATTAATAAATTCAATAAGTAACAAATAAATACTACCAAACGCTCTCATACGCAGGATATTAGCAATAATTACCTCATGGAAACTTTTTTCGAATGCAAATCGCATGAGGAGCAATTTCAAATCGTGCATATTATTGGCGAAGCTGATTTCACATCGTTGAGTACTTTCAAGCATGTATGCATTATGACGGCTGATGCTGTTCTGGAAGTTAATTTCCGAAATATCTGGACCAAATAATGGCAAGAGACCATTACATTTTGTGTTGGCATTTTGAAGGCTGGCCATTTCCCATTCATCACGACCACGTGCCAAACGAATGGCCGATGTGTGACAATCGACATGAACAACATTGAAATGTGTTACCGTTGTGTAGCCAAGAGTTTTGCGTGCTTTTAGTTCAAACTCTTCTAAATTCGTTCGCTTTGTAAATGTGTAGATGGCAAGCACCTTTGATGGTTGACATGCATAACCTTCGCGACAAATGAAACATGTAAGGCCGGTTTCTTCGCGTAATTTTTCGATTTTTTGTAAAATCGATCCTTTGGCGGTCACTTGTCCTTTTTCATTCGTTCGCATACCTAATGCATCCAATTGTTTTTCACGCGTTGCCATTGCCAATCGTTTCTTTTCCGCTCTGGTAAAATCTCGAACTTCTTGTACACGTTTTGCGGTCGCTGGATCGGTGCATAATGCTTCCAAAAGATTTTCCGCCAAGCTGCCAACATGTTCATCGCTCGAAACCTGCTCCAATCGATGAATAATCGGTATGATATCTTTTGATACGGTCACCTGTGTCGCTTCGTGTTTCTTTGCCAATCCCGTTAACAAACGAAGAATGTATTTCAACGATGGTTTTGAAATAAATTCTTTCAAATCATCTGAATCAGTACGTAGCAATGTTGGTTTAACACATGGTGCATTTGATGTTATGTATTCGAGTGCCTTATCAACGATACCAAGACCCATAATATAGTCTTTGAGTGTGCCACCGATTGAATTATGTTCAATTTGATTGGTTAGTACACAGAACAGTTCCATTTTAAAATCTTCTTCGGGAATATGTTCCGTATCATATTTGTGGAAATCTAATGTGTTTTTGAAGTGTTCACATAGTAATGCCATTTTCAAGTCATTTCCGTAGACTAATGCTGCCAATACTCGGATCAAATGTCGCAAAACGGATGGATTATTGCGAACATTGGCACAATTTGTGCAGAAGATTAAGGCTGTCACATATTCCGGTCCGCCAAATGTCAATGAAAATTGTAAAAATGAATCGAGTGTATCACTTGCTGCTTTGCTTAAAATTGTTTCCATTATTTCGAGTAGTTGCTCGGTAACGGCCGATTGCTGTGAATCGTTTTCACTTTGCAAACATAATTGTAATACTTTCAGCAACGTGTTGATGGCATTCAGTTCCGGTTGACACAACACCTCTTGACAACGTCGCACTTTTACGGCAAGCAAAAATAGTTTAAGCAAAACTTGAAGCAATTGGCGAGAACGTGTTACACTAGTCAGACTTCCGATACGATCCAACATAACTTTGAGCCCTCCACAATCGGCCAAAACGTTTGCCATTCGATACTTTGCTTCCATGTCGACCTCTTCCGTGGTTTTATTGTTGAGCGTTTCGATAAACTCTTCGGTTGCATCTCCCAACAAACCTCGCATTCGATAAACAATTCGCATCGTATCACGTTCACCCCCTTCAGTTAGCCAGACCTTTTTATACACTTCTTTCACAGGCAAATCCAAACTAATGATCTTATTTTGAACCAGAAGCTCCATTCCATTATCATCTTCTAACAATGCAACCAATTCACAATCGGTACAGATTTTATTCTTGACATCACGCATCAACGGACCCAAACCGGCTTCAGTTGATGGATATGGATTGCCGAGCATTCGACCTTGCAAGAAATCTTCTTGCTGTGGATCTTTTTCTAGCGTCAAGAAAAATTCGCCCACATCATTTTCTTCCGGATGAATAATTGAACAGAGACGCTCGAAAATAAAGACGGGTGTTTTAATGTCATTCAATGGTGTATCGCTGACGGTATCGATTAAAACTGACATGAAGGCCCGGGTCTCTTCTTCGGTGCCGGTGGTCATTTCCTCTAGCCTGCAAGGGAAAAAATTAGTTAATTTTGAAACAAACTGTTTGAATTGAAAACTAAAATAATTACATTTCTAATAATTTCTCCTCGGCATCGCAAACCAAACGTGTTCGCTGAACAACCAAACGACGTAGCGACAAATATCCTTGTAACACGGGTCCAAGTAGTTTTCCTTTGTAGACTTGTCGAATTTTCGGTTTGTCCAAAAACATTGCAAGCAATTCGACAAGTTGACGTAGCGCATAGCCTTGTGCCAGATCTGATGAGAGTGTTGTTTCTTCCAAGCGATGAATCTTTTCAATTTCACTCTTGAGCAAATCGGCGATATGTGTTAGTACACCTTTCAGCACCAGATATTCACGCCATGGTGTGTCTTCGGCCAAGCAACGATATAAAATCAAAAATTCTTCACTCGCTTCGCCAGCCTCACCAATGTATTTCAGGAAGCCGGTAAGCAAATCGAGCATTTCTCTTTTTCGTTCATGTGTCTTATTAATCAGCGATGGAATCAATGCACAGGCCAATTGACGTGCCATGCGTGAATTTGAATTGAAAAGAATTGGTTGCAGCCATGAGGCGGTTAGCGATAGATTACGCGGTTTGAATGGTTTTAAAAGTGTTTTACGGCGCCAAATTCGTCCGTATTTTTCAGCCAAAAATTTATGATGATCGCTACGACGTTTTTCTTCCAAAATCGAAATGAATGAACGCAATGACTTTTGTTCGGCTGTTGGTTGCGGTCCAATCGTTGGTTCTGTGCTTGAATCGGCCTTATCTCTTGTCTGTGGCATTCTTGATTTCCATTCATCGTACGAATGCATTTTGTCGCCTTGCAGCCACTTTTTAGCATTTACCGTGAGTCCATCGCTTGGTACTTTCACGATGTACGTATCCTCAGTCGATGGTTGTTTGGTTGCAATTGTTTTTGGTGATATCAAATTTTCCAAAATTCGTAATGATGGTTGTAAAATAGCAGCCGGCGGCCCACGAGCATCTCTGTAATATGAAAATATGCAATGTTATTCACCGACAATTAATTTCGAGTTTTAATCTAAAAAAAAATATATCTTACCGGCATGCCATCAAGAATATCTCGAGAACAACGCGTAACTTTTGTTCCCAGCATGAATCGTTTTGTGAAACAAGCGATTCGAGCAACGCCATTTCGTGTCGGACGGCCGTATCAATATTGGCCAATGGGATTATTCCACTCAGTGCCAATTTAACACGATTATGAATAAGGCTGCACAAATTCTGTGTTGGTTCGGGTAGTTCTTTTGTCAGCAAACATAATAGATTACGAACCTATTAAAAATAAATCACAATGAATTAATCACTTTTAATTTGACAATTTTGTTTTTGAATAGTTTCAAACATACTTCGTCTTGAATTTGTGTAGTTCCTCTGCGTAGATTATTTTGAGCGAGCTCTTCGACAAGACCTTGTTCGCAAAGACCTTTACGACAATCCATGTTAACAGCCATCGCGCGAAGCAGTGTCAAACATTGTTCTGTGGAGGCTAGTGCACAACCATAGCATCGATTGTGTGGTACAATGTTTTCAATTTGTGCATCACTGGACGATGTCATAAGCGAATCAATTTGACTGCTTCGATCGTAAGCAACCAATTCACGGCGGCATGCTTGAACTTTCTGAATAATTTTGCTGAGCTCTTCGAATGACGTCTTCGATTCGACACAATACTTTTGGGCCAACAATTGAATCACTTTATTCACCTGAGACGATGACACAATGTTTCCGATCATATTCTCATCCACCACACGATCGAATTTATGCTCAGCCACTTTTTGCACGAGTAATTCAAGGATTTGTTTTACACCTTGCAGAGTACGATAGATTCGGTCTGCTTTCTCCAATGATACGTTGATTGATTGTACGGTTTTTGCACGATCATCGGCTGACTCAATCGGATCAACAGCACAACAAGCTCGACCATACAAACTGTAATCGAATTTTGCATATTTGCAAAAACCACATGAATGACATAAGAAGGGATCTTTTTCATCGTAGTTTATTGCGCGACATTTATGACATTGATAAACATTTTCACCACAATTTCCGCATACACCCGGATTGGCAGCAACGGCCGCACTGCAACGGGGACATTGTAAGTTTTCCGATGAACTGGTGACCGTTTCATAGAAGTCAGCATATTCAATCATCAGATTGCATGCAGTGATCGGCAATGGGAATTCAATCTTAACATCTGTTTGGCCAGATGATAGGCTCACCTTTTTTGCTGTGAAAGAAAAAACGATTTACATAAAAAAAATATCGAAAAGAGAGAAAAAAATCCATTGAAACTCACCTTTATGCCACATTGATGGTCGATTTTTGAGCTCGACAACGGCTTGCACCGATCGATTATTGTAGTAAATGTTGATAGTTCGTACCATTTTTGTTCGTTTCAAATCACCGATGCGAAGAATAATCTTTGAAATGGTATGTGATTGAACCAATTTGACGATGGTTGTGGTCGTAGTAAATTTGGAATCAATTTTAATCGACGACAATTTGATGTTGGTCATTGGAACTTCAGGATTGTTGCACACCAGACACGGTTCTGATTCCAAGAAGTATCCATCCAGTTCGAGTACATGACTTAATGCTGTATAAATCGGTGCATTTGGATGTTTTGACAGGAATTCGTTTTGTTGGCGAAGTACCGAAACGGCAAGTCCCATGTATTCGGGTAGTTTGGCATCGATATGCTTAGTGCTGAGTGTTAAATAGCCAAGCAAATCAACAAATTGAGCTGTACGTCTACCATATGCAGGCAATAGTGACCACAATTCCCACATACAATTCAATAGACGCTCTTTTTGCTGTGTATTACTGTTTTCGTAGAATGCATACAGCAAAGCGTGTGCTTGCCAGCGTATCGATGTAATGTTTGTTTCGAGTAAGAAAATTTTGATGAATTTCGTAAGTAATTGAGCTGATGCTTGGCTGAATATTTGTGTAACCAAAATTGCACATTGACTTGGATCGAATTTTGATTCGGCCGAACATTCACTCTCTTCAGATCGTTCACGATCTTGACGCACTACCTTCATTACCATAACATGTTTTGTCTCCGGCTTGTTGTCACCAACTGAAGTATTACAAACGGCAGACTGAAGTAGTTGCAAAATGATTGGCGATACTCCTTCATCGAGTTGATAAGTGCTGATGCGTAACAATGATGGCAAAACGTACACATGCGACAAACAAAAACGTTGCCAATTGCCGGTTCGAAGCGTTGCCACTTCATGGCATGCTCTCAAATGTTCGGTTAGTTCCACCAGTGAATCGTATGTGAAAATCGGATTTGCATTGTTAACATTGGCCAATTGTGTCGAAGCTGTTTCGCTGGACTTTTGAATGATTTTAATGTGGGAGTCTAATGAATGAATGTCGCGAATTTGACGATATTTCTCTTTGCTGCCACAAATGTATAGCAACAGTTTGCGTACCAATCGTCGAAGAATGGCCGATTGAACGATCATCATGTACTCACATAATGTGTATGTCATGTACTCGCAAACACTTGCGTACCAATCATGCGATGATGCAGCGTGACTAGTTGACAATTTTAAAACTTGATATGGTAGTCGAACGGACATTTCGGTCAAAACTGTGGGGAACATATCAAATATATCTGTACAGCCTTTCAGGCATAATGGTGCAAAGAATGGTGACATATCCGGTTCTGGTCCATACTGTCGCGGTTTCAGTAAGTTACCGCTAGCTCCAGTAACTGCACTTGGAGCCTGTGATGGAAGCATACCCATTGGTGATAATGCACTGACGCTATTGTCTTCATTATTTACCACATTCTTCCAATATGGCAAGAACGATTTCAACATAATCAAACAGAATTGAATGCAACCGCTTTCCAATAGGGCATTTGCTGTCTTCGATGCAACAAATGTTGCATTATCTCGTTGTGCATTCGGAATTAGTGACGACAATGTCATCTTCGATGATGATTTAACTTTTCCCATTAAAACGCACAATAATCGAAGAATGACCAATTTAACTTCGGTTTTTGATGATCTTACTGTTAGTTCTGGTGGCTGTGCATTTGGTGAGATTTCAAGACGATCGATTAGTGCGGTGAGAAGTCTTTGCATCACAATCTGATCGGGGTCCTGTTCGCCATCCAAATCAGATGTCAACATTAAAATGACTTGCATGAATGGAATCGCTTGTTCGCCATTTACTCCATCCAAAATTGACATGTGATCAACCATTCGTTGAAGAATTGAAACTCTGTAAACGCAAAAGAGAAATTTGTTGTTATTTCGTTGAATTTAAATCTTCACATGATTAGTAAAATATACCTTAAAGTATGCAATTTCTGAATAATTTCAGCTTCGTTATTATCTTCGGAGTCCTCTTCACGAACTTCTTCTTGGACGTTTGCAGTCGATGTGGATGGTTCGGGTTGAATCATTTCCGTACTGCGTGGAAGTGATGAATGCATTTGCTGTTCACATGTGCTGCTACGGCCACTTGCACCTCCGATACTTTCACCACCACTTTCCGAACTACCGGCCGGTTCAGCCGGTGTTCGCATTTGATTCATTGATGTACTGCCGTCGGTGGCAGCATTCGATTCATCGTCTGAACCTCCAGAAGCGGCCGGTTCACTGAAACATAAAATCATTTCGTTAGACTAAGATGTGTTTTTTTAAACAAAAACGGCAGATACTCACTTGTTAAAAGCTGCTGCGGCCCCTGAGACATTAAGTGCACGTAAGCTTTGTAATGCACGATTACCAGCGCCTTGAATATTGGCCAATCCTTGTTGAAGTGTCTCCAAATGTCCATCTTGTTCTTGTAAACTTAAAGCAATTGCAATATCCATAATTGCCTCTTCGTCACCATCCGGTTGCATGTCGAGTAATTGTGGAAAACCACCACGAAGACCGCCCAACAATGCTTCAACCGATGCGAGTACATTACCGGCGGCTGGTTCTAAACCAAGCGGTTCGATAACATCAACATCTTGCATGCCGGCAAACTCTTCATTTAAAGCAGCGGCAGCAGCTGCAGCTTCCGCATTATACGGACGATTTGATGCGCTTGAAGTGCCAGCCACATTTTCACCAGACTGTGAAGTTGTTGGGAAATTCGGTGCGATTGTTTGCTGTGACGTCGATGGTGTTGGGGTCGGTGTTGAGCAAACTGGTGGTGTGGACGACGCCATTTTTCTACGTTTGACTCGAATTCTTAATAATCGGATCATTGCTTGTTTCACACTGTAACTGATGACCTTTGCTGGATTCACAAGCAATTTAACCAAATGTACTGTCATCGATTCGACAAGATTTGGATCTGACAATGCAAATGCGTATAGAATCTCAACCAAAGCATGCACTATCGATTGGGTATGCGATAAACCGATGCGAACAATTGATATTTGTGACTCATACGATGGTGTAATGACATGCAGTTCATGCAGTAGTTGGATGAATGATGCAACCAGCGGGAATTGATTTTCATTGGAAATCTTTGCCAATGAATGTGGTCGTGCCACTGCAATATTTCTGGTGAGTAAAACCAAACGATAAAATGCCTCCGGATCAATGTTACGAACGTCACGTATTTTCTTTAATTTTTCCAATTCGGAATTAACTTCGCTGAGGATCTCTTTATCTTTGTAATTATTGTATGCGTTTTTATTTCCAAGCAAATTGGCCAAAATGCCTTTGGCTTGAGTTTGAACCGCATTCGGAAGTGGATGAAGTAACAGTTTTGTGGCGACAGTCATCGATTTTTGACGAATATTTTCATCCATATTAGACGAACCGAGCAATGACAGTCCACAATCCAGCACATCAAGCATAGAAGTCATCATTTTATCCAAAGGTGTGACTTGATTGTCGCTTGAATCACCGTTGTTTGTATTTGAAACGACATTTGACATTGGATTTGCTACCGTTGTACCATTGTCGTCCGACTCTTCTGGCCATCCAAATACATCTTTTGTTTTGCCATAGACTTTGATGCTATCCAACATACAAATATTGTCCGGATCAGTTGATGGACCAAATTGTACATTTAACTTTTTATCACTTTGTAAACTCTCCTATTAGATGAAGAAAAGAATATATCAGTGATAGTTATAAAATGGAAGAATAAATTGTAAACAGCAACATCGATTATCAAGTAATTACCTCACGCGTCATTGGGATGTCAAACCATCTTGATTTGGTTGTGATTGTATTGATGGTTCGGCCCAGTATTGTTACACTTTGCGGTGTTCGAAGTGCATCCTGTCCGCCAATGGCAACACGAATTCCTGTGATAACTGTGTTCGGGTCATTGTTTGTAATTTCCAATGTGAAACCATTGACACGTGTCGAGGTGACAAATAAGCCTTGTGCATTCAAACGATGTTTTAGCTGGGCTGTGTTATAAATTTGTAACAAGTCATTTCCACCGTATTCAATGTCACTCAAACAGTTGCAATGTTCGAAGAAATCAACTGGGAATGCTAGCGGTGATGTTGATGATGGTCCAACTGATTTGCCTAAGCTTGTGGATGGTTGCACTTTCGATCCGGATTTTTTATTTTTCTTTGAAGCTTTCAATACCAATGCTGAAAATAGATTTCCAATGGGCTGAACTTCTGATTGTAACCAATAGTTTGTATTTTCTGCATTTGCCGAATAAATACGTAAGCTACCGTCTTCACACAGTAGAAGCAGTGTCGTTTTTTCTACACCAGATGATGCATGACGAATGGCCACCATATCCATGATTTTTGCCTTAGAATTTTGAGCTTTGATTTCTTGCATAACAATGCTGTCTGGTCGAAGCATGAAGATGACTGGATTATTTGATGTTTGCATCATTGCACAAATCAAGCCAGGATGGCCGGGAATTTCGGTCCACTGGCAGAGTGGTTGTGGCGGTATTTTTGACGAATTCTTACTATTCGGTCCGGTTTGCAGTTGAATTACACACTTTACACCTTCGTTTATATCGGTGATTGGTGCCATAAATGATTTTCCTTGTGTGTAACTGAAGAATAGCAGCTGCAAAACATGTGAGTAGTAAATAGACACACCACCTCCACCAACCAAACCATTTGAATCTTTAATTAATGGATGATCCAATTCGAGGGTGTTTGTAATGTAGAATGCACCATGTTTGGCTAAACTTTCATCAGACAATAATTGTGTATAAATGTAACCCGATGAGGCAAACAAAAGCATGTAGTATGCATCTTGTTGACAAATAAATGTGCAGTCACGTATTTTTCCGCTTGGAACGACAAAATAATATTGTGGACTGATTGTGTCTTCTGCAAGTTCGTAGATTTTCACAAAATCAGCTGTTATTAATGCCAATTTTGTTTGTGAACCCGGAAGCCAAATGGCACGTTTAATAAAGTTTGCTGTTTCGAGTTGTGGTGTCAACACAATGTGATCGTTTACGGCTCCTGAACTAGAGAATACCAACACGTGACACTCTTTCAAACCACAAACAGCCAAATAGTCTTCATTTGCTGGATTCGATGCAAGCGACAGTACAATGCATGGAATTGGTGCCGATGATAGTCGAGATAATGTTAATTTGCGTTTGGCTGCATCGGCTTGCTTTAACAATGCCGACAATTGAAGAATGGTTACTTTTCCTTTTTCATGCGAAACGGCCAAATGCTGACGCTTTCCATGTGGTGATGATAAACAGCAGAGTGCAACGCGCCGAACAAGATTTGTCGATAGTAGCTGACGAATCGTTTGCCCTTGTTCACCTGAATAATTCATGCGAACATTTTCGAAGGCACCTTCCTGACTGCCAAGCGTTGCATTCATCAGAGAATCAGAAATTGAGAACGATTTATTCGGTTGATGTAGTCGTTCGAGTGCATTTTTTGCACGAAGTTGGCAACCAACGGTCGAGTGTTTTGCGCAATTTTCTTGAATAGCTGGCATCAAGTACTCGAAGAAATCCAAAAGACATTTCACAACAACCTTCCATTTATCACTTGTTTTCAATGTATCACGAGACGATTCAATGGTTTCGGTTATTTTTGACGTTCGATCTGATTCATGTTGTGAATCACGCAATGAATTTGTACGTGATGGTGGCGTTACGGTACGTCTTCGAATCGTTGAACTGTAATCACTTTCATTTCCGCTCATACCAATGACTGACGATGCGTTATCCTGGTAGTTTGTACGTTTGTTTAATGCTTGACATGAACCATCTTCTTTGGCGCCACAATCACAAAAGAAATTTCCATATTTGGCATAGCTTATATCATGATTTTTGTGACAAACACGTGCACATACACTGCAAACACCTGCTTTCTCAACCATTTTGCATGTATGACAATGATACCAATGCTGGTTGATAAAATCCTTCTGACTGATGGAATATGTGCACAGTTTATTGCTCAGACTATCCTCATCGGAATCTTCAACGGCACTATCATCATCGTCGTTCACCAAATCATCCAAATAGTCGTCGAATTCGGCTTGTGTTTCATCTTCCCATGCAGTTGCGATCACACTGTTACCATTGTAGCCGAGACTTTGCAGCAAATCGACCATGTATTTCAACAGAGCGCTCACATTATCGAAAGCGTTAGCGGTTTTATTTTGCGCCTGTTTGTTATTGGTGTCTGCATTCAATTTCTCCAAAATATGCGACTTTGAAATATCCAACCAATCGACGGAACTGTTGAATAGCATTGAATGCCCTTTGCCCTGTGACGTGTCCGCCAAGGTGATCATCACTTGTAATAAATCGGTAAAATCGGGTGCCTCTTGTGTTGGACACAATAGATTTTGTCCCAATTGAATCAATGCTTGGAATAATGCAGCCGAAACATTCGGCGCAATTCGGCTTTCTGATACAATGTACTTGGTTAGCGTTTGCAACAATCGTCCATTTTTCTCAGCGCAATCATCACTTTTTGGTTCTGAAACTGAAAAATGTTCGTTTTTAATTTTCATATTACTTTTCAAAGTCAATAGAGAAAAAAGCAAAATAAAAAAAATTCAAATACTCACCAACATAGTCGAGTAAAATTGGTGCATTTGTGCATTCATAATCAATGTCCATGGCATCATTATCAATTGGTAGAATTTGATCGGAAATGCTTGGTATCGCTGCCGATGTGGTGGCCATATTTGTTGGTGTGGCCATATTTGTCGGTGTCGATACGCTCGATACACTGAAGAAAGCCGGAATTGGTCCGAGCAAAATATGTCCCAACCAACTCTTTAGCTTTCCGTTGTCCACGGTGGCCAACTCCGAAATGCATGTACACAATTCCTCAAGTTTGAATGCTGAGTCGGGCTTTTCGGTTGCTTTGAATAAATTCTCGAAGAATTGCAACACTTTTGTTGCATATGATTGTGAAAATGTCGTATTTGTAAAGGACAATAGAACCTGAACGAGAGATCCCTCCCGTGTTTCATGGAAAAAGTTATGCATTGCACTAATGCCCATCGGTTCGGTGAGCATTGTTTCCCAGAAGCTTAAAATTTGTTGTAAAATTGTTTCATCTAAAGTCCCCGGATTTCCTTGAGATGCAAGCTCTGCGCTGTCAATCAACAAGCGATAGCTAATCTTTAGAACATAAGTCATCGGTGATGCCATTACTTTGAATATGTCGGTATCTGTGTTTCCATTCATCATTGTTTGCAAGCATTGTTTCGATATGTCGTACAAATACTCTGTGCGAACATCAAATAGCATTGGCACGAGTACATTTTGAATGCGCTCTTCAATTGCATTTTCATACTTGTATACGGACAATAATTTATGAATTAAATTTACAATCGATTTTGCAACGTGTTTGATTGACAAAAGTAGGGAGTATGTTGAATGTTTCGATAGTTCGCCCAAGTGCGCTTCAATCACGGTAAGTGTGTGCATTTCAACGGGGAAAGCACTTGATGATATACTTTCTTCACTCAAAATCGGCAAATTCTTCTTCCATTCCACCAAAATAGTGTCTTTATCTTGGCCGGTGAACATTGAAGTGAATTTCGGTGCCAAATCCTTCCAATATGGATGCTTTGATCCAGATAATGAAATGAGCGATTCAAATATGTGTGGTTGGATTGAGCCGCTTACGCTTGCAGTCATTGTTTTGCTGGAATTGATTTGGAATAGTTAAAATACATGTAAATTTAGCAATTTTTAAAATTGAAAAGAATAAAACGAATAAAATACTTACAAAATGCATTCTTTGACAATTTCAAATGCATCTAGCAATTTGACAATCAGATCTTTTGAAGCATCTTCATCGGTCGGTACAACTTTATCCATTGATTTTGCGTCATCAGGTTTACCTAAGGGGAGAATCACAAAAGAAAAGAATACAATTAATTTAAAATAATCGAAAAAGAATCAATAAGAATTAAATAATAATAGAAAAGCAATTTTTAAGTGAATTGCCCCTCGGGCTTACCACTGAGAATAATCACAGAAACATCTGATCCTGATGTTGATGACATTGAAATCTCCGCAATGCTTCCGGAATCAGATGAATTGGCTCCACTCGATGTAGTACTACCGTTTGCCTTTAATGCATGATCGCCTCCAAACTTGCTTCCAAATCCATCGGTTGAATAAATTGCAACCAAATGCGACACAATTGCATCCAATGTAATGATTTTCGATAAACGTGGATTGGGAATTTGGAACGTTTTGATGAACGATTCCAATCCGGATGTTGTCTGTTTAATACTATATTTTGTGTCGGACACATGTTCGGTCAGTTGCTTCCACAATTGTTCGGCCGATTGTGTGTACATGCCTTGTTTCACCAAACTGTTTACGATTAGCGAGTGTGCATTTGTGATGGGATGCAAACAACGAATCGACCACATGAGCGAATGTAAGTTTGGTACTTTCTCTTGCATTAATGCTTCAACGTGTGGAGTCGATGGCGGTAAGCCCAACAATAGTTTCCAACACAAACTAAAGCAATACTGAACGGAACAAATGGTTGTGTAATTGATTTTGGCCGTGCAAATATCGGTGATTGCTAAAATGTCAATCAATGCATCGATAAGCAATGGATATTTCAACTTATCGGGTGTGCACAAAATGAAATTCCACGCCAAACCATCCAATTTAAATTCCTGTATCTTTGGATCAATCACGGACAACGAATAAAATTTGGGACGAACACCTGACACATACTCGTGGGAATATTTTCGGTACTTATCTTCAATGTCCTTACGACAAAATGACATCAATTTCGATTTGGGGCCTTGTGTGTTTTCACTTTGTTTTTGACTGGTTTCGTCGCTGATTATGCTGAAGAGATTCCATCGAACTTGTTCCAGCAGAGGAGTAGGTGCATTGTATAGATGTTTCATTAGATACTCAAGGAATAGCAGTAACCGTGATAGAAGGATGATTTGATGATCGCGTAACGGTTTCTCGCTGGTCATTGTACGGCAAACTTCGGCGCATCGAATAACACCGCCAGCTGTTAGCAGCAAAATTGATTTCTTTTGCATCAAATTCAACGAATGGAATAGGAACAACAATAATTGAGCGTGTTCAACGTTGAGATCTTCATAGTCGTTGCTATCAATTTGAAGAGTTTGGGATGATGACGAGCAAACACCTTCGACCAGTGTATTCACCAATCGGTGCCAGACTGAGAGACAGGCTGCTTCTTTTTCTTGCGATGGTTTCAATAGTAAAATTTGCACAAGAACCGAAAGTGTTCGCGGATATACCTGCAATGGCCAAACATTTGTGTCCTGGGTCCATGGTGAGACGCCCAAATGCAACAAAAGTGATGACTGCAACGATTCGTTGATCAGTGATCCCGAGATCAAATTATGTAGATAGCGGCCAATTGCACCCGAAAATTCAATCATTGCATTTTGCCATTGAGTACTGTAAGAATTTTCAGCTTCGCCACGTGATGCATCACGGTCCAAATCCTTCAAAATATTCGCAAGCAATGCCATTTGCTGTTCGCTCAGGCCACTCTTTACATATTTATTCAAATATTTGTGATTACTGCCGAGCGTTGTATCCAAAAAGGAAAATATTTGTGCTGATAGCTCCAAATATTCGTGCGGTTCGTCTTTGGCCGGCACCATTGATGTGCTGTTTCGTTGATTCTCCGTCGATTTATTGTCAGTATTTTCGGATGCTTCGTCTTTTCCTTCCGGTGACAATGTTTCCTTGAACCATGTGCCCAGATAGCTTTCACTATCCTCTTCTTCTTCTTCGGTAGAGTAATCCGAACATGACATAGAGTCATTGAAATACGTTGTTGAATCACTGAAGCTTACTGCATCCTGACCTTCGCTCTTGATATTAATTCGTTTCAGCGAACAAGCTTTGCGATATGATACTGTCGCCAAAAATGTGAGCAACTGTTGCATTGTTGCACAATTCAAAACTCGTGCAATTCTTTGTAATGATGTGTATTGTCCGAGAATATCAAAACCAGATGGTTCAATTTTATCGGTGGTTGGGTCATCGTCGCCGGCTCGCGATTCAAGTTTCAGATCTTCGATCAATTCATTCAACAATGTCAAACAGTGTGATGCAATGGCAGCATTCAAAACGCCAAAGCCTTGCTGAACTTTTGATAAATTTACGCGGCCAGACGATGATTGCATATCACCCGTTCGACTCGTGGCACCAGTCATTGCACCGACTGACGATTTTGTTTTGTTTGGATCGTCTTGTGTAAGTGCTGATGCGATCAACATTTTTGTGTTGCTATTTCCAGATGCACCCATCGCACCTTGCATTCCATTGATCAGCAACCATCCTCCCATACATAAGTGATTCAAATAAACATGATAACGTGTCGTATTAAATATATTTTCGACGGCTGTGAATATTTCCAATGCTTTATCGACAATATTACGTGCATGATCTTCGGTTGACAAAATGTCTTCACTCTCTTTTGTTGTTGAACTTGACGAGGCTGTGGTCGATGACACTTTATTTTCAGGTGTTGACTGTTGTTGAGACTTTTGAGATCCGGTCACGGTCATGGTTAAAACACTGCTCGATATCGATGTCAAAACAGCACAATACAAAGCGGCCATTGCGCATTTTGACAATTGCTTTATTTTATTTGGTGTCAATGGTTCCAGTATCGGCAAAGATATGGCCAATGACAGTAAATGGATGTCGGACGATATTTGTGGTAGTACGCTTTTGATTGCCATTGCTTCGTTGTGTGTTACAGGCAAATGTAATGGCTTACCATGAACTGCACTGTCTTCGTACCGAGCATAGTAACGTGATAAAACTGGTAGTGATGAACAAACTTTTAGAATGATGTCACCAGCATTATTTGCTTGCATAAATGCAATATTTGTACTCGTAAACACTTGCTGTAAAAAAAATAAAGAAAACAAAAATATTTAAAATTCAGCTTTTTTCATTACTATTTTTATTGCACAAAATTAATGGGTTTCTGCTACACTTACCGTACAATCAGCTACTTCTTCACTCAATGGATTCCAGCTTGCCGCATTTGTGTTTCCAATCGATGTAGATAGTTGGGTTAGAATCACTGTTAATAGATCCGATCGGGATCGTTTCATATTCTCCGATTTCGGACTGTCTTTTTCACTTGATCCTATTTGACATAGTATTGATTTATTTTTTTTAGACAAAATTCACGGAAATGAGAGAAAAGAATCATAAGTCATCAATAGAAATTACCTGTGACATTTGATTTGTGTTCGGGATATTTTGCATTTCGTAAAATGGACGAAAATACAATTTGGTCAAAATCTTGGTCTTGGCTTTTGCCTTCGCACAAACTTTTTAGTGCGTGCAATAATAGCTTTGTGTCGGAATTGGATGACTTTTCAAATTTGTTCAAAATGTAGCGAATCAACACGCCACACGCTTCAGTTATCTGCAAAATTTGATTCTGGCACACTAAAATTAAAAAGAAAATTACGTAAACGTAAAACAAAAACACGAATCGAAGTAAAAACAAAGGAATGTCTTATTTGTGCATACAAAAAACAACAGTACAAAAAATTGCGACATGCCTCAAATGATACCATGTACTTTTGTAAAAAAAGAAATTGGTATGGTGTGTATAGAATTATAACAGTCTGTTTATGGTGCATATAAATAGATTTGAAAAAAAAAAAAACAAAAATTTTGCAAACAAGTAGCCATTTGTAAACTTTAACGATTTAAATATTGGGTTTATTTTGTTCATGGTGATGTATGTACGGTTTGTAATCGATTTTCAACAAGGAATTCATGTAACGCAAAAAGAACCGTAATTACTTACGTGCATTGCACTGTCCGCTAATGTTGTTTGCAGCCAGTGCAGCAAACGACATGTAAAACACGTCGAAGCTGCTATCGTGTTCCAAAATTTCATTTTCACTGAAATGCAGAAATAGAACGTAAATTTCTCATTATGATGAAATCGGCGAAATCAAATCAATGATGACTCCAATAGGAGTCAAACAAAGCAAACAACTTTTTTTTTTTCTCAAAATGACTCAGACATTATTGAACGGCAGCCATATTAGCACCATACAATAGGAATTTTCGATTACGATTTTCCAATACGAATTGTGTTTGAATTGATATAAATTTATTGTCGTACTCACCATTTCAAGATGGTTTTTGTTAAATTATTCAAATCGGTCTTGGTTAAAGATCCAGAATTTAATAATGGTTTAATTACGGAGGCCCAATCGACACCTCCACTGCTGTGTGCTGCCATTTTTTTCTCTTTCTGACTTTCTGATTTATACGTCGCAGCAAAGTTAGAATAAAAATGACAGATCTGTGGAATTGTGACAACGACGGAGTGAAATGTCAAACCGTGCAAAGCCGAACCGCACCAGCTGATTGGGACACAAATTGTTTGTTTGAAACAAAGTGTTTATGTTTATGACTCTTCACACATCCCAAACACCGAATGCATGCATGTGTGTGTGATGGTGAATGTGTATGCGTATGAAGATGGTACACTGTTCGATGACAATGTGTTAACATTTGCTTGAGATTAAGAGCAAAATCAGAAATTGAAAGACCTTTGCTACAATTCTAAATAAAGAACCAAATCCGTTTGATTATGTTGGTACAACAATTGTATTTATTATATAGAATGTCTTTATGATTTTTTTCTATTGGCAGTGTGAGCTACACATTAAATAAAATTCTTTGCATCACTTTCATGATTGCGTATTTAGAAAATGCGTCTGTGTAATTGCTTTCATTTAATGAGTTTGTTATTCCTTGTTTTCATTCTCAGCTTGCATTTTGTGGGGCGTTGTTGGCGGACCAATTAAATTTTTGATTTTTTATTTATTTGAACTGTAAGACGAGATGCTGAATATTCCATTTGATTCATATGAAACCAAGTATATTTAAAACTGTCTTGGCCATTGACGTTATGTTTTTGTGGATTTTTTTCTTGAAAAATCATATTTTTAAAAAATTATTTTGAATTGAGATGTGTGATTTTGAGACAAAAAAATTTTTTTCAATATGATAAATTAATTTTATTTTGTTTTTATCATAACCTCCAAAATATGTTAGTTTGACGGATTACTACTCTACCGGTAAACCGAACACTTAACTATTATTGAACCGATTCAGCTCCCTGTCATCCGAAGGCCTATCATGCTCTCTGTTGATTGAAAACAACAAATGTGTGTAGTTAATGTTACAACGTCAGTGAACCGAAAACAAACATGTCGACGCAAAAAGTGATTTCCAGTCAAAAAATGCCATTAAAAATGAATTCAAAATCAATAAAAGTCAAAACACAGGAATTTTTATCGTCGAGAAAAAAGTTACAACCGTTAAATGATATATTAAAAGAGTTCGAGGTTAGTATACAATTTATGGTCAAAACATTATAGATTTTTCCACAAACCACTCCGTTTGAGGTTAGGTGAACACTTATACTGAATTGTGTTGTAGCCAATCAAATGATGTCATATCACACAATGGTCCTGCGTGTGTGAAACTTGAATTGTTTTCCATTTAAAAAAATATTTATTTTTAGATATGTGTCCAAAACGAATCGACGATAACTCCGTATTTGCTGGCGCTGGAAAAAATCTTCACAGAATTGCTCAAAACACGTGAGATGGTCACAACCATAAAACCATCAAAGATAAAAGGTACACCTGCCATTTCAACATTCAAATTACATGCAAATGCTGAACAAATGATTATTTTCTTTTCAGTAGATTGTTACGCTGAGATACAATTGCGTGAAGCTTTACAAAAGCACTATGAAACAGTCTGGAAGCAAATATTGAATGGTATGCTGAATCCTGATGAGGCTGAGAGTACACAAGCATTGGTGACAGCCATGCATATACTGTGCTCAGAAGCAAAATATCCAAAAAATCCCGATTCCAAATCAATGATATCAACCAGCAAGTTCAGAAGTATCATACAACAAATGCTTTCGGTGAAAAAATTGAATCATCATCTTTTCGCAAGATTCAAAGAGTACGGTTCATATTTGGATATTGTGTACACTTTGTGGAAAATTCTGCCCGACATAACGATCAAGGAGAAGTCTCCAAGTGATATTTATGTTCAAAACTACTTAGATTTGATAAATGCTATTCCCATCAGTGCTGAAGTTCAAGAAAATAAACAATTGTTGTGCTGTAGTGAGGACATATTCGACTTTGACTATCCAGTTGTGCGCAAAAATTTGAACAAAGTGTGGGCATGCATTCTACAATGGACCAATGATTTATCGGAAAATTCGCACAAACAACTGTTGGTTGTGTTAATTGAGAAAATCTTATGTCATTTGGATAAACCAATTCTTTTGACCGATTTTTTGATGGACTCATTAGATGTTGGTATGTTAAAAGAATAACTAATAATTTATCAAGAAAAATGTATGCTTAATAGTCTATTCATTTGTTTTCGTTTTGTAGGTGGTCCTGTGAGTTTGCTCGCTCTGCAAGGCGTGTTCACATTGATTCAACAACACAATTTGACATACCCAAAGCTTTACGAAAAATTATATTCTATGTTTGAACCAGAAATCTTCCACACAAAGTATAAGGCCCGTTTATTTTATTTGGCAGACATTTTTCTAAGCTCTAGTCATTTGCCGGAAAATTTGGTAGCTGCATTTGCTAAGCGTCTGGCACGTTTGGCTCTGGTTGCACCCACCCAAGATATTATCACAATTATTTACTTTATTGGAAATTTAATTTTGCGTCATCCGGGCCTCAAACGAATGATCAGCCATCCGATGGGCGACAAAATACCAAGCGATCCATATTTAATGGACGAACGAGATCCAGTACAATCGAATGCAATTGAAAGTTCACTGTGGGAAATAGCATCGTTACAACAAGATGTTGTACCAACAGTTGCTCAGGCAGCCAAACTTATTTCAAATCCATTACCAAAGTGTGAATGGAATCTAAGTAATCATCTCGATGTCGACGAAAATGATGTAAGTATTCGGTGTATTTCTTTAGAAATCATTGTCAATTGCTATAATTTTTCGTTTTCGTCTCATTTCACAGCTATTTGATCAGGAAATTTTGAAACGCTCCAAAGAATATGCCCTTAATTTCGAGAGACCACAATCGGCATTAGTTCCAAATGCCACAGACGCATTTTCAAAATACTGGAAACTATTTTGAAATGACACAAAGCATTTTATTTAATGTCTAGCTCATATTTAATTGTCAGAATCTATCTGGTGTTTAGCACTACACATGTTACATTACGAATAGAAATAATTCGTAGCTCCCCGAACTAAATTAAATCATACCGTCATTGTAATATTGCAATAATTGTAATGAAAGCCCATTCTTTATTTTGTATAAAAAAAAAAATCCATAATAAATAGCATATTTGCACCGACATAATCGAATAGATTTCATTTTGGTTTTTCATTTGTTGCAAAGTTCTTTTGCTGATTTTCCCCTTTTATTATTATCATCAAACAGTTTACGATGTTCACAAACACATATTCACAAACACATGCACGCATGACGACAATGATGATAGGCCTTTGAATGACAGTTGAATCGGTTCAATGACGGTTGTGTGTGCGGTTCGTCTGTCAAAGTAGCACGTTGATTTTACTTATTATCATTCACTTCGTAGTTTGTGTTGAAAACAAAATAAATTTATTATATTTAAAGTGTATTTAGTGAAAACATGTCAGAAGATCACTCATTGGACATAATTCCAACAAAAGCAATGCTTTTGAAGAAGAAAGAAGCGGTCAGTGAATTCAAAGCAGTCGTTTTCGAAACTTATAAGTCAAAAAAGTCAGATGGTTCGAAAAAATTTCCACAAAAACGTAAGACCAGCGGCCACGACAGTGATGAACATGATGGATTGGACATGAAGCGAGTGCGGCATGAGGTGTTTAATTTCGGAATCTCGGGTTACAATTTTCAAGATCAACAAAAAGCGAAAATTGCATTGGCTGTAAAATTGGGAGCAAAAGCGCCGAAAAATGCCTACAAAAACTACAAAGAATTACAAGCCGAAAACAAGGAGTCCAAGGCCAAGGCGAAGGAAGAAGCCTACATTCGATCAGTTGGGAAAAATTCGGCCGGCATGGCAACTGTCTCATGCAATAAATTAGTGAATCGTTTCGTCAAGAAAACGAAGAAGAATAAAAATAATGTCGGAGAACTTACCAAACATTATGGTATTGTTAATCCAAACATACACAAAAAGAAAAAGAAATAGAGCAACGATGGAGATAGTACTCACTTTAAGCGCTAAATAAAATTTAATTAGAAATTGATGAATAATGAATAAAACTCAATATTTTATGCCAATAAAACTAATCGAAAAACCGTCTAACTTTATTCATATTGCCGAAAAAAATACATAAAACTTATTATAGCATTTGGTTTGATGCATTGAATGCATTTTGGTTTTAAAATTCAAATAAGTCTTATAAATTTGGATTTTCATTTGTCACAAAGAAATGAACATATAAAAACTACAGCTTTTTCTCCTGTCTGTAAACAAATTTGAAGCATTCTTGACACAACTCTTTGATGAAATTCATTTGATCAAATGTTTTACAAACTTATTTTTTTTTTTTTGTATTAATTATTATGAATAATAATTGAATATTTTTCATTTTTCATTTTTTTTTTGTTTGTTCTTCATGTGCTTCTTCTAAATTGCTTTTTTATGTATACAATATAATTTCATCTCAATTTTGTATCAATATAAATTTTTTTTCTTTAAAATATATATAATGTATATTAACAGTATATTTTGTGGGTTATTTCCTTCATCTTATGTTTTTTTTGTATTATTGATATAAATTTGTCATTGTAGATTTCTTTTCTTTTAATCAAACATTCCCATAGTCGTAGTTGGCACCACTTCCAATAACAATTGCAGGAACAATGTTACTTTATCTGAAAATAAAACACAAAAGCATGAATAATTTGTTATGCCAGCGATGTGGGAAATGAAATTTTTCAACTTACTCATAAAACGCGGTGTCATACCAAATTTAACAAATGGAATATAAAAGATTAAACCAGCAAATATGAACATGAGTGCATACAGATATTCAATTTGTGGATTATCAATAATCGGTCCCACCACCAAATACATTGAAATCGCTAATACCAAGTATGGAATGAAGATCGGCACCTTGAAAACAAAAACAATACACAAAAAGTTGACCAAATTAATTTTGATGAATTTTTGATACAATATTGAATATTCTTTTGGAAAAAGAAACAAAGTTGGAGCCAAATTCGTATGCTTCAATAACAGCTGTTTATTTTCACAAGAAACTCACTCATTGAATTTGATTTAAACCGACTGGAAAACGACAAATCTGTTTGCTTGTGCCATTTTTTCAAATCAATAATTCAAATCGAAGAAAAACAGCTAGAAATACTAATTGCGATACTAAGAAATCAAACGTACCTTGTATGGCCGTGGACAATTCGGTTTTGTGTATCGCATCACAATCAAAGCAACCATTGCACCGCCGTAGAAAATCCATGCCGTAAAGCTAAAGAAATCGATCAAAGAATCGATTGTTCCATAAAGAACCATAGCTGCGGCTATCAATGACTGTAAATATGATTTGTTTTCATTTTCATCGATTGAAATGGTAGTGCGAGCAAGGCTTTTGATTTTAATAAATTTGAATTTAATTATATATACATACATGGAAAATTAGACCTGGCGACGGTGTAAGGCGTCGAACATGTACGTAGGAGAGAATATCAAGCAAATGACCTTCACGACTCGCGGCAAAGCACAATCTGTGAATAATCGATAGTAAATGAATTAAATCACTTCCGTTTTTGAGTGAAAGAAATTTTTTTTAATGCATACCGTCCAGCTGCGAACAGTGTTCCGTTTGCGCTACCAAAAGTGGAAATGGTCACACTCAAAGGCATCAACCATGTTAACGGTCCCAGAATTCTGTTTCCAAAAGTAACCGCCACCGCCTCCGAATCAATCATTTCATCGGGCGACATTGCTGTCAAATAAGAAATGTTGATCAGTGCATAGCACAGAGTTACCAATGGAATGCCGATGATAATCGAGAGTGGGAGATTTCTATAAATAAACATAATTTCAATTTAACTCTGTTTGTTTTTCATTCAGTACTCGATTAATGCATTTGTGACAGATTCTTACTTGCTTGGATTTTTAATTTCCTCCGTTACGTAGTTTAAATTGTTCCAACCATCATAGGCCCATAGGCCCGTATAAAAGGCCACTGCAATCGCTCCAAGTGGTGGTGATGGCTTACTAAATGCATTTTGTAAGTGTTGAACATTACCTTGGGACAGTTTGTACGCACCACCACAGATGACAATCAATACTGCGATCATTTTTGCCGTGGTAAATATATTTTGCACGGCCATACCCAAATTCACACTGTAGCAATTCACACAAAGAATACTCACTGCAACGAACAAAACGGAAATCATCATTTTATTATTATGGTAATACAGCGAACATTTATCATTCCAACCAACGGCTTGGCTTACCAATCGCTAAAATGCCGACCATTTTCACAACCATGACGGGTGGATCGCATTCTGTGACGAAAGCTTCAACTGCATATTGTGCAAAAGATAGACATATAATTGCCATTTGTGATGGTTTTAATACAAGCGTCGAGACCCAAGAAAATAGAAATGCCGGAGCTGCACCAAACGCATCCATGAAATATGCCCATTCTGCTCCACTCGATGTGTTCATCGTTCCCAGTTCTGCATATGCCAATGCACCTATTCAGAAGCGAAGATAAACGAGACGAGTTTCTTTTTAACATGTTCACAAATGGAAACCTCAAAACATATACATTTTTGATGAGCACTGTCGCTGTTATACGTCACTGTCACTGACTAAAATTTATGGGGCAGCTTTCGTACTGCTCGTGGGATGTGCGATAAATACAAACATTCCATCATGAATGCTTCTATTCCAACACCACCAATGTATTATATACCTTACGAAAGATTAGCCACAAATTAAACATTTGTTTACATACATTCTATGTGACGTTAAAGTAAAAGAATGGCGCTTTAATAGAATAAAATCTTTTGAAAAAATGTTGGCCTTTCCGTAATATTGCGCATTTTATAAATTACATTTTTCCTGCCTTTTGTTTGAACCGTTTTCTTTTTCGCGACAAAATTTAAACAACGAATAAAATGATATCGTATCTATAAACGAATATACAACGTATTGCGTATGTAAGTTCTATTTATATGCAAAAATTGGTGCTGAATTCATCACGTTTTCGGTTCGCAAACAATACGTTGTAGATTCTTTAAATTTTTTTGTGTTACATCTTGGAAGAAGGTATTGAAATTTTTGCCATAAATTTTATTTCTTTTCCCTTTTTTTAGAGAAAGTGCGACAGAATTTTTTGTTCGTAAATGTTAATTTTCTTGAATTTTTCTGGTATTTTCATTTGCGTTACTCACCCAATAAAGAAAGTAGACCACAGGCGAGCCATATACAAAAGCTTATACCAACAGACCCTGTTCGTACTAGCAAACCTGATGGCGACACGAAAATTCCAGATCCTGTGAAAAAGATCAAGATTAGCGTTTTTTTCAATTTTTCCAAGCTTATATTTTCAATAATGTTATATATTTTGTATGTCTTACCTATCATAGTCCCAACAATTAAAGCAACCCCACTGAAGAGTCCCACCTTAAAAAACAAATATTAGATTAAGTAATAAGTCGAGGTAATTTCGAGGAAAGGCAAACAAATTTTATTTACCCGTCTCTGGAGGTGAACAGTGTTGTTCTCCTTTGCAAACTTCCCCTCCATTGACTGCCGCATCCTCCCTTGCCCACATGGGTCGGTCTTTTCTTGTTCACCGTTTGCATGAACATTCCCATTTGTACACGTTGGCCCGTTTTGAACGTATTTTGATGTATCTTTAATTGGCACATTATGTCCTACACAAAATAAATAATGAAAAACAAACACAATATGAATTGAGTTTCCAGTCAAAACATAATCTTTGCAAATGCTATAGCAACAAATTGAATTTTGTTTATTTTGAATTTCGAAACAATTGTGTTGCACAAAATACAAATACATATCCGCATCATGATATTTTCAGTCTTCACTAATGTTGTAATTTTATGGCACATTCTCGCCTCACTTGTTTACATTCTTTTCTACGTGTTTGAAGCACGATTTATACATAAATAAGATTGCTGTTCACATTTATCGCAACAATTCACTGAGAAATTTTGTGAATATTTTTTTCCCCGCTACATTGTGATGGCAAATTTTTGATAATTTTCACATAAATTCTCAAAAAATAATCAGTTTGCAAACATTCACATATGCACGTTTATCGAAATTCATCGATAACATTCCTTTTTTGTAGTTCTACAATGATAAGTTGCGGGAAGTATATCATTTTTGCCGATTATAATTGAGGGCATTAAGAAGGTAAAATAAACAACAACAAGTAAAATAAACAAGGCTGCATATAAATAATTTAGTACTTGAATATTTCGATTTTGATTGTCGATGTGCCTTTCATTTAATGACTTTGCAATTAAGCTTAAAAATAATAGGACATCACAACGATCTCGAATTTGTGTGACTGTCTTTGTTTGGCTTTTCTCTTTTGATATATGGGACGATTTCTATCTCTGACTTTCTTTTCCTTTTCAATGTATCGTTTACCTTGTGTAGCAACATCTGATAAATCAATTTTGGATACACTCTTTTCTGGACAAAAGAATTGACCAAGTTTATCGCGCATGGCATGGAATATATTTTAATCGAAAGTATTTGATAAAAAAAATTCACAGAAAAAGAAAATAAATCAATCTAAATTGATTTATGTTGCTTGATAAAATCAGTCTCGATGCTTTTCCAATCACACAATGAATGAACGAAAAAAAATAAAAAGAAGCAATAGCAAATATGCTAGAATATTCAGGTTAAATGTGTGCAGTCAAGAAAATTAATCCTATCGTTAGCACGATCAAATCACTAAAAGATTGAATTTACGCTCGTCAGTAGAGCATGAGGTTCGGAAAAGCGACGACTTCTATACATATGTATTGAATCGGTAAAAAAATGTCACATATTCATTCAGTTTGTGATGCATACAAATGTGGAAAGATTGTCATAATTTCCCTTTCGTCGTCTGTTGCTCGTGACCGAACATTGTTCTCGTTGGTAAGTGGTCGAACGATCGAAAGCCGAACGAACGGAAAATTCTAAAATTAACCACGTTTCAAAAGTGTAACATAAAATTTCAGTCTCGATGTGCCTCACGCTATTGTGCGAGACGCTCAAGTGCGAAAGAATGGCGCACATAAATTTATATACATCTTTTGTAGATACTTTTTTCAATACACCAAAGAGCATCGTTGATTTGTGAAAAAGTGGTTTCGGCTATGAAATTATATCGAGTCATTTATTTTTTTTAATCTTGCATACAGTTGTATACACATATATGTCCATCGTATTATTTTATATGAAATTGGCACGCTTCCCATATTCCTCAGGAGGCTTGACTGTTATTTTAGATCCGACTGAGCTACGTGATGTACGTAGGTTGCTCCATAATTTTTTTTAAAATGGTACTTATAGTGTTGCCCGATGTAAACCATTGTCATATTCGTAAAGTTTGATGTTTTGGTATGTATTCGTGCCCTGAACCTTTTGTCGTACGAACGCTATTTGTATTGTTTACAGTGACTGGTAAACTGCGACTCAACAAAAAAATGAATTTTACACGTGAAGATTTTCGTAAAATGATTTACTACGATTTTCGAAGTAAATTATCTCAACAACAGTGTTTCGATCGACTTCATTTGGCCTTTGGCAATGAAGCACCAACCCTTCAGACAATTTATAACTGGTACCGAGAATTCCGTTGCGGTCGTAGTTCGCTCAAAGACGAGTTTCATACAGGTCGTCCAAAATCGGCTGTTGTGCCACAAAACATCGATGCTGTCAGAAAACTGATTATGGAAGATCGTCATGTGACCTACCGTGAGATTGAGGCATCTTTGGGCATTTCATCCCACAGCATACATACAATTTTGCATGAACATTTAGCCGTAAAAAAGATTTGCTCTCGTTGGATCCCACATAAATTGACCGATGAACAAAAAATGGCTCGTGTGAGTTGGTGTAAAGAAATGCTCAAGAAATTCAATCGTGGTGCTTCAAAAGACGATAATAAAATCGTCACTGGTGACGAATCGTGGATATATGCCTATGAGCCCGAAACGAAACAGCAGTCGACTGTATGGGTCTTCCAAAATGAAGATAACCCAACGAAAGTTGTTCGAGCAAGAAGCACTTCGAAGCGAATGGTCGCCTGTTTTTTCGGGAGAAGTGGTCATGTGGCAACCGTTCCACTAGAGGATCGTAAGACCGTCAATTCTGATTGGTATACCACCATTTGTTTGCCCGAAGTGTTTGGTGAAATAAGAAAAAACAACCACCGTCGCAAAATAATTCTTCATCACGATAATGCGAGCTCTCACACATCTTTTCAAACTACTCGATTTTTGACCGGTCAAAACATCGAACTGATGGGTCATCCACCGTACAGTCCTGACCTGGCACCCAATGACTTTTTTTTTGTTCCCAAGCGTGAAGAAAAAACTACGTGGTCAACGATTTTCGACACCAGAAGAAGCAGTTGAAGCGTTCAAAACACACGTTTTGGAGATATCAGTTTCGGAGTGGCACGAATGCTATGACAAATGGTTTCATCGAATGCAAAAGTGTATCGATCATCTCGGGGAATATTTTGAAAAACAATAAAACCATTTTCGACAAAAAACAACTGTGTTATATATGTTTTTAAAAAAAATTATGGAGCAACCCTCGTATAATCACCAGTGATTCGTTAATTGATATTGACACTAAGACTTACTTCGAGTAATGTGCTAGCCAGCATTTGCTGGCTAGCAGTGCTAGTGCGATACGCTCGACGCATGAAAGACGCATGTCTATGTGAAAGAAGCATTCTATATGAAGCGCTATGTACGCTCGTATTTCGATTTATTTTATCCGCAGTACTTCTGTTATGTTCATGATTTTTTTTAAATGAAAACAGCAAAAAAATAAATCATGGAATTGATTTTACTTGACTTAATTTTTTCTGATTGTTTATATCGAGATTTAAAAAAAAAATATTATGTTTGAAAAAAACCTAACATCAACTTTTTTTTAATGTAAGTACGTACACAAAAACACACATAACACTCCATACACACATAATACAAGCAATAATTCTAATCTAGTACCTCTCTCTAAATTGGTGAAAAGGCCTAGAAATAAAGTGACAGAACACAGAACAAATCAGAACAACATTAATTTGTCATTGCGTAGTTCATGGTGCAACTTAAAAAATAAATATTCACGGATTCACGCTGAAAATCTTTCCCGCTGTAAAAATGTCTAGTTTGCCGGTAAGTAGAGTGCTCTTCATTTCACACTACAACAACTTAAAATTTAAAAATTTCCATACTGTCGTACATGGAAATGGAGTGAAGAAAATAGAAGTTATTGTTATGGTTATCAAAATTAAAAAGACATCCATTGCTACAATCACTATAACAATTGGTTCTATTCAGTTCAGGTCATGAACGTGAGCTCTCAGCTCTCTGATCTGAATTAGCCACATAAAAATACATCATTTTTCGTTTTATCCGTCAAATATACAAGTCAAATAGAAAAATATTGGGTTTGATGATGTGAAATTTTGCAGGAAATTGGACTTAATGCGTTTGATTGTTATTCTACATTTTAGGAAAATGTTCCTGGAACCATCGATACACCGCAAAGTGACGCCGATTCTTTGAAAAGCAATGAAGATGGCACGATTGATGCGGGCAAAAAGCAAAAACGAAAAGAATCGTTATCGGCATCGGCAGCATCAAAAGGCGCGGATAAACGTTCGAAATCTGGTTCACAGTCGAAAAAATTCTCTTGCAAAATTTGCGATAAACATTTCACAACGAAACAAGCCGCCATCAGACACAAAAAAGAACAGCACGAAAAAAATGTGAACGTGAAATGTGAATTGTGTGAAATGGTCTTCAAATTCTTCCCGGGTAATAATGATCTTCTCATTGTTAACAACAATGCTAGCTTCATCGCTGTTGGAAAGAACTTCCTTTGCTTCCGCGCATAGATTTCTTAGCTCACTAACTTCTGGCAGGGTATCCAAATCAATATTTTTTGTAATATGATCGATCATTAGTTGATCGATATTACGGCCGCCGAGATGATTATCACCTCCAGTGGTACGAACATCAAACACACCCATTTTATCCAGCGAGACAATGGCAATGTCAAGTGTGCCACCACCTGTAAAAGATTTAAAGATAGCGGAAAAGTTATTGTATGTTTCTTTTTTTCAGAGTGAAGATAACTCATTTTATAAACCCAATACTTATTCATTTGATTTGTATATGGGCAACCCAGACATTTTTATGGGTTAAAATATCAAAATGTTTGGGTTGTCCATATACAAATCAAATAGAAAAGTATTGGGTTTATAAAATGAGTTTGCTCAATGGAGCAGTATCTCTATATTATAAAAAAGAAATGTGATTCTTTTGGCCTTAACTCCTTTTACAGTTTTTGACCAAATTGGACCATATTTACCCAAGTCATAGACAAGAATATCGCGTTCTTTGAAGTTTTTTGTTTTCACACCATATGCAAGAGCCGCAGCGGCTGGTTCTGTGATTATTTTTTCCACAACGATACCAGCAAGCTGTGCGGCAATTTCCGTACATTTTCGTTGATCTTCATCAAAATATGCAGGAACTGTGATTACTGCTGTAGTAATGATCGCGCCAGTTGACTTCTCCGCTTCATCGATTGCCTTTTTCAAAATTAAAGCAGCCACTTGCTCCGGATAAATTTTTATGCCACCAATTTCATACATTGGCCGCTCCTTGCCATTGTTGACAATTCTTCCGGAATACAAAAGATGCTTAACTCGATTTTATTTTTGCCCGATTGTTCGTTTCGATTCGATGATCTTGTTCGCGTAATTACGGTGTCCCACACAAAAGAAAATTGGTGCAAGAAGGCTGACTACAGACGGTGTGGTTGAAATGATTCTTGCATGACCATCCTGCCAAATAGCAACCACTGTGTTGGTGGTGCCTAGATCGATGCCAATTGCAAGCATGTTTATTTTATTAATTATATATGTATTTAGAAAATCTTATTCCGTTAAAAATACTGTGCGCAATAAACTGTAATGAGCTAATAAGTATAAGCGTGCTACACAATGATGTGCTTCTTCATAAAATGTCATTCAATGCAACATTTGGCTGTCAGTGTCTATACGCCATATTTACAAGGCCTATTCAAATAACCCCAAAAACTATTGACTGTTTGAAAACGATTTTGTTTGTTTTTTTTTTAATCATGTAGAATTTATTTTTGAGTTTGTTTTTTGTTTTATCTCCATCATTATTATTATTATCATTGAATAACAATTGAATAACAGAAGAAGATTTTCTTTTTCTTCGAGATCGGTTCTTAATTTTAAAATGGTCTCCTCTTGATGTTTCAATGTTTTATTATATTCTTCTTGTTGCGACGTCAATAACTTTTTCATTTCGGTCACCGATCCTGCAATTGTTTTCACTGTTTCAGCCTGTTGAAGTTTTGTCGAATGGCGCTCATAAAACGTAGTCTTCTGAAAAGGACTACGTCTTCTACTTTTGACTATTTCTTTTTTCTTCGGTCTACCTATTTTCCTTGTTTCGTAATGTATATTGCGAAGATGTTGTTCTATATGATTTGTTCGTTTGAAGACCATTTCACACAATTCACATTTCACGTTCACATTTTTTTCGTGCTGTTCTTTTTTGTGTCTGATGGCGGCTTGTTTCGTTGTGAAATGTTTATCGCAAATTTTGCAAGAGAATTTTTTCGACTGTGAACCAGATTTCGAACGTTTATCCGCGCCTTTTGATGCTGCCGATGCCGATAACGATTCTTTTCGTTTTTGCTTTTTGCCCGCATCAATCGTGCCATCTTCATTGCTTTTCAAAGAATCGGCGTCACTTTGCGGTGTATCGATGGTTCCAGGAACATTTTCCTAAAATGTAGAATAACAATCAAACGCATTAAGTCCAATTTCCTGCAAAATTTCACATCATCAAACCCAATATTTTTCTATTTGACTTGTATATTTGACGGATAAAACGAAAAATGATGTATTTTTATGTGGCTAATTCAGATCAGAGAGCTGAGAGCTCACGTTCATGACCTGAACTGAATAGAACCAATTGTTATAGTGATTGTAGCAATGGATGTCTTTTTAATTTTGATAACCATAACAATAACTTCTATTTTCTTCACTCCATTTCCATGTACGACAGTATGGAAATTTTTAAATTTTAAGTTGTTGTAGTGTGAAATGAAGAGCACTCTACTTACCGGCAAACTAGACATTTTTACAGCGGGAAAGATTTTCAGCGTGAATCCGTGAATATTTATTTTTTAAGTTGCACCATGAACTACGCAATGACAAATTAATGTTGTTCTGATTTGTTCTGTGTTCTGTCACTTTATTTCTAGGCCTTTTCACCAATTTAGAGAGAGGTACTAGATTAGAATTATTGCTTGTATTATGTGTGTATGGAGTGTTATGTGTGTTTTTGTGTACGTACTTACATTAAAAAAAAGTTGATGTTAGGTTTTTTTCAAACATAATATTTTTTTTTAAATCTCGATATAAACAATCAGAAAAAATTAAGTCAAGTAAAATCAATTCCATGATTTATTTTTTTGCTGTTTTCATTTAAAAAAAATCATGAACATAACAGAAGTACTGCGGATAAAATAAATCGAAATACGAGCGTACATAGCGCTTCATATAGAATGCTTCTTTCACATAGACATGCGTCTTTCATGCGTCGAGCGTATCGCACTAGCACTGCTAGCCAGCAAATGCTGGCTAGCACATTACTCGAAGTAAGTCTTAGTGTCAATATCAATTAACGAATCACTGATAATCACAGTATGCATGAAATAATTTGAATCTAGCTCCCTTTCAACATACATAGAAAACATATACTTTTTTCATTGACGTTTTGTTTTGGAAATAGTTCATTGTCCGTTTGGGTGGTAATTAGGATTTGATTGGATTGGTCACCAAATCGAGTGTTTACTCTTCTTAATGCATAAATATAATTATTCACATATAATATTGTCGTTGGATATTTCAGAACAAAAACCATCGTTTTACATTAAGTCATTAAACGTTTTGTAGTGCAGACAGGGGCGGGTCGCAAAGACATTAATAAATATTGCGCATTGATACGAATATTTTTATATTTCAAGATATCATTAGAAATCGAATGCCGTTTATGAATGAGTTTATAAGCAAAATATATTTTGGTTCTTGTCCATAAAAAAGGCGTAAAAGAGTTAAAATTATGCTAGAATCAAATCAAAGAATATAATTTTGTTTGTTTACGCTTTAAAATAGCGCAGTCACGAAAACCATGCGACAAAAATAACAAGATTTTATTCACGTCATTTCGTCGCAATTTTTTATGCTTCATCACGTGAAAATCTATTCTATATGAGTCTACAGATATGTATTCGCGTTATGTATGCATCAGCTTTGTTTCAGAGAAATGTGAGAGTCAAATAGGAAAAATTACGAACAATTGACCACATTTAGCTAGGTTGAAGTCATCTTTTGACACATGACATGAACATGCTTAACGATTTAAAGTGAACCCCTTTATTGCTTTGCAAACAGTTCTTATATTTCTCTTCATTTTGGTTGGAAAATCGTTTGTCAAATATTCATGAGCGATGACGCAGTTTATTATCAGCAAACTTATTGATTTTTCAATCAAAGCGTTAAAAATGTATGCCGGCTTTACGATGAAAGAGAAAACCGCTGGTGCACTGCACGATATTCAATTAGAAGTTTTCACTCCAACAAATTATATATGTACGCAATATATAGCATATATCGGCGCTCATTTTGCGGCATCTATATTTAATTAAAAAAGTGTAGACTTACAGCATATTTGAGTGGCGTATCACTTTTGTTTATTTTTAGTCTGCTTGATTCATCACTCGAAACTCCAACGATGGAAAGTGAATTTTTCTCATATTTATAACCCAGTTTTGTAGCGGAAATGTCACTGGGTTACAATTTTCGATTTGAAATCATTCTCATACGTCCTGAATTGGTTCAATAAACGGAAAATTGGAACAATAACCATAAATATGCATTTGACTTGTTTTAAAGGATTGAATTTCCTTCCATATCTGTCGAAAACGTTTCGATCAATTTAACAAATTTATTCATCCATAAATAAATTTGCATTCAAATTTATTCACACATTGTGATTGCTTAAATTGTATGTAATCAATGCGATAGAACAATATATGTATAAAATCAATAAAACATGCTACAAATACTGCATTCAATTTGCTTCGCACAATACATAAACAGTCCGGACGATCACACAGTTAAATTGATCACGATTTGAATCAAATGTGTACATGTTCAGTCGCCTTAATTTTGTGTCGTTATCTAAAAATAACAAAGTTTGCTCGTAGTCAGATATTTTGTATGGCTTATTTTGATATAGTGTCTCGGCAAATCTATCGATTGAATGAAATTATTTATTGAAAGGACATATGAAACCAGTTGCTGACCACGTCACTCGATTAATTTACGTAAAAGAACATGCACAAGCAAGCGTTTGTGTTGCCAACTTCAAATTGGACCATTTTAAAATAGTTTAATGAACTTTTCCACTTGCCGCATTTGATTACGTCGCTTATTTTATAATTGACGAAATAATAATTATTATTCAAATGACGTATGGTTTAAAGTGTCGCCACCGTGATTTCGGGACACATTTTTGTGACACCGCATCAAAATTCGTTGAAGAAAATGCGTAAAATATACACAGTTGAGAATGCGGTCAAATTGAAATACGGTCAAACATTCCTATAATGGGACCCGATCACCGAGTCTGATAAATTGTAATAAAACGACATGTCAGAGATAAAGCTGAAAAATATCTCTATTAAATTGCGCGAAACAGTTGTCTTTTTGAAGAAAAAAAAACTGCTCATTGGTAAATTGTCTGCCATGACGTGGTGATAAATAGAGTGAAACCAAATCTAGGAAATCTGAATAAGAGCTCAACACATCGTTAAATCGTTTGCAGACAAATTACAAAGCGAAAACATACATTGGTGCGGCTCAATAGATGAGTAATTTGTGTGATGGTCGCCAAGTTTGTCTGAGAACTCATGTTTTAATGGCGCTGAATTGGTGCCAAAACAAAATTGAAATTCTATTGTTGTTTAGACCAGAGGTTTAGTTTCAATTAGACATGATTTCAAAGGAAATATTTACACGCGAAAACAGTTTTCAATTCAAGTATTTAAAGAAAAGTAATACTAGAACCTTTTTTTACAGACAAAAGAAAAAAACAATTAACGTATTCGGAACAAACTATACGACAAATCATATTAAATTGAAATGAATGAAACAGGAACGATAAATTCACAGTTTTGTTTCAGTGTGCGAATCAATGAATTTAACGTGATCAAGTTGATTAAAATAAATTGAATGGAATCACATGCACAAGATTCTTTAAATCAGAACACAACGGCGAAATCCCAAATAACGAATAAAGCATTTTTGGCGCCCATCATTTAAAATGCTAATTTCGTCTGGACCATAATCAATTATATTATTAAAGGAACACTGTTAGCAAATAAAAGAACGTACTTAAAGAAATCACTTGTTCAAATTTGAATTCGGAAATATTATTTAAAGGGAATGTCATTGAAATCTCATTTTATGACATTTTACAATATTTTAGAAGGTTTGTTTTTTACTTCAAAATCATGAGTTTGAGTAAAACTTAAAAAAATACTTGTTGTGTTCGATGCAAACTACAGTAATTTGCAAGAATATTATTAGTATAATTATTTTTTCACTTGCTGACGTTTTATTGTCAGCTCATATTCGTTTTTAGCAAACCAGAATAATTACAGTAATAATCACTGTCGATTGACATACAAGTGATTCTTTATTATAGTGAGACAATCTTTTATTAAAAGCATTGAACGCAAATCAAAGAAATATATCGAACATTCAAGAAACAAACAACAATTTTACAAATATGGCCAATATGTGTTGATTTTCCGATTTTGATTTTTACGACGTCCTTTGCGACATTCCCCACTAGATAATCCATAGCTAGACTTCTCACGTATGCATAAAGCAATTTGAAGTTGTAAATATGCACATTTGAGTTCATTCTATCCATGCGAAAAGTTATTTATAAAACAAATCATTGTTGGTGTTGATGTCGAGTTAAGATATGAGTGAATTGCATCACTCTAAATTTGGAGAGTTTTGAAAAGCTTTACTTTGATTTCATTTTCTTTTCAAATTCATGTAGTGCCAATATGTGATTGAACATGCTTGAATGGTTTGCTTTGTAGAGAGAGCATTGCATGTAAATGTGCAATAAAACTACATGGTGGCAAAATGTGTCAAACGAAAAGTTTTCAGTAAACAAACAGCTCGAGTTGGTGTGATTAGATATTAATTCCATGAAAATCATAAAACATTTTATAATGATAAAATGTGAGAGTTGTTATTTATGGATGAAAAAAGGTCAAAGACTGGTGTTTTAATTAATAAATTTAATGCCTGTTTAGTAACATATAAACGGAAAATAAGGCTGAAGTTCAATGGAAAATGAGTTTGGTGCGAAGACACGTGTTTTCATGTAGAACCCATGAGTATGATATGAAAGCAACAATAAATCAATGAATTTGCGCATGTCTGAGCCTTTCCATCGTTGGGACACTTCGAAAGAACAACTCAATGTCAAGCAAAGAGCACACAATGTGATTCGTGTTATCTGAATCCTGCTGAATTTTTCCACTCAAATGTGTGTATACTGTGAGTGCACGTCGGCTTCAAATTACGCTTTCTGTTCGCTTATATTCATAGTGGGAAAATGCCTCCAAGTGCTACCCCAATGACTGTGTGCTGGTAGTACATTCAAATACACTAAAGTGGATAAGCTCCCGTTTAGATACTTTTTTTTCTATAAATTTTTTCCGCGTAATAAAAATGGTAAACGATACTTGGTATAAATGACATTGCATTTACGCACCATATTAATCTCACATTTGAATGAATACAATTTATTATTCAATTAATACCTACTGACTATTGCATCATTCCCAAACAATGAATGAATTTTCCGTCACATTAATCAAAAGTGTCAAAAATGATGCGTGGTCCTGGGAAGAATGCCGTCCATTTTTTTTTTGTAGTTTTGAGCTTCTCATACTTATGACGCACAAAAGAAACGTTGGCGTCTGTTCATTTTATCAGACGGTGAAAATCTTTTAACGAAAAGACTGAATCGCATGCATTATTCGTAACGAAAATGAGCTTTTACTCATTGGGAAAAAAATATAGACGATTTAAATGTGCTGATAGTAAATTGAATTGAATTCAAAGTTAGTCTAAGGTCACTTATATCAATGGAAAATTGTGCCCAATAGTTGGAAACGATTGATTTGAAGTAAAAACAACGAAATATAATAGTTTTGCACATGCGACTGACAATATATGGTTTCCGCTATTGAAACATGAAACAAATATGACGCCAATATAAGTATTATGACTTGAAATCAAACCTTATCGAAGCAGACACATAGTCTGCGAAATAAAGATGAATACTGCATATAATTTATTCCATTCGTCATCATCGTCACGTATCTTTCACATGAATTTTAAAATATATTTTGAATAATCAATTAAAAAAGAACAATCGACGACAAATTTAATCACGTTAAGGGTTATTTATGATCGTATCTATGGAATGGCAATAAATCAATTTGATTCTAATAAAAAAACATGATAATTGATTTGATCAATTTTATTTGATGTTTTATCGCTAAAATATAGTTATTAAATGATAATATCATGAAAAGTACAAGATAGATATCACGTACACAATGGACACATGATACAAAAACAAAGGATTCAATTGTCTAGCATTCAGCAAGTTATGTCTATTTTATAAATTCAATAATTGCTATTTTCCATTTTGTAATTGTTTATCATTTTGCGCGTCTAGTTTTATAAACTTATCACAGTTAATGATGTGTCTGAAGTCAAAGCATCGATTTTAAATGGATTTAACTTTTGTTCGCAAAATTAGCGGTCGTTTTAATAACATATAGCCACGTTCATACGTTCATATTTCACAATCATTGAATTGTATGATATTTGGACATAATTAAAAACAAATAAAATGCGACCTCAATCAACAAATGCATTCTTATCACCGCGCCCACACTTTTTGCAGTGCTAATTAAAATGTTACGCTATGTACTTAATCAACGATGTATTCAATTAAAGTTGGCATTCAAACATACAAAAAGTGACGCATACAGACACACATTTTTAAGCATTATATGATAGCCCGATGACCAAACACATAATATAGTTTAGTTATTGACATCTGTCCTGTTAAATGTGTATTCAGCGTTCCATTCCATGCATTCGATTTTTTAATTTTTGCTTATTCTTGTTCAAGTTTTTATGGACAAATTTATGTAGTGCACGTGTTAAATTTGACTTTTGCCAAGTGTTTTATACGCAATCTTTGTACTTTAATTACAACAATTTGATGTCATTGCTCGTAAATAGCACGTCGGCAACCATATCGATTTATGGAGTTTAAAATATTCGCTGTTATTGATTGAAAATGAAAACGATATTTAAGTCATTTTTCATTTGGGTCATTCGGCAGTTTTTATGCAGTTTTTCTAATTATGCTATCTAGAAAACGCATCTTCTCAATTAAATGATAAATATGCTTTGAGTAAATAAACAACGATAAATGATTAATATATTATCAAAATATCGTGTAGTCCAAAACTGCGTTTAACATTTTTGGGTATTGCAAAGAGTTTTTCTTTATCTAAAATGACATTTGTTTTTTATATAAACCGGCCGATTGAGAGAGTATAAAAAAAGCAACAAAAAACGGCACGCACACACTGTCCACACAAACATAATGAAAATGCATACCTTCTATGTAGTGCACCGTACACATTTCACTCACACTCAATTGCACAAAATATATATGAATATATTATCAAGCCAAGCATTTTCATCGAAAATCTCACATTCGAGCACGTTGTTACACAGACACCTCTAACATTTTCGCCAGTAATTGGTTTTTGCGTTACAATTTTTTGATATGTACAACGATATTCCCCGTACATATTGCGTCAGCATTTGAATATACACTCTCATTCATCTGGGAATTTCATCACATCGTTTTTGTCTCGTTTTCTCCTTCTTTCAAACACTTTTTCTCTTTCAAAAACTATTATTTAAATTTTTAATTTATTACGTTGTGATGATTGATTTTATTTCGTTGGAAAATTATAATGATTAAAATATACATACCATTTCCGATATGTTCAGTTGCTGTTGTGTGAAAAGCATGATGATACATGACTTGCAACCGTTATTCGATGTCTTCAATGTCATGTCACTTAAACCACTGATCGAATTGAATCCGTGAACATTCTGAACTTGCTTTATATATTTCGCGGTTAGAAACTCCACACGCACACAAGCCCATTGTTGAACACATACCAATATGTGGATGGGAGTGCGCATGTGCAGAAAATTCTATTCACATCAAATATTCATGTATTGTGAAGTAATTGGCGGCGGCAACACGAGTTGCCTGGGCAGAAAGGGAACAGAATTTTCCTTCTGTTTGTATGTATTGAACCACAACGTATCAATACCAATCCAGTTCCAGTGCTACTCATTTCTCCACATGCCACAAAAAACTATGGGCGCCGTCATCTAAATAAGCTTTTTTATCTATAAAGTTTCAGAATGAAGTAAAGACTAATTCAGCGATTCTTTCAAATGATATTCGTCATTTTTATTGATTCCGTAAAAAAAAAGTAATCTTTCACTTGGCACTTGGACATCGGCTAACATTAAGCTCACTTGTTGAATAGCACCCTAAAACAGGTATTTAGCAAAATACCACTTTATTACGATAATAACGGCATCAAGAGCCAACCTAAAACTAACTATTAACTTGTGTAATCGAACAATCCGAAATTAAAGTCATAAAATGGAAGAGAAATATAGAGATAAATTGCTTATAGGCCAACTGCTAAGAAAATACTACTTCAAAAGTCTCTTATATTAACCACGATAAAACCATCACATTTTAAATATCTGATCAAATCCACAATCCAATTTTTACACAAGGTCTTTGCGACAAAACACCTAAATTAATATTATTAAAGTGTTGCTTCCTATATCCCAATTGAAAAGAACACAATATTATATATCGAGCATAAAAAATTGAGCATTTTGCCAAAATAGGGACTTATAATATTAGCAACAACATGGAATGTTGGCTTCGCTCTTATTAACAACTGCATCTTTTTGAGCATTAAACATTCCCCTTCGATAAACGTTTATAAGGCGACGATGTGATCTGCAAGAGAAAAAAAAGTGTGTCATAGTATTTGATGCAAATTTTCGATAACTTGTTTACATAATTCAAATGATTTCTTACCTAATTGAAATATCAGAATCAAGAACCACTTCTCCGTCACAGTTCCATACACTAGAATGCTTTGTATCATTCGAATTACTTATCGGAACGCGAGAACTATGTAAATTAAATGTAGAGGCACCGGTTTGTATTCCAGTTGGTTTGAATGAAAACTTTTTTGTTCGATAAATTTCCACATGATTCAAATCCGTCTGAGGGGATATCATTTCATTTTAGATTCAACACATTAAATAAAAATTGAGTTTAAGGAGATGAAAAATAAACGAAAAAAACTTACAATTTTACAATTTCGACCTGACGACATAGCCAATAAAAATCGTAAATTATTCAAAAATGATGTGTGTCGTACTAGGATTAAATCGATGTAGCCATCGCACAAGTGACAAAATTTCGAAAATCCATTTGGCGATCGGGGACATGCACAGGAGATGTTTGCACCATTCACCATAAAAAATTTGCCATTAATGGTTTTTACATATTGACATTGATCCGTATTCTCTTTTGTGTTGTTCTTTGCATTCATTACATGAATATCGATGTGAATGGCTGGCTGATTTTCGTCATCTATTGCATTGACTCGTTCGTGATTGTTGCATTTATCATCAATAATTTCCGTTGTATTCTTTATCACAGTCATTTGATTTGGTTCGTCTGTAGTTTCACAAACTGGACAATTTTCAAGGCACTCCGGACCTTTCAACGGATCATTTGCAAATGAATCTACCAGCAACGAGACCTCACCATCATACCCACGATTCAGTAGCAGTTTTTTAAAACCTATTTTATGACGAAGATAATTTGTTAAGTTCGAGTTCACATGCTTTTCTATTCATTTCATTCATTACCGCTATAATCATAACGTGATGGGCCCATCCATCGAAATTTCTCTGATTCGATGGCGACATCACCTAAAAATCCATACGACATAACGCTTGCGTAAAATTTCAACAATCGTCCGTTTTGATTGCTTACCTGGGAGATGAATAACATAGAAAAGAATGAAAGCAATGGAAATTAATAAACGAATAATGGAAATATTGGAAACATACACTCTATTTCCATTATCATCATGGAACATAGTACAATTAATGTATGAATAGGTAATGTGAATTATGGTAATGGATCAGAATGGTAAAATAATCGAATGAATCATTCATTATGAATGGATTTCAGTAATGGAATAGTAACTTTTCAAGTAAGAATGCTTACACTGGATAAATCTAACCCGTTCACTTGACCAAGTGCAATATTCAATGCAATCGTTCGTACATCACATGTTCCATTCAAACAATATGCAACTGTGTCTGTACTGCCTGCCGGAATGCATCCAAGTGGAATGAGTTGTTTGTCATTTATCTTCGGCATTTCGTCTACATTGGTTATATCATCATAACCTGTCGTACATTATACGATATTTGAGCATCAAAGTTGTTGGTGTTATTTGTTTTTACATACCTAAATCCTTGAGCGTTCGAAATATAAATCCATTGAAGAGTTCAGAAAATGTGCCATCACCTATAGAAAGTAAATTTTCGTTTTAGGAACCAGTACAATGAAAAAAGTTCATCGCCGTCCATTTACCCCCAATGCAAACGATTCCATCAAAATGCTCTAGTGATTGTGTCATAATGAAGTCACGTATTTGATTTGAACGTTGTGATATGATGGTTGTCGCATCAATGCCGGCCAATTGGAATATTGGTTTGACTATTCCATCGTAGATTTGTAACGCTCGCTTCTTTCCACCATATGGATTCACAAACAGCAATAGCCGCCTTGGTCGCGCAACTTGCTCTGTAACAGATAGATACATAATTATTATATATGTGTACAAAATACACTCTAAACATGATATCCGTGGACATGTCTTTTTATGTCCTGCTTGACAAAACAAAGACTTCAAATGTCATATAGAATCTATTGATTTATTTCATCCTGTCACATAAGCTTCTCGGTACGTACAAACGACAGAATATTGACTTATTCCAATTTAATAAAAATTACATGAAAAATCGATTAAATAGCACTGTCACGGTGTGCACAACGCTTGTTATTGTTGATAAACTTAAGTCATGCAATAACTTGTGTCTACAAACAATCAATATTTTTTTAATAATATTTATTTTGTCTGAAATTTATTTATATTTTTCGATAAAATTTCTAGTGTTCTGGACAATGGCATTGCATTTCAGTGTTATGTGTTTCTCTTATGTGTGCAAATTCTATAAACAAACTTACATTTGCTCTGAAACTGGTCACTATATCGACCAAAATTACTCAGTGTATGAACAGGCGATTATGACTTATATGCTAAACACCTGCAATGTCAACATTTATTCGTATTTTTAGTTTGCAATGATATAAACAAACGTATATTGATATGAAACAAGTAACTTGATCGTATTATCGTTATTCAGACAGTTTAATTTACTGTAATCATCGTTCTACATACATCAAAGTTATGAATATATATATTCTATTTTTGTAATTGGATCAAACTATATACATATAGTTTGTTGTCAAAATCTCCTTTTCAAAATTACAGGTTTTTCATAAGTAATGAGACATTTAATATTTGATAAACAACTCTTATCAAAATGAAAATGAATAAATAAGAATCACAAAAATCGTGCCGTAAATCACACGTTTTTGGGGTCAGTCAATTGTGTAGTTTGGTGTTATTATTAGCTATAACTAGTTGCATTTCATGCATGAAGTCTCGATACTTTGTAGCCAACGCCAATATTTGCAAGTGTGAATGTTGAAAGTATTCTACGAATATGACCTCGGAAAAAATATAATTCACCTCTACACACAATTTGGGATGTTCCACATACAGCAAGAATATACTTCAAATGCAATGCATTAAATGCTAAATTGATGTACATTCTACATCCGCTAAACAGTTTCAACATTTCCTGTCCGATGATGTTTATACATATTTATTGTGCTATATTGGCTTTTCAAACAAAACGAACATATAATTTGATTGAAATTCGATGACACTTCAATATCTGAAAGGTTATTATAATCATTTGGTAATAATTTAGTTCCTAAGTCAGAAAATTATAGTAGTCTATGGTCCTTTGGACGACTATTATTCAAATTGTTTTTTATTAATTTCGAAGCTCAATTCCGTACATTTTCCATATGAATAATAAAAATTTAAGACTCTTACAACAAAAACAATAATAATATTTAATGACCGTATACATTTGGAAATCACGATTCATGACCGATACTAAAATAATATTTTTCTGTGTTTTTTCATATGAAAAGCACAATTTTACTCAACTTGCAATGACGCACGATCGTTTTACATGCAAAAAAAGAGAAAAAACCGGTCAATCTCAATAGCTGAGTATTTATTACGCGGTTGAGATTAAACTGAGAATTATTCAACGTCATTACTTAACCGCAATACATATTGAAAATATTTTCAAGTGAAAGTCGATTCTATTTTTCATGCATATTTTTATCAATTTTAACCAGTTTTTCTTGTTTGGCGAAAAAAAACTTAATTTAGTTCTTAAAAATAGAGATGAATAAGAATTGAGGTGTATCAATATCTTACCGCTGATTTGACGCTGTAGCGTTTGTATCCATAATTGGCAAACTTGAATATCATTATTTTGGAATGTTTGAGATAAATTCCGCCATTTATTAGGGTTTGATGAGTTTTCGACGCGTTTTGCATAAAAAATCGTAAATTGTTTTATGTTAGACGGTGTATCGGTTTCCACACTTGAGTGAGAATTTTGTTGTGTTTCAGACACTGACGACGATTTTCTGACTTGCGATTTAATGGCTAATATGTTTTCAATCAATACACTATTTCGATCATTTTTCGATTTCGTACGTTCCCAGACTAGTTTTTCAGCATCTAAATACACACTATACTCTTTTCGTCGAATGAAAAAGGTCGCTGACAACACAGACGGTTCAATGGTTTCACACTCTGACACCGAAAGTGAGCTAGCATTCATCGCCGGCGTTACTGGAATTATGGCTGCAGCCATTCTCTTTGAATTTCATACAAGATCTCAAGTGTTCATGGTCATTACGCGTTTAATTGAAGGTTACACTTCCCTTGATCCATATTTTTAGGCATTCACAACTTTATCTTTGAGAAACAAGCAATTTCAACAACAAAGCACTGGCCGGTAAATAATATAACAAAGATCTGTAAAAATCACATTAAACACAAATATACACATATATTTCTTGATGAGACACACTTCCATTATAAAAAAATGTGCGTTGTAATTTTATTTTTTCTCAAAATTGCTGTTTCACGACTCGATCACATTGTTGTCGTTGATTTTCATTTGCTATTCAAGAAATAGGCAACAATTTTCTCGTCTATTTTTCAGTTTATTGATTTAGATTTAATTGACTGCGTGTAGATTGTTCAAGCGACTTAAAATGCTTGTAAATTGTGGTTTATATGTGTTGATTATTTTTAATCATTTCTAATAAAGATAAATCAACAAACGAAAATCACAGGCAAAGTACACAGTCATTATCGTTAGTTGACACATACGCGAATGAAGTCTTTCTCATAACTAATCGCACATAGTGAATGGCCAACTGTGTCTCGATATATTGTTTAAAATCTATAGCGTTGAAAAAAAGGCGATTGAAAAATATGAATGGCTGGCTCTTTATGGACACAAGGTTTGCTAGCAATAACAAAAATGCACTCGCGAACAAAATTTCAAGTAAGATATAAGCACGAATATATATGCGAAAGCATTGAACCGAAGAAACCACAACAACTCTTTGTCTTCGGTTATTTTTTTTTCACTCAAAGTGGTAAAACCAGAATATTTTGACGTATTTTATGCAAGGCTACAAGAGATAGAATCATTTTATTCGCCAATGAGCGTAAATGGAATGAAACGATTTCGGCATTGCGTCGTTTTTTGCTTCTTCTCACAATCGCTAATTCTACTTTTTAACATTACTTATTCACGCTTTGGAATGCAATGATACGTTGTTAAAAATCTTCCATTCAACTCACTGATTCTTTCTTATATATTTTCCTCATAAAAAAATATTCTTTTAAAAAGAAAATTTGCTCACGTAACAGCTATGATTACACTTTGAATAAAACAGATTTATCAATGCTCAACACAAATCTTTTAAGAATATATTCACACACAGAGAGACACACACACCTTGATTCGTGTATTATTCATATTGTAAAAAGTAAACCAACGCGAGATTAACGAGAAAAAAATGCAAATTGAATATAAAAAAAATGTAGAAAAGGTAAGTGTTATGTGCTGCTCTTGTCGCGAACTGATTGAGCAGCATCAAATATAATTCTCGAGTCAGCTGCTATATCGTTGAGCAAACAAGTGTGCTACATGTTAAACGATTAAGCGTTTCAACGATACTGGAACGTGTTTACCAAATGGATCTGAAATATTTCTTAAAAACGTACCGAACGTATGCGTTTTCAGTGTATGGTTCCAGTTGCGCGTGTATGTGCTTGTGCTTGTGATTTATGTAAATGAAGAATAAAAAAAAATAGTGATATATCTGACTATATCTCAAAACTGTGTATTCCATCGGTCTTGGTACACGTGAACGCATTGTTGACCATGTGCATAAATGTTGTTTACTCATTGGGAGGGAATACATAAAGCATACACATATTAGCGGCTCAGCCACTTTATAGCACGAATATAACACATGAATAACGCGAGCAAGTGCCGTTGTATGTGGGATGTGGAAAATATTTACTCATTATAGTCACAGTGTTCCATGTTTCAATGTATCGGTTTCTATTTTGTAGCTTCTACGACAATATTTGTGGTTTCAAGTTCACACAATCTCACAAATCGTTATTCGTCTCTATAAAGCACTTTATCGGTTATACGAGAATCGTTCACTTTATATTCCAAATGACGCATTGTCTGCTCTTTATTCGTGTTCAAAAGCATTCACCGACGCCAATGTACCGCTTTTCTCTCTCTCATTAAAATAGAATAAGTGTACCATTTTTATTTTCTTATTTCCTTCAATGATGGTAAATGCACCGGTGACTGTGCACTGTACGATTATTGACGCATACGTGTACGTGTTAGTGTTATTTTGATTTTTGAGTTCAAGGTTATTGGTTTCTCATGCTTTCATTGCATCAAATCCAAGATGTATCCATTCCATTTTATTTATAGCAGTAACATTTATATATTGCGTTGAAGCTAGATAAATGACCATAAACCAAGGTGGCCTTGAGGTTGACATTACACACGATTTTTGGTCATTCAATGTAATATTTGCTTTGTAAATAATGACTTAACATCTGTGTCATATTCGCTTAGTGCGTATCAGCGTATTCATTTTTTCAATGATATTCATGGCATGGAGCCTTCAAACCTTCGACAACTTAAGATCACATTCGCAACATTCAAACACCAGAATTGATTTAGAACATTTTAGACCGTCAGCTTGTGGCAGTATTTATTCAATTAATGTTACAAAAATTTGTTTGAACACTGTGTCATTTCATTTTGATTGACTTTTGAATATGTGCTTTGAATTTTTATGCTATTTTGATTTTTTTTTTGTTTTAATGCTTAAAAATAATTTCATTCATTCCGGAGAATGAGTACAATTTAAGGAAATTCAAATGAAAAAAATATTTCATTTCTTTTTTTTTGCACAATAATATGGTTTTCCGCTTTGAATTTTTTTATGTTTAACATATTTGTTTTTTAAATATTCACGTTTGTCTCCATTTGATCGTTTTATCACAATACTGTTTCAATATCTCTATGTTGCTTTAAGAGCTGGTAGATTCTCAACGATGTGAATGAAATTTAAAAGAAATAATATCAAACCAAGAACATAAACTTAACAAAAACCCCTACGAATTGTTGATGGTTTTTAAAAGACCTATTTTTCTATTTTAACGACTGTGTTCGTTAATTTTTCTTCTTAAATGATTCCTTGTTTTTGATAAATATGTTATTTTTGTTGTAAATGAATTTTAACTATCTCTTTCTACTGTTATTAATGCATTTTCGGTGTGTGTTTTGTTTTTCGTTAACAAATTATTTTCATTGAACTGAAAATTATTTCAACCGCCTCGGTTGTAATAAGAATACCGAAGTTTCTTGGTGATAACAGTTATTTATAGGTGTTTCTCGAATAACTTAAATAAAAAGTTTATATTTTTCTATGAATTTTAAGGCATGTAACGGAAAAATTGTGTCCTCTAGGTGATTTCTATTCTCTATGTGAATCTATCACTTGCCAATGCATTGAGAATTTTCGGTGTATTCTCGTTGAAGCCACAAATCTCGAAGAACCCTTTCATATCATCGCCTTGGGGTATTATTAGATCGGGCGTCGGACGTGATAAATTTAAAACAACATACCTATTTAAATATGAATAACATTTTACAAATGATATTTCTAGAACAAATCAATTCATAATTGGATGCGCTACTTACTTTACATGTTTGTTGAATTCTGATCGATATTTTTGGAATTCTTCAACGGGAACCTGTCCCTGTCGACAGAAACGAGCAACCGAATCAACAATAACCAAAAACATGTCAACCTTTTTCTTCAATTTTATTGCCTCCAAAATGGGTTGTGCCAAACTTTGTTCTGTACGTTGTGTGGATTCTACCTATATAGATGAAAAAATAAATTGTGTGTGTGTGTGAAAAAAGCACTAAAAGATGGTCTATTTTTGTTCATACTATATCTTCGAATAATCTTCTGGCCTCTGCAAATTTCAATTTGGGCCACTCGATGGCGTTGAGTTTGTCTTTCTTATCGGTGTACGTGTACACAAGAGCATCGTTTTCTCTTTGAAAGATGGAATATGCCAATACGAGTGATGCTTCGAAGCAGGTGATGTGCTTGTTACGTACAACTGTCCCTGATTAAGAAGAAAATGCAAACAATTAATCAATGTACAAATCATTTTACAAGCAATAATATTAGCTTACTTTTTTGATTGCCTTTGCGTGGATCCATAACGATCATAAACGTTGCATTTATTGGTTTGGCATTGTACAAAGCTAATTCAAACATACTATCCAAGCGTTTTTCAATCGCTTTATTGGTGGAAATGTTACGTTTTTCGACCTTTTGCTTGTAGTACCTGGCCTTTTCTGTACCAAGATGCCGTATATTTTTTGAGTACAATTGCTTAAAAATGTACAAAAAAACGGGACAGATGTTTTCCTCAATGAACGCAGTTTTATTTGAACCAAAAACCTTTAAAAAGTCAGTCGCGAAGTCAGGCGTGTAGCTAGCATTCAAGAATCTAAAATCTTTTAATGTATTGAAGTGTTTCAAGAGAGTGCGCGTACTTTTTTCATATTCTAGAATCTCTCTCCAAACTCTATCCGTTTCTAACAAATGCGCTGGTAATTGTTCGATAGTGAATTGGTTGTCACGAATGGATTGAATCGCAGTATCGACATTTTCGTTTACTTTGAGTTCTTCAATTGTTTTCAAACGTTTTGCAGCGGGACCGATATGGGGTTGTGTATCCAAGTATTTAAAGTATTCTTGTGTGCCTCGAACATGAATGAACTTGAACACTTGTTCTCGATCAAGCAATTCTTCATCTGCTGGTTCGGGCGGTGAAGCACGTGTTTGTGTCGTTTGTGTTGACGTTGATGGTATAGCATCATCTTCTGTTGCTGGATTTGTTGTGTCCGGTTTTTTTGTACGGAAGTGACTTAGTTTTATAACTGAACGATGTGTAAAACCGTGCAAACTTCGATGTTCACCAAACATATTTGCCAATTGCTCCGCAGTGAATTTGGCATACCATTTTTCAACTACTCGGCACATGCCGTGACCATAGTTTAACTGGTTTTGACCGCGTAAAACGACTGATATCTCTGCGCAATATTTGTTAAAATACAAAAAGTCGTTTTGACCCATATCGAGGTCTATAGCGGCGGTGTTTGCAGCCGTTCGTAGATTTTCAATTTCCACTTGTTTTGCACAATAGGCCAATGCAACGAGAACCTCGTTGATACGAATATACGATTTATTTTGATACACCTAATAAAAAAATAACAATTTAATATTTCATATTTATTGACTAACATTTTTCTATTACCGTTTTAATGCATTCAATTGGACTTAGTAGATTTTGTCGTGCCATTAGGATCACAAAAGCCAATGTGGTGTTGATGTGTTCCAATTCTAGATCAATTTTGACTGGTATTGAACTGGAAGTTGTGCCTGTATGCAAAAAACGAAGTAATTTTGTTTCGGGAGAGAGAGGTGGAATAGGTGGATTTGGAGGTAGATTTGGAGGTGGATTGGGATCCATTGGCTCTTGATCTGGTGCTGCTATTGGCTCCATTTTGACAACGTGTTTTCAAAGTCCTGTTATTTAGAAATAGAACACACCAATTTATGAACAAAATGTTCGATTTATTTAATTAATAACCCAAAATTTACCAGAAAATACTTTTTTCCTGGAACAATTCCTACTTTCAAATGGAAATAAAATTACAAAACTGGAATTTGATGCGTTACGAAAAAAAAATTCCGAGAAAAGATTTTTTTTTGTACGTACCTTTTGTCGTGCGATGATGAAATTGTTTAATAACACAAACAAAACAACGACTTTATATGTGTTGCTTGCATTCCACTATATGGCTTACTCGTACACACTGGTATTTTAAGAACCGAATATGTCAATCGTACTTAAGCGATTAAGTAAAACATACGGTAAAGCCTTTTGCTACGATAGTTTAATTTTTTGAAATATTTTTTACAGCAAATTGTTTGTTTTCTACTCATATTTTGATGATTTTTTTAGATTTACTTCTTTTTAAATTGAGATATAAGACAAGAAATAATAATAAACAAATCAACATGTGGCCACATACAGTGGTCTCATTCTAATCAAAATACTTTCTCTTTTTAACATTCTTCGACATTTGTCGAAACATTATGAAAACATAAGGAGAGTATTGACATTATTGACAAGTCGGTTTTTTCCAATTGTAAATACAAGTGTTGGATTATTTAATTTATTTTTTTAATTTTAATCATTTATGCATGTGGTGAATCAACCATGCTGCGAATTTTAATAGGAAATAGTTTCAAAGTACCAACATTGGGCAGGTAATTGTCGTCAGCAGTGAATATTGTTCTAATAAGATTACGTATCAAGGCTAACAAGTAATTGAAAATAATCTGTGTTTACATTTTATTAGCTCGTTGCACACAACCGTACCAACAAAGCTCCATTCGTCATTACATTTAAATAATCCCTTCGGAAAATGTTCAACGAGGCGATTTTTCACCGACTGTGTACCGAAAAAACCAAACGTATCATCCAAATTGTCAACATTTGGTAAAGTTGTGGTCGGCGGTACGGGTGCTTTAGCATTGGTGTTTCGATGCAATCGCTTTACTGTATCATGTAGCGCAAATAGATTGGCAGGTATGAATTGCACGTGTTTATGCCTTTCTCTGAATAAAACATTCATTAAAATACATTTATGTTAGGTTATCAGACGAATGCCATTAAAAAAGATTCGGTGGCGTTTGACTGGCACCAGTTCTGGCAATATCTAAAACCATATTTGCTAAAATTTCTCGGTGCTATTGCTGTTAGTAAATTAAACGTACTTTGATGTGATTCATTGTTTTTAAATCCATTTCGTTTTTTTCATTTAATTTATAGGCGGCGCTTGCTGTGGCTTATTTCAATATAAAAATTCCCGAACTATTGGGTGTGTTTGTGAATGCGCTGAGCCGGTATGCCAGAGTTGGAGATCTGCAAGACTTTGATGCTAAACAATTTCTGATGGATATGAAAACGCCGGCATTGAATTTGTTTGGGATGTACATGCTTCAGTCGGGATTCACTTTCTTATACATTTTATTGTTGAGTCAAATCGGCGAATCGATGGCAGCCAAAATCAAACAAGATCTTTTCAAGAAGATTATCATACAAGACTTGTCATTTTTTGACGCAAATCGAACCGGTGAATTAGTCAATCGATTGACAGCTGACGTTCAAGATTTTAAATCATGTTTCAAACAATGCGTGTCGCAAGGGCTTCGTAGTATCGCTCAACTTATAGGTAAACAATTTAACCAATTTAAAAATATGGATGGATGAATTTGAACTTTATTTTCTTTCAAAGGTGGTGGCATATCATTATTTTTAATTTCACCAAAATTGGCCACGGTCGCTTTGGTGTCTGTTCCATTTGCGGTGGCTTTCATGTCGTTTTTGGGCAGTATGTTACGTGCGCTTAGCAAAAAATCACAAGCCCAATCTGAAAAGGCAACCGCCGTGTGTGAAGAGGCATTGTCAAACATCCGCACTGTCCGTTCGAGTGCATGTGAATTTTCCGAGATTGAATTATTCCGAAAGGAAACAAATGAAGCTGCAATATTATCGGAAAAATTAGGTGTTGGTATTGCTGTCTTCCAAGCACTCACCAACTTATTTTTAAACGGGTAATTTAAGCTAGTTCACTTTTGAAGTGAATTTGTTTTGACGTGCAAGTGTTTTTCAGGATGGTTTTGGCAACACTTTTCTTAGGCGGTAATTTAATGGCAAGCAATGACATAACCGCTGGACAATTAATGGCATTTTTAGTTGCTTCCCAAGGAGTGCAACGATCGCTTTCACAAGGATCAATTTTATTAGGGACCATGATTAGAGGCATGACAGCCGGTTCTCGCGTATTTGAGGTATTGATAGATTTTCGTTATATTTCTTGTTAATTTTAATTTTTTCCTCTTTGCAGTATATGGCAATCGAACCAAAAATCGATCTCATTAGTGGATCAACAATTCCATTTGACAAATTGAATGGAGAAATTCGCTTTGAAAATGTAACATTTTCATATCCAAGCCGTCCTGATCAAATAATTTTACGTGATTTCAATTTGGTATTGAAGCCAGGACAAACAGTTGCGCTGGTATAAATTGCTTTTTCATTTTAACTGAAATGACATTCATTTAAATATGTTTACGTTAGGTCGGTGCCAGTGGATCTGGCAAATCCACAGTTGCATCGCTTTTGGAGCGATTTTACGAACCAAATGAAGGAAAAATTACTTTGGACAGTCAACCACTGTCAACTCTTAGCCCTTACTGGTTACGGGCTGAGGTAATTGGCTTTATTGAGCAACAACCGCTCCTTTTTGGAACAACAATTTTAGGTAAGAAAATAAATGGATCGACTTTGAGGGGAAAATTCATTAAAAAACTGTTTTTTTTAAAAGAAAATATTCGTTATGGACGACCATTGGCGACAATCAACGAGGTTCATGCCGCTTCAAAATTAGCACAATCACACGATTTTATTACTAAATTGAATGAAAACTATAATACAAATGTTGGTGAAAGAGGCGCTCAACTGAGTGGCGGACAACGACAACGAATAGCCATTGCCAGAGCATTACTGAAACAGCCAACTATTTTGATTTTAGATGAAGCCACCAGGTAATTATAGATATTTAACTTCGATGCACAGTTATTGTACTTTAAAATAATGCGACTTGTAATTTCAGTGCCCTGGATGCATCGAGTGAGGCAATAGTTCAAAAGGCGCTCGACAATGCCATGGAAGGTCGAACGACTTTAGTGATCGCACATCGTTTATCTACCATAAGAAATGCTGATTTAATTGTTGTGATGGATCAAGGAAGAATTGTAGAGGTACTCTTCGCTTCCTAATATTCTCCATTCGAATCTGAATAGACGGATATATAACGATGAATATGACTTAATTTTATTTTCAGCAAGGAACACATGATAGTCTAATGAATCAAAAGGGATACTATTATGATTTGGTACGAAAACAGGAGAAAATGTCCAAAGAAGAAATATTAAACAACTCAAGAGCTCAAGGATAAAATTCGACACATTGCTATCGAGTAGCCATTATTCTAAATTACAAATTAACTCTATTTTTGTATATTAAAATGATGATTTTATCTGTGAATCGATAATTTGGAAACCAAAAAAGTGTATGTTTTATGGGTTGAAAATGAACCAAATAAAAACCGTTATAGAATTTTGTGTTTATTACAAAAGAGAAATATAAATATTGTGCGTGTTCGTAAAGATGAACATATTTGGCGCTCAATTGAAAAGAACAGAGCAAAGGACAATTGAAATCATTTGTGACGCGTGCGATTGTATTTGCGTTACTGATCACAGGTCAACTCACCGAACTTTACACAAAAGAAACGACAATAAAGAAACAGAAAGATAAATTGCATTTTTACATCATGCAAGACATTCTAAAGTAAACATATCGAAGCAGGACACCGAATATTCTTTTTGATTCGTGCATTCAATGCTGGCGTTTGTCTCTTTAAACGAAGTCTTTATTGTCTATGGAGAAAAAAAACGTACAACAACGTTTAAATCGTCTTGCACACAACCGTTACGATTGCTTTTCAATCTCGATCGAACGTCAACGTTTATTGTGTGGATCAAATTACTGAAGAATTGCAAAAAATCATCTGATACACGCCAATAAAGTATCGTAGATCTAAAATTCGTATTGCCAATTTTTTATTGAAATAAAATTGGCCCAGATAATCATTCGCACTTTTATTTCTGCAATGCAATCGATGGATTTTTAAGAAGTCCTCGAGAATACAGTAAGTGAATGGGTCTAAAAATGGCACACAAAATATCATTTCATTGCAGATCGGTTAGGTAAGCTGACCTAAAGTCCTTTTGATCACAAGTCGACGGGAGATTCTATTATTTTCTTTTGAGACATTTTTTTATTTCAATACGTACCGTTTTTTGCTTGCATATGCCGTATTGTTGTTCAAACTGGACATGCTGTATCGCTTTTTATATACCTTATTAGTGATTTTCTTCCTTTTGATTCGCATTTATTGTTGTTTTTTTCTTCTTTTGACTGTCTATTTATCACAATTTTTTTCGAAAAAAAAACTTACATCCTCTCTTCGCTCTCTTTCTTCACATTCGTTCGTTTGATCAATATTTTTTTCGGTACTATTATTATTTGATATTTCATTGATCGTGCTACGTTCCGATTTTCTTCGTTCAGCGCTTAATAAAGTGTTACAAATTACCCAGTTAGTAGGTTTTTGGATGTGTGGCATTGACCGTTGGACTTAGCGCTGTCAATTCTATACATGGGCTGCAGTTTCAAAACCATAAATACCGTGTTGGGCGCAAACAAGATTCATTCAATCTCGGACCAGATGTTTATTTTCAATTCTTCTTTTTTTTTCATATCTAACGCTTTACGTGACTGTATTTGTGGCTTATAATCAACGATTTAGCGATTGTAAGCATAGTTTTTGTGCGTGTTCTGACTACGGGGACATTTTTTGATTTCTTTTTTGCTTTTCAGTTCTTTTGTTGAAAATCAATTGATGGCACGGGTCATCATTTAAAATTTTCTAATACATGTGGTACTCTTTCGTAGCTTGTACACATCGACGATTCAGTTGCACCTACTGCCAAATGCTTCGAAATATTTTTTTTTGGTTGATTTTTTGAAAAATATTCATTTTTCAAATAATTTTCGAACGTATTGTAATCAATTCATTTAAAAATCCAAATATGCTGAAAATGTGCACGAACACCCACAAATTAGCACGAAGCGAAAAAAAAACTGTTGTATCATGGTTCGTTGTATATTTGATTCACATTTCATAACGATCAATTCACTTTTTTCATTTCTTTTTATGAGAGAAGACAACATTCAACTCTCATTCAATTACTCTCTTAAGATGAGGCCGATAAATTCTTTTGAATGCTCTAGAGACCATTCAACGATTTGTATCTTTGCCAAACTATGATGATTATGTTGTGGTGGTGACTCCAAATTTTGAGTCGTGTGCCTTTATGTCAAAAGGTTGACTATGGTTGTATTCAAATTTTGCCAAATCATTGTCAATAAATTTTCAATTTCAATAAAAATGTTTATGAACAAGCAGACTCTCACAGAAGATCGTTAAGAATCACTGATGTGTCATAGGTCAAAGGTGTATAGCTGAATGTCTTTAAATTTCAAGAATAAAAAAGACTACCGAAAAGCTGCATCAAAACTGAGCAAAAGCGAAAGAAAAATAAACGCATAAGTAGGGTCAGTCTTCAACAAAAAAAAACTGTTGAAAATGACATCAAGCAAAAGAAATTGGAGGGGAGACCTTTTTCTTGGCTGACTTTGAATATGCATGGGTACGTTTTTTTTTAGAAAATCTATATTGACAAATCGTTCAAGTTTACGCAATTTAATGCGGGAATAATTGCTCATGTCATTGCTTTAAGTATGAAATTTTACTTTCAATATATACAGCACGTGCCCAACTATTCTGATTATTATCTTTCCTCATTTGAATGACGTGATTATTCAGTAACGAAAAAAGAAATCAAACACAAATCAAATTGACTAAAATACGTAGAATATCATTTTGCATCAGCCCAACTTGGCTGTAAAAGTAAGTCGTCTTGAAAATTGATCACATTTGATGCATTAATCGCTTTGTTATCAAGTGATGGCCCATCTAAATCCCAACCATTGTTTTGTCTGACCACGTACAGTTTAACAATGTGTCATATGTTTGTTATTTTAGTATGCATCACAACCAGATTAGTCAACATCGAAAAAGGAGCACAGTAAATAATTCATATCGTAAGCCGATGACATTTTTTTAATAGATTTTCATGTTTGAACAAGATTTTTTCGGTAATGTTCAAACAAAGTGAAAAACAATTTCGATAATCATCCGATAGACAACAATATATTAGTGCATCGTATGATAAGAGCTGAAAGACTTATAAGTACAAACTATTGATTTTTTATAGTAGTCAAAAATGTGGCAAAACATATTTATTCCATTTCTATTGATTGTGTGTGCAAATAAGAGAATATTTGCTTTGCTTCGTTCATTGTTTTTTGAATAGCGTTACCAATTCGCTCTTTGTCAAATCATCAAATATTTGATTGCTTAAAAAAGTCGACACTGTCTTTCATTGGTCACGTATTTGAGATCGCTTGGAAAATTAACACATATTCCCACTTCAAAATGCATAGAAAACCGTATAATGCGATGTCAAACACAATGGCCGAAACGTAAAGAGATTAAGATTGAAATCAATTCTGTTTTTTTTCTTCTGTTTTCGTCGTGGCCTTTGCACTATTTTTCCAAATCGCTTTAGGCCAATTTCATAGCTTGACGATCCAACACTAAACAAAAAAAACTTTCTTTCCATTTTGCATGTTATCAACTCAGTTGGGTATAGTAGAGAAAAGACAGTTGTCCTACGTTATCAGCATTCTCGTAATTTTTTTTAGCAACATTGTATTTTGAACATTGACCATTTTTTGAAACTGATTTCGATTTTATATTCGGATTTTTTTCCATCCAACGAATAGATAGTACAAATATTTTGACACAAATTCAATGGTAGGTGTAAAAAAATATTGAATGCGAAAAATGATTTTGAATAGTTATAGATACAGTCACATTGGCGACACTTCCTTTCCAGTTCCTTTCTTTTCATTGTTGCAAGATATTCTATTCACATGTCACTTTATTTGAAATTCCTCACAATACAAATAATAGACATTTTTTGGAAACAGGATGGAATTTTTCGCAACAGCGCTCAATTAAATATCTTTCAAGTTCGGGCCAGGTCCATTTTTTTGTGACAAAAATGTAATTGAAGAGATTTTCAACTAAAAAAGAATTTTTATCTGAAAAAAAAGTTCAAAGAATAATACGGATCGGCAACTAGCAAAAGATTTAGATTTTTTTAGCTGGAGAATGTATTCAAAATGTGTATCGAAGACCTGAAATTCATTTTTCCGACGATAAATGTCGCATGAATTGTTTTGTAACCATTTTAACCATCATCTAGCTGAACAACCTCTCTCTAACGACTCAATAACAATGGTTTTGTTCGATTTCACCCTTTCAGTTGTTATTTTTTGCATTGCGTTGGCGTTATGAATTACTATTATTTGGTTTAGTTTTCGAGCATCTGGCCACCAAATCAAACACAGACAGACTTCTGCTCAATCACCGTATAGTGAAATTTGTTTACATCTCCTTTTTGCTATTGAAACAATGTATCTACGTAGTACTCGACAAATGATTGTGACTAACAGAATACGTTTAGTCTATCTATCTCTATCTCTCTCTCTCTCTTCAATTAGCTTCGATGTTCTTCTTTCATTCCCTCAATTTGGTTGTCGTTTCGATGACAATGCATTTCAATTCAATTGAATAGAAAACATATGCAGGAATCAATCACAACAGTTGCCATTGGGATGCCTTTAAAAATGCTACTTTTTAAGTGGATTGTCAGTAGAAAATTACAACATTTTGTCCGAAACCTCCATTTTTTTGTACATAGAACGACAATTTTATCCAGCAGAATTTTGTTTTTTGTTTCGATTTCATTGAAATTTTTTACGCCAATCAAGTCGATTCATAATCGTATTATTCGCATGCTTTCGATATGGCTCATATTCACATATTGTTCAACATTCACTGCAATATTCAAAAGACAATGGTTTTCGGCTTTGAAATCATGATAAATGGAGTAGAACGCTCTAGTTGTACTGGTGCATTTTATTTAATCGCACACAGCTCAAAAAAGTGTTTATTCCAAAAATCTGCAGAAAAAATCATCTTGTTGGTCATCAATATACGTTCGTTCTTTGTAAAATGACGTGTGCTGATTTCTTCGCTTCAGGCCGTCACTCGATAATTTCTCTATTCATATTTTGTCCTAACATTCACAAACTCATTACCAGATTGAATGTTTTTTTTGTCGCTTTAGTTTTCTTCGAACAGCAGTCATTTTATATATTATTTATGCGATACATCGCCGACGAGCACTCGTCACATTCAGAAAGAGACAAAAATATATTCAACATAAAATGTATGTACGCATAGAATTTAGTTGGCATGCGCATAAGCATTTTAATGTGGTGATCTCTGTAACGTCTTTTTTTTCCTCTCTTTTCCGATTCTCCGTGTACACCGCATAGCCAACCAATATCCATCGATAGAAAAAAAGTAGTTGGTGAATTTGGACCGTTTTTTTCTCTATTGCCTTGTGTGCACAATTCATTCAAGCTAGGGTGGTTAGCATCCAATAGCACCGTGTGTGTCACACACACATATCTCGTAATCGAGAAAAAAGGGACTTCTCTTCTTGCATAAAACATCTGTTCTCGCACACACAAAAATTATTATATGAAATAAAAAAAAGCGACGACGAAAACAACGTTGACTAGGAGGGCGATTTTCTATTTATTGCCACTATTGTCGGACTGCCGTTCAATATTCAATGTGGAAATGTGCTACATCGTATACATACGCGTTTAATTTTATTGGATTTTCTGTTTATGTAGAATAAATGCGTGAGCATTGAAATTTCCACAGTGTAATGCTGTCCGAACTGCAACTGCTCATCCTGTCTGCCTACATTGGAAAAAACAGAATTTCAACGAATTTCCTTTGCCACATAAAAAAATGACATGAATTTATTTTCATATTTCAAACTTTCCACAAAAAACCTGCTGCTTGTCTGAATTAACGAGAAAAAAAAATCGAGAAAAAACTCATGAATTCCTTTATCTGAAGTTTGGAATGTTAATTAGTGCTTCCGTCACATTGGAATGAAAAATTGGGACGAAATCTTGTATAAAAGACTGAGTTCAATGAATTGGAATACTAATCACATTATATGAATGTCTCTTATGGTTGCACAACCGGGGATTTTTCATCAACGTGAACGATTTCAACGAATATTCGAGTGGATTTGAATGTGAAATCAAAGTATCAGCCAATCTATTATCGCATTTCCAATTCACTTCTCGAGTGATTCCTATTTATTATGCGTTCAATTAGCAGCGATTAATTCAGTGATGTGTTCCAACCAAAGCAATGTATTATTTCATATACATGCTATTTGCATTGGATAAATGCTAATCCGCCAGAGCATATTCAAGCCATAGAATATTACAACGGTTGAGTAATGTCTCTTCGTGACAAAAAAAAAACCTTATACAAAATTCATATCATTCACGTCTAACTGTTAACTAATAATTGTTAAACAACAATTAATTATTAACGTATAAAAACTAGTTTTTTTATTTTGAATTTCACTTGCAGGTTGAACACGTCATTAATAAAACACACCTGATTTACTGCTGAAAAAAAATGTTTCCCATAACAACAAGTTCACTGGTAAGCACGGTAATCTAATACATAAATAATCTAAAAAAATAGTTCCCGTTCGTCATCAAAACAAACAAGTTTTCTATACAAACTCATTCATAAAAAAGCGTTCCCCTCGAGCGTTTTTTTCTCTCTTCAGAGTATATAGGTACTTTGTTCCCTATTCAATTACGATATCCGTCAAAAGTCAACCAATAAAAAAAACCGAAATAAACATCATATAAATTTCACGCCCAATTCCACCATGAAAAAAATCACTCTCGTAATAATATTGTAATGATCTCTTTTACAAGTGTTGTTTTTTTTTCGTGTTTATATAAAAAAAACGACCGCCATCGAAATCAATGTTTCCCCTATATTTAAAAAATGGAATCGTTGGAAAAAGCAAATGCGTCCCTATTGATTTCTTGCACCTATCCCGTGCTTTCGGCACTTCTTACGCAATTCAGGGGAATAATCTGCGTATAAAAAATATTCAATGAAAAAAGTGTGGCAATGTTTTTTTTTCAGTTTTTTTTTCTAAATAATATTAACCTCACTTGATCCCAACTTGTTATATGGATTATTTACGGCCACGGATTGAGGTTTGTCGCTGAAAAAAAAATGTGAATGAAATTTTTTGCCTGTTGGCTCAATTACAATCAACCATTGATATTTGCTCTTTTTGTGTGGATAAAAAAAAAGAAATACACTTTAAATATGAACCATTTCCTTTTTCGACATAATATAAACCACACCGAGATTTTCTTCCATGTATTGCGATTTGATTGCTTGAATGTGGTGCAAGTTCTTTGAACGATTAGATGGGCTAATCTGCGTACCTCAAAAGAACACATCGCTTTTTATTCATTCGTGTCAGAATTTCTTCGTTTGCTTTCGTTTCGTCCTTTTTCAAATGCCTCAAGATCCTTGCTACGGCTTTGTGATTTGAGTTGATGTCGTTTGCATTGCTTCCTTTTTTTTCAACATAAAAGTGCACATTGCATCTTTTACGAAGCAAAAAGTAATGCAAGGCATACAATGCAGAAAGAAACCAAATGCCGAGTGAAGTATCATCTGCTAGAAATGGTGTTGTACCCATTTATGAAAGATAGTCACAGGACACAGTCGATTTATTTATTATTTTAACACACATACAAAAATGTTGATTGAAGTGCACCAAAAAAAAAATCCACAGTATATACTTACACTCCAGAAAAAAAAAATCAATAATAAAAGATCATATTTCTATGTTCGGATGTTGCAACTGCATTCATGAAGAGCAATAAAAAAAATATCTGACCCTGTTAGAAGCGTATGAATACAAAACGATATGACAGAAGAGAGAAAAAAAACCAAGAGACTATGAAAAACAGGTAAAAAATCAATTCGTTTTGCTTTTCGTTTATGTTCTTTGTTGTTTTTTATATGTTGAATTGATTCCTTTACCACATATCGCACATTGGCCCTGTACAGGTGATGGATCATTGAAAAGAAAGACTTATGATCCGAATGCAGTCCTTTTATTTGGCGTATTTTTCTGCATGTGGTTCGTGAAAGTGAACGCGATTGAATGAAGCATTTGGTTGATTTTATCGAAACATCCGATCAATTTGGTCATTTTTTCGGTTTGTTCTATTTCTCTATCACATTTATACCGGTTGCAAAAAGTGCTGGACCATACGGCTGCGCTGGATAAATAACATTTTTATCAATTAGACATGAAAACGGTGAAGAAAATTGGTGAAAAAAAATTATAACGAATTCGTTTCACATTGCCGTCCATCAAAAATATGTATAAAAATAGACATTCGACGGCGTTTTTTTTTTTTACTTTTTCTGTTCAACGAATTAAAAACAGGTATGAATCATAAGGCTAAATGTATTGTTAAACATTAATCAATTTTCAAATACGTATATCACCGAACGGATCTGGAAATGCTTGGTTTAAAAAAGAAACAAACCAGTCATGGTCAATATTCGAAATTTAAAACAAACGGTACCAATTTCAAGTCAATGTGCCATACATTACATACGAAACCCAATTTCATGTTTTTTTTTTCTATACATTTATTTTCGCTTTGCGTGCTAAAAATGATCGAAAAAAATAATGGTGCACAATCACTCAAAGGCGCAAAGAAACCCTAGCAAAACAAACCATTACGCACATAAACACACATTATATAAATTATACGATAGTCGGCACAAGCCAGATGTTTATACTGAACAAAAAAAAATCGATCGAACAAATTAATTAAAACAAAAATGTGCTTACATGAAAAAAACAAAATTTTCAAACTGGAATTGAAATACTGATGCTGTATGGTTGCATTTAAAGAGCATATTATAGAATAAATAAATATAACTGAACATTACTGTCAAGTTTGAACCATTTATATTTGTTTAAAATGAATTGAAGTCATATTTTCATGCACCAAAAGTGCACTATTGACTACTCCATGTAGGTTAATCGTTTGGGAAAAAAAGAGATGACGAAAAAATTTAATAGTTTTACCAAACACCGCCGAACACAAGATGTGTGTGCGCACAACTATCACCGTCGTCAACATCATGGCTATGAAATGGGGTATTTATTATATTTAAAATACGGTATAATGAGTTGTAAAACTGTTGTGGCTTCTATTTCCAGCATTCCTTCTGAAATTAAATGAGACAAAAAACATGCTGACGCCTATAAAAACAAACTGAAAAAGTGATGAATCGGAAGAGAGCAAGCGGTCGTACAACGAGTAGAAAAAACACAGGGTACATGATGACATTGACATCAGCAAGATCAGTCGCGCTCGATACTAATTTACACATTATTCAAACAAACGTTTAAATCAACGCATGTTCTTGTCACACCACTAGCGTTTTCTGGAAAACATCCATGCTTTTTATAAATAGACAATTTTTTTTTTCTATTTTCTCTATTCATTCTCCCTTTTTCCAGAAGCAAAAATATTAAAATCGAAGTTTATACTGGCGACATTAGTTGTCATTGCTGTTGTTCATGTCCATTTGCATTTTCAGAATCCGTGCAATGAAATGTGTATTGGTTTTTATTCCAAAAAGTCACCACATATTGCCACCGAATAGCTGCACTTTTTCACAGCACACGACCTATTGAGTAACCGTTTTTTTCAATGCATTTCTACCAAATTTTCCAACATCGAACGCACGTGCGGAACCTTGTAATGCATCATTTTATCTTATAAAATTGCTCAAATCTTGTGCCTTTTATACCCTGTGTTTTCCTTTCCGATTGATTTTCGGTATACGGAAATACGAGGACGTAAACTACATAAAAATCGATCTTTGACATTTGAATTTTGTTTGCGCGCATTTGGGTATGTTTTCTTTCGTATTTACTTCGCCCAATGTTCTCTGCTGAATTCTTCATCTTGCGGGAATTCGATACATTTGCGTAAATTTCATTCTACGAATCTCCTTTTCCGTTTTCTTCCTTCCTAATTCTACGTCGATGCTTTGCCACAATGCAAATAGGAAGTCTTTTGAAAACACCCATAATTAAAGTGGGTTTTTCTTTTTGGTCCCTTCTTTTAAAATGAATTTTGACGACAATCGACATTATCTTGATCCTTATTTTCATATCGATCAATGGTGACACTGTATATATAAAAATAATAATAAAGAACGCGTGTTTAAGCAAGGTTCAAAGGTGAATTAGCGTTTTTTTCTTCTTTTTTTTCGATTTTGAATGGTGGTTTGCATTCATCTTTATATTGATTGAGAGGTTTAATCTGAATTGCGTGAAGCAAGAGATCGCGTGCCATTCCTTATTTTGAATGAAAATAGGTGTTGCCTCCTGTTGTGTGATGTTTTTATTATAAACCTTTTGAAGTGCCTAACAGGCGATAATAAATTGAAAGTGCAATTTGTTTTGCTTAAATAATGTTCATTTTTTGTTCTTTTTTATTTCATATGCTTTGTTTGAATTCAAATCAAAAATTTAAAACTTAAAAATGTAATTCTACTTGTTAATTAAATAGATTATGTTCATCTGACTTTTCTTCACTTAACTTATCCTGATATAGATATTAATAATAATTTAAATAGTTTAAATTAAATGTACTAAGGTTGGTTGTAAAATCTTAACGGCTACGTTTTATAAATACAAAAATCAGGTTGATATATAGAATAATGAATTCATTGAATGAATTAATTTAATTTAAAGAAGAAAAAATCATTTTTGAATTTCGTTAATGAACTCCATAGAGAAAGTGTGTTCAATCGTAAAAGTTACATTAAATCAATTTCAAAATTATTTTTTGATATTTTGGATTTTTTTCTCATAATCTACTTCACCTACAATCAACTCTTTCAAACAGAAAAAATTTCGGCTTAAAAAATATACATTTTTATTTCATGGCATTACATCCTTTTCTTTATTTTTAAAATTGTAAGTTCTCAGAGAGATCGGTTTTTTGTTTGTTTTGATTATAGTTGCTCATGGTTTCGTTGTAGACAACAACAATTTATTCCACGTCTTACATTTTAAATGGTTCTTATTATGTTTAATGAGGTATTTATCTGTGTTTAATTGCTACTTGTTGAGTTGTTTTCAAATCAAAATTAAATTTGATGGGGAATGAAAAGTGAAAACAAAACGCTCTTCTTCAGATTACACCCATGTTTTCTTTTACGCATTGGAAAAATAAGTAATCATTTGCCAAATACGATACATTTCTTAAACTCACTAGTTTTTGGACTTTGCTGTAATTTCGTAAACATGTACAAATTGCTTTCGAAATCTCCTTCATCGCATCGAAGCCATTCTTATTGTTGAGCATATTCATTGCTTATATGATTCATGCAACAACAAAAAATTCCATCAATTAACATGAAAAATAATTAAAAATGCTGAATTGCGACTAGTTGAAAATTATTCCATAATCTTATTGAGTGTTTTTCCTTTTAATTAGATAGGAAATTGAATCCATTTATTTATTGAATAGAATAAATTAGTTTTTGTACACGTGACGAACTAGACATTCAATTTATTATTGATTAACAATAATACGATACCCTATGATATCCTACGCGTTATTTTGTTTTTGTTTTTTATTCGCTTCGGTCATTGACTACGCCGACTTTCTTTATGAGTGCTGATTTTTGGCGATATGTAAGAAGAATGAAATGCGATCCGAACACTTTTCACCGCACATGTTACACGTGAAGACATCATTATAGCCATGGTATCCCATATGGATGGTGTGTAAAACGGCGTCTTGAAACGATATTAAACAATACTTGCAATCAAACATTTTCGGTGTACTCGATGATGATGATGCTGTTGTTCCGTTGTCCGGTGATTTATCAGTCTCTGAACATCGGCCTGGTGTCAAGTTGTTGGTTGATTTTGGCGCGTGACAATCCATTGGCGAACTGTGATTGTCGTCGTCACCGCTTTTGCTCATGTGGCTACTGTTCAAGCTGGGATTACTATTCGGTACCGATGAAGTCGGCGATTCTGGATGACTGATGTCCAACTCATGCTTAAGGTCATTCAAACGACCCAACGGTTCGTTCACCATATTAACGTCTTCGTCATCATCGTCTTCAAAATTGTGACCACCATTCCGGAATTGATTTGGTGAAAGTTGAGCAGCCAATTGTTGTTGTTGCACAAGCATTTGTAAATTGAAATACGGTAGCATGTTAGCAATATGACTGGGTAAGAATGGTGGTAAGGTCATGCCAAGATTTGAAAGTGCTGAAGGTGGTTGTGATGTTGTTTGCTGTGTGGATTGGTTTGAATGTGACTGTGGAATGAGTTTTGAGCTATTTTCTTTCGCTTTTAGTATTTTGTTTTGTTTTTTCTGTTCACGTTTGCCCGGTGTTTTTACTGAGCGCTTCTTCGGTCCCCGTCGTGTTCCATAGACATCAATGATTGGCGCTGCATCGGGAATGCCTTCTGGATCCAATGGTACGGCCGGATGATGATCGTATTTGCGCAAATGTAATTTCAATGAGTGCACATATTTGGTGGCATAGTTGCAATTTTCGCATCGATATTGATAAACATCGGAATGTGATTTCAAGTGTGAATTTAACATTGATTTGTTTACACACGAATATGCGCATTCTGGACATTTAAATGGTTTGTCACCGTCATGGTTCCGTACATGGTATTCGAAGTGATGCTTAAACTCCGTAACAAATGGACATTTTGGACACGAAATCTGTCGTTCTGGTTTGATGTGTTGACGCTGATGTTCCCAAAAGTCTTTTTTCGTTACACCAATGTATGCACAATGTTTGCATTTATGTGTTTTAACTTTACCGTGTGAATTTACTTTGGGCAATGCGATTTCTTGATTAAAATCACCGTAAAATGACTTTGAATCATCGCCCGATATTGAACCATTTTCGATGTCAGTTCCATCCTTTTCGGAAATGTCACTATTGAATTTTGGTGATTTTGGCGGTGTTTGATCCATTGGTGGTGTATGAATTGGTGTCAATGAACTGGAATTGAATGCAGATTCGGTCTTTGCAAATCGTCGTGATGGCGTTGTTGGGAGAAGAGTTTCTTGCATATTCACATCAGTGGTTGAACGTAGACAAGCATTTGGATAGCCGGGAGGTGTTAACGGATTGAAGCCAAGTGGTCGCTGCGTATTATTGCCATTGATGAGTGAATGAAGTGTATCGTTGTAGTACAAATTTGGATGATTGACTACCGATTCATCACTTACAACACTGTGTGGTGATGTTGGATTCGATTCGCTATTGCGCGAGCCAGTCGCACTAAGCATCATTGTGTTGTTGTTGTTGTTATTTGATTTGATATCGATTGAATCGAATGTTGCTTCGATATTTGGTGGTTCGGCTTTGATGTGAACGTTAGCAGCATTTGTTGTGGTCCCGCACCAGCCTTGATCGTAATTTGCGCTTTGCGGCATTATATCCCAGCTGTGCATATTTTCGTTTTTGTTTTATGGGTTTGGTTAAATCGCAAATGATTGGTCAACTGCTCGAACGAATTCGGTGCTATCTGTAATAAAAACAATATTCAAAATCATAAATTGTCAATTTCATTACTATTGTATCTCGATGTATATTTATGTTGTGACAGTAAAATGAAATTATTTCAGAAGCAAAATTATTTTGTTATTTTTTTTTTTTTCATATGAGTTCAATAAGAAAAACAAGGTACCAATACTTATTAAACGAATACATGCTAGTGGATAGCTGACATTAACACATTTGTTATTGCTTTCTAGCGTGTGTTGACTCAACAAAAATATTTGCTCATTCGGTTGACAAAAACACGGCATCATCATCAACATCATCGGAATGAGTGAAATTTATTTATGGATTCGATATGTTTGCTTTCATTTCACTAACATTTCTCGCATCTCATTTAATAGTTACACATACGCATACACTTGCATGGAGCAAGAAAACAAAGAAACAACCTAACTTGAGATTCGTAAGAGGTTTTATATACTATTTGTTTGCCAAAATTGAACGAAAAAAAAGACTGAATGGTCGAGAAGAAAAAAGTAAGAAGATACGATGAAATACAATCTATAAATTTGTGCAAGAAAAATGTATTGCTTTTGTAAGTGTATTCAATCTGGACGTCCCCACTAAAATACAGTTTCGTTGTTTCATGTTCCATCAAAAATATTAAATAAACGGTACAAAAAAATCTACCAAAACTTGTTCGCATGCGCCGTTTTTTCATGTTTGCATTCAATAAGTATTGTGTGAAGGCGAAAAAACAAGTTCTCGTAAAAGAGAAGTAGACGGCAAAAATCTATATCAAATTGTCGCAGATCTACGATGTGCACAAAAAAAACTCATCTGAAATGTGAGTACATAAAACCGAGGCTATATACTTTTATTTACCGCTTTCCATACCATCCAGCGACAAAATGAGAATAGAACGCGTATTCGTTGTGTTTTTTGTGTTCGCTGCTCTGATACCGTGTACGCTGTATATTGTGTTATGTTATATTATATAGGTACATGTGATTGGTTCACGGATAAAGTGATATGAGTGTGGCATGGAAAAGCGGGCACGTATCTTTATATGGTACATTTGTGAGGGGATTTCTTTATTGTAATGTACTATGTGCGTTTTTTATTCGAAACAAAATGGCGTCACAAAGAATTACAAAAAAAAAATTCGTTCATTCAATTTTCGTTGCTCGTTTTTATGGTTTGCTGCATACAGAAAAAAAATGGACCTATGCCCAGCTCATTATTGACGAATTTTAAGAATTTCAAATAAACTTTTTAAAGTTAAATTGCATCCAATATACATAAATACATGAACTTAAAAAAAAAATTGTTTCATATTTTCGAAAATTCTGGGAAATCAATCAACAGTTTATGTCATTTTATTGGTGATTTGAAAAGCAAGGGTGAATGAGAGCAAAAAAAGTGTCGACATGAATAGGATTTGAAAAAATAGGTTTTACGATGGTTACTATGCCACATTTCCTATACTTCGTTTGTGCTCTGCAACAGCACTTTGCAACATATTGCTCTGAATAATGAGGAAGACGTAGAAGGAAATTAAAAAAACTTTTCTATTTTTTGTTTACTTAGTTTGTCCAAAGAGGATAAAGTCATAAAATAATTGTTTAAGACCTTTCTTTTCAAATATTGTGCTCTTGCTTTGGACTTGTAGATCTTTAAAACTTATTGCACTGAATGGTGCTGATGGTAATCAACTCTTTTTTTTGTCAAAAACAGGAGTTTTTTTTGTCTAACTATGTCCTTAGTCATATATCGCAGGCCCTTTCTTTTTAAAAGAGCAATAAATGGGAGAAATTTTGAAATCACTCCTCTTTTGATGCATTTTAATGTCTTTTGTATGTGTATCTGGTCATTTGTCCCCAGTTTTATAGCACATCATTTTTTTGGTATTGAAGTGATTGGTTTCTCTTTGTGTCTTAGTTGTAAACATTAGAACTATTGGCCAGGTATTAAATTGTAACTGCATAAGTGAATATAAGTAAATCTGATGAGTCCATCACATTGAAATCTATGAAAATTGCGCTAAACTATTGTTTTACTTCGTCGTAGTACAATTGCTAACTACTGTTGTAAATATCCAATGGCACTTACTTAGCAATGAAATTCAATTTAATTCAAATTTTGAAGGGATCGAACGTGCATTGTATACTTGTTCCGACACAAAAAAAAAACTGTTTAAATTTTGAGAAATATGAGGGCTTTTTGTCTGACTGTCAATTAATGAAAATATGATTTAGAAAGCGATGTGTAAATAAATTTATCATTTCATGTGCTGTCATCGATGCATTGAAATCATAATTTTTTTTATTGATATTTCAAATGGTATATATAACTACTATAGTACTATAAATGAAAGTAGAATAAATGAGAAGGGAAATCGAAGTATTTGGTCTTCATTTATTGAAACTAGTTTTTAAAGTTTTTTTTCGTAATGTATGTGGTTTTTTTCAATTATGTACTGCTTGAGATTTGTCCATCATATAAATTTATTTAGCGGACATATGTCAGCCTCCCTTTAAAATACTGCGCTGACGACGGATAAACAAAATTACGAAAGCGGACACCGACTCAAGAAGCGTATTTATTTTTGTTTTTATTTTTCTAATGAATTCAAGCATTAACATCTCAAAAGGACTTATATTTTTCAAGTGGTTTGTAGCATTTTTTTGAAATTGTATAAACCATTTTTTGTGGATCGCACAATGAAACTTTATTGTAATCAAACAAACATTTTATTGTTAGGTTACTTCAACGAACTTCAACCGAAAAATAGCAGTTAACCAAAAAAAATGATCGAACACGTTTCTATTTCCGCTACAGCGCCAATGAACGGAAGGAAATTTATTCCAATAATTTAAAGTCGTATTTTATCTATTACTTAAATAGAATATCCGATCACATTTCTTTAAACACTATAGAGAAACACAATTACAACAAAAAAACTCAACTCACCTCTTCGTATAGGTGTTGTAAATTTGCAAGTGTATTGATTGATATTTAATACTCGATTGCTTAAATACCGAGAATAGCCAAAATCAGTGGTTGTCAACTCTTCCTTCAGATTTAAATTCAATTTCTATTGGTGATGAATTGGTGATTTTTTCAAAAAAAAAACAACACTATATCCAAAAATGCAAACACATTCGAAAGAAAGAAAATGTTCAAAAATCGATGTTTTCAATACGAAATACTTTTTTTGTTTTGAAAATAATTCGAAAAATGTCACTGTCGAAAACACAAAAAATCAACTGAAAAACAAAATTGGTTTTTTTCACATCAGAGCTGACTGTGTGTCATCTCGTTGCTTTATCGACACAGACTGACTTTGTTTTTTCGACGCGCTCACAAAAACATCTTAAAAACAGTATAAAAATTGGTTCGTTCGGACATCCAATGTTTTTTCAACAACACACAGTTCAGACCCTCTCCGTGTATACTACCATCCCTGTTTGGCACTCACTGTGCATATGAGTTGGTCGGTTTTTTTTTAACTTGCTTTGTGCGGCTGTTCGTTGCTGTGTGTGTGCGTGTGTGAGTGCTGGGTATGAGTGTGAGTATGCGTGTGTGTCTATTTCTCTTAGACGGCTTTGGGCTCTTGAACGTGCACAATGCAGTCTCGTTCATTTATGTACTAATGTGAATATTCTGATTTGGTTTGGTTGTTAGTTTTTTCGCTGCACGAAATCATTGTCAAAGGTCGTTTTTGTTGTTATGTTTATGTGCAAGCGATATCGATGAAACACAACACAAAACACGAAAATTCTCTGCGTATTTGAAGATTTTGTTGAAACCGTTTTACTCAAACAAGATTAGAAAGATTTTTTTTTTGCGTTCAAATAACTAAAACCAATGAGATAGATTTGTAATTTTTTGCAGTTGACAAAAATGCCGCCCGTTTACCGAATGAAACGTGAATACGCGGGCGCGAAAAAATCGCCTCTTATACGTACAAAAAAGACTACATATCTAAGGTTGATATGGACGCGGTTTTGTATTTTTTTCTGCGAATGCACCACATTTTATTTTAACATTATCACTTTTACTTGTCAAAAAGCAATTTCATTTCATTACAATGTGATCGATTGCAGCTATTGTAACGTATCAAGAAGTATCGTATGTTACAATTTAATAATTTGCCTATGCAAATCAATCTCAAGAGGTGTTTTCAATGCAAAGTGGCAGCAGATAACAACATCTTCGTATGTAAGGAAACATTGAATGTTTCAAATACTTCCTTGATCTTGATTGATGGATTATTTTGGCTCTTTTATAGCAGAATTCGATTAGGTGAACAGCAGGCATTAAAGTATGAGGCCCAGTAGAATTCATTGAATGCTGTGAATCCATTCTCAGTTGCAAAGTACGATTACAAATACATTTGATACGAGATTGCTTTCAAAAATCCAAATTTTATTTATTGCACATAGTTGAATCCCTGACTGTGTCAGCTTATCCAATGCATATAACATTGTCGCGTGAATATTTGGCCACTTTTAGCTATGAACCGACATTGCACATTAATTTATTGGTAATCATTTTCGCTTATGATTTTATTTAATTGAATGTTATTCAGCGTAACATTCAGAGCGAAAACTATTATTTACTGCTATTAACTTCATATTTCCATTTATTTCTGGCATAAATAATAGTCAAATGTGAGCATAAGTGAATTTAGGCGTATCGCATTATTTATGCCCTTGCGTGCGTACACGAAACATAAAATACAATCCGTGTATAACTTATGAAATCCTTTGAATCTGGTCAAACACACAAATATTTGTGGTAAAATAAAATAACAATAGCTTTCAAGCAGTCACCAAGTATCTAAAATGTTTTTTTCATCTAATATGTGGCTATGTCGCTGAACTTGATAATGACTCAAATCGTAGTATCTTTTCAATACATATAGTAAACGTTTCATTTTGCTTTGTAACTAAATCCATACGCAACAAATACAAAGTGAACAGTTTTTTTCTGCATTTTCTTTATCTTTTTCATATGATTTGCTCTGCTTGATAATCTTCAGTGAACATTCTTCGTTGTCATAGAAACACCATTATCATCCATTTTTTTTCCTTCCAAACCACTTTTTTCATTATTTGTTGCCGTTCCTCCTTCGTGCTCGCTTGCCTCTGCGTATGATTCGCGCAATCGAAACAGCAACATCAGCAGCAAACATTTGATACAAATGAGAAAAAATTGCACGCAATATATAGTCTTGGGTTTGTTTTTTCATCGTTTGCTTGAGATACTGTTGACACACGAGAGCAAAAAGAAATTGTGTGTATTTCCATTTACACATGAATGCCTATTCGACAGCGTTGTCATGGGGGAGATCGCTACATGTATCACTTGGTTTATGGCTATTTATTTTGTGCAAATAACATTGAAATCGTACGGTTCATGGCATCCAAGCAAATGCCAAACAAATGGATTCGATTTCATTTTCACATACTTTCTCAAGAATCATATTTCTTTTTTCGTCCTGCGAGCGCAATTTATTTCAGTGAATGTTGCTTTTTTTACTCGCTTCTCATACAATCAAAGGTAGAATCATAATGTGACAATTAATATAATCTCGAATGAGAAAAATGCGAGCACATCTTTATTTTCACGTAAATTGTATTAATTAAATGTCGAGAAAGGCAAAAATACAATCCAATAGCACCGTTGTATTATTAAATTTAAGAACTCGGCGCAAAAAATGTATACAAGAGAAGAAAAAATTGGATGGTTTTAACCGTTCCGTACACTATCTCTTTTGGACCGTTATTCCATGTTCATGCATTTGTGACTATATGTATTATTGTACCGTTCAAACTATTGATCACATTATGACTGAGTATAAGATGTTGTGTTTTCGTGAAAGAAGTGTTTCTTTTATTGCTACAAAGCGGTGAAGCTTCGCTATACTCCATTTTTTTCCTTTGCCTTTCTTTGTCTTTCTCTCTCGGGACAATATATATATATATATTAACGTTAGCGAGCGAAAGATATAAGCAGTTGTGCTTCGTGGTGAATGTGTTTTTTGTTTGGTTCCGATTCAATCTAATTTTCTTTCATTATGTGCGCTCATATTAGCCGATTCATTGTGGCCGCACTTATTATTACTATTATGATTATTATCTGAAATGGGTTTTTTTCATTCTTTTTGTCTTAGTTTTTCCGTCAACGATGATGGTTGGCTCCTTTTCCGTATCATCCACTATCGATGTGTGGCGGTCATTTATGGACATCCTCAGCATGTAAACAATGCGTTTTCCGCAGGCCTCATATTGAAAATATGTGCTCATAAATTTCGGCGTTTCCCCTTCAATGCTCTTAATGCTTACGATGCAAACAACATTTGGAATAATGTTTTTTTTTCTCTTCTCTCCTTCAATCACATTCGTTTCAAATGCCAATAAAATCCATTCGTTTTTTCGCTAGCTCGATAAAGTTTGTCTTTTTGATGCTGTTCACATTGTACATTAGATTTTAGGGTCGACCATTGTTTCATCTTGCGAGGGTGGCGTATGTGTTGAAACTGCACAAACATTTTCATTAAATATACTTTTTGCTTACATACACACATGGACAAAATCCTTTCATTGTGGGGTGACCGTTGTTTTTTTTATATTTTATTTCGAAAATCCAAACATTCTGCATGCGTACATGTTGAGGGAGTTGATGAATTTGATTGAATGTGTTCATTGCAATTGTTCTAAGTAAAAAAGCCTGTATCTATGAAATGAGAAAATTCTTTATTTCAACATTTACGAGTAAAATGCATCAAGTAACGAAAAATTGAAGACTATATGTTGCTATCAATCGATTTCCACATAACTCGATTAGATATAAAAACATATAAACATAACAAAAAATACTTATGTACATCCGAAACAAACTCCATTTTCAAAAAGTCCCCTTCACCAACATAAAAAAAAACGATGTAACAACGAACGCCCAATCAAAACGCTGTACGTTTCTTTGTTCCCGTTTTTTATGATATGATTTTTTTTACGTAGGCACAAAAAACGAGTAGCGAACAAACTAAACCACACCTTCTGATCGATATCACAATGAACGCGAGCATGGATTTGACACGCAATTCAATTGCGTTCAGATGTTCAAATGTGTGAGCATAAAACAGTGTGGCGCGTGTCTATATATTTTTTTTTCATTCGTATATTCTTTTTCAAATGGCATTCGATTTCCTTTTTTCCTTTACCAAAAGAAACACATTGCTTTGTGAACATAGGAAATAATATACGCAGGGAGCGTGTGCGATAGCCCAAAATGGTATTATATGAAACGTATTGAATTCAATAGGCATTCAGCATGAATTTTTGTCCTGCGTTTGTGCGTGTATACGCTGAGAGAGTGTAAATAATGGTTTATAAATTTATAATACAACGGCATCCGAAAGAAAGTAAATGGAATATCAGTAGGGAAAAATCTTCAGTGCAGAAAATACAAGATAGAGAGAACGAATGAAAAAACACACCGAGAGCGCATAAAAATATATATGTACGACGGATAAAATAAATGGATAATGTTTTCTAGCTGACTGTTTTTACCCTCTTTTATTTATTTATTCTGTTCTGGATGTTATTCTCTTCTTTTCCATCACCATTGGCAAGCGGGCCGAGTCGTCATTATTGTCGCTCAACATATTTCGATTTATTTTTGGAGCACCCCGAACACGCACATTTTTCCTAAGATTTCTGAGAAAATCTACTCGTTTTTTTTTCGCTTCATTTTGGTGGTAGATGAGTTTTCGTTTTCGTTTGCTTTTGTCTTTCAGTTCTTTGACTCACACCCTTTTCAGCGATTATGGTATCAATGGTGCGCCCATGAAATCCCACTGTTTGCGATAAAAATGTACTCCATTTATGTGTATACGAATATAAACAGCTATTGATTTTGGATATTGCTTTTCGTTTATGTATTGCTTTTTTTGTAGCAAAAACGTTGCTGAAAGTCTTTTTAGCGTTAATCTAACTAGCGGGTTTGAACTAAGTAACATATTCATGTGATGCTTTGAATTCCATCCTTCTAAATTTAGCAGATGGCAAAAGAAATATTTAAAACAAAAATATGCAACAGTTAAGAATATACGACCAATTAAAAAAAATAAACACAAAAACAAAAGTTTTTTTTATTGATTGAATACATGTATGTAAATCTTAACGATTAGTTCGATTAGAAAAAGAGAGGATTAAAAATCACTGCTGTTTACCTAATATGGTCTCATTGTTCCGTGCACTTCGTAAAAAAACAGAAACAAAAAATGTCGACTCTTTATTATTCAATTAATCGTTTTAGAATATAAGCCAACTGAGTCTTGTCGATATAAAGAGCATGTAAAACACCCAATCATAGTCATTTAAGTACTAATTATGGTTAATGATTGTAGATAAAACCAAAACCACATCGGAAACTCCAATCGGTAGAGAAGTTCCAAGTATCTATGTATGATTTAGTTCCAATTACGACTTTTACCATTTATTTCAGTGTTGAGACGGCTAGGCTGATGTAAAAACACACAACAAATTGACGACGACCACGACGTCATCGTTGAATAAGCAAAGAATGAAACACAAGACAAGTGGTATGTAAATTTCTCTATTTATGAAGCACGCGCCACTGTTCTTGTTCATTTAAATCGTATTAGGTGCATTTCTTATCATTGCATTTTTTTGCTTCTGTTTTGGTCGTATTTTACCTGCAACATATTTATGCCATTTTTCTATGCACTGATCTTTTGCCCATTGTTATTTTTTGCCACTTTTTTTACCTTTTGTATTTTTTGTACCTCTTGTCTATGTGATCATTTTGTCATGCGACGACAATGATAAAAATCAAAGATATCAAGAGTAAACAAACAAAAAAAATAATTTGGGAAATAATTATTGCCTTGGTCTACCGCAAAGTGCTGCACGTCTCTGTGTTTGCATACGTTCGAATATTTGGAATAATTACGGGTTTCGATGTAATATGTTTTTTATCTTTGATGTCGGGACATTTTTTTCACTCTAAATCGAACGTAAATTTTTTTCTTTGCCAAAATGTAATAGTTTTGATGAAAAATTGAATGAAAATGCAATGGCATGGAAATATAGGTTCAAACTTAACAATAAATGACCTTTAACGCTTATGATTAAAAGAAAAAGCGCAAAATGACCAAAGGAAACGTAAGAAAATTAAAGTTCATCCCCTTTCAAAATTGAAAAACATGTAACGGTCATTTGAAATTGCTGAGACATAGAAACTTTACCCTCGCCCTTTAAACTCAAAGTGCGTCTGCAACAAAATTAATGAATTCCAAACGGACATTGCAATCGTTAAAAATGGTCTAGATTTATCCACTCACTCATTCGGTGTCATTGCATTGAACGATACAAAGCCATGATCGAAATGTGAGTATTTGTGGAGTAGTCATAGTTTTGAAATCGAAAATCGATGCAATTTATTATATTTCTCTGAAGTTTGCATTCAATTGTGAATGGCATCATCGTGGTAATTGTTTTCAGAAATTTAAATTGTTGCATTTTTCATCAGCAAGCAGCAACACAAAACGAGAGGTTAAAATGAAATAAAATAAAACAGTCGAATTTTCTTTGCGCACATCGGAGGGATTTGATTTCGATGAGAAAAAATCGAACGAAAAATGATGTATTTCCAATAAAGTCATGCACAAATGCACATTTGAATAGCCTGTCGACCCATGCATTTTATTTTTAAAATGCGTTCACACATAATTTATGATCGTGCAATAAAAACCGCTATGTGCACTGAACAGTGAGCACAAACAATTGGCATCGTATGCACGCATTAGAGGCTTATTGTTGACATTTGACCAATGGTCACACACATTTTCTTCATTTCCATTGCAAATAAATGCATTCTATTCCTTGTGGTGCATTTCTTTCTCCTTCTTGTATCTCCCTCTCTCTCTCTCATTGACCTTTTATTGTTATGAAAAGGATGCATTTCCGAATTGGCATCAGAGCGGATTTTTTTTTTCTATTATTGTATTCGAACCAATTCCGATTGTTTGTTGGTCCAATGCAAAATGTTGTAAATTTTCTGTATTTCTATCGATTCTGATTTTGTATTTGAGCGTTTTTGGTGTGACCAACATCACCTTTTCCATTGTTTTCATTGACCCGCATCTGTCAGCAAGGGTCATGATAGCGAAAATAAATACTGTGAACTACAATGTTCAAATATTTAAAATCGTAACTCAATTCCGACTGCGATTATTGGTGCTCGGATTTAAATCGTTCGTTTTGTTCCTCATTTGTATATTTGTCAATGTGTAACGTATATTTTAAAATACAAATGGAAAAAAAAGATTGCACAGCCGATCATCGTTAGCCATAAATTATAAATTTCGTTAAACATTTGAGTCAAACAATAAAATTTTCAAAAGGTGAACCCAATTTTGGTTGACCCCTGTTGCAATTTTGCGATCTGAATATTTTTTACGCTAATCAAATGAAAAAAAATCATGTTTTTCTTTTTATAAAAATATTTTTTATTTGCATATTTTAAGTTTGCTGAACAATAATAGTTTATGATAGCTTTAGATGCTTATTAATATATTTTTTTCAAATTTCCATCAAACGTTAGCTTATTCTTTCAAAGATTTAGCATGGTAGGCGATATGTTCGCCAACAAATGACGCAATGAAAAAATAGCTGTGATCATATCCTTCTCGTTTGTTGTAAATACAACCAACGCGTGAATCAAGACATGCTTCAATTAGATTTTCTGGCAATAGTTGACCTTCAGTTAGGAATTGATCATCTTGACCTTGATCAACCAGAATTTGCAAATGTGGCCCATTGTATGTTTTAACTAATTCAGTTGCATCCCATTCGTTCCACAAGCGCTTTTCTTCACCCAAATACCCTTTGAACGCCTTCTGTCCCCATGCACATTGAATCGGATTGGAAATTGGTGCAAATGCTGACACCGATTTATAAAGTCCCGGACAACGCAATGCAGATATTAAAGCACCTTTTAAAACAAAAAAAATTAGATAATTTAATGAATGTTTCCCAAAATAAACTATACTATATCACATACCATGACCGCCCATCGAATGTCCGAAAATGCTTTGAACGCCTTCAACGGTCGGAAAATTGTGGTTAATAACTTCAATCAATTCCTTAGTCACATACGTAAACATCTTGTAGTGTTTGTTCCATGGATCTGTGATGGCATCCACATAAAAACCTGCACCACTTCCAAAATCGTAGGCGTCATCTTGGCCGGCGATTTCAACACCTCTGGGCGATGTGTCTGGACAAACAATGATCAAACCGTGATCAGCAGCATGCTGTTGTGCACCGGCTTTCTGAATGAAATTGTTTTCATTGCAAGTCAGACCGCTCAACCAATACAGCACCGGTAGTTTGACTGTTGCATTCTCGCTTTGGGGCGGCAAGTAGATGGCAAATTTCATTTCACATTCCAACTCTTTGGAAAAATGTGAGTAGATTTTTTGATAGCCACCAAACGATTTATTTGACGAAACAAGTTTGATTTGCGTCATTTTCGGAACCAAAAAAACAAATCTGAAATTCAAACGAAATGAGCTGCTACGGCGTATACAATCTAATCGAATAGGAAAAATAGAAACTGTTATTCTTTATCATTCTATAGTATGTAATCTATACATTTGATAAAGTTATTTATTTCAATTATTAAGCAAAACAACTTACATTTATGTGAGAAAAAATTGAGTGTTTTTCAATTGTTATCAACAAAAAAAAAATGAATTTAACCAGCCGGTGCTGTCACTTTACATCAGCCAATTTATAACTAACTTCATACTGTCAAAATAAGTTGTCACTGTGAAAACTAAACATAACCATATATTTCTATTGAAAAAGACTAGTTTTCTTCAATCCAAAGAGATTTACATTTCAGTTCGAAGAAAATTATTCCAACATAACAAAGATGTTGCTGAAACGACAAGCGAAGAACAAAATCTACGATATTCTGCATCACGGCACCGTGTATGTGTGCATGGGGGTTACGGTCCTTTCAACGGCATATCTTGGATATTTTGGATACAAGTGGTTCACACAAATTAAGCCACAAATAAAAGTCGAACAATTGCAGAAAATTAAGGATGGAGACATTGCCGACAACACAAAAGCCCTGGCCACATAGGATTTAACAGAAGAAACAATACAATTCAGTGATTAAATGATTGTTATTAGAGCTATCGGATATTGGATTTAATAAATAAAATCATAATTTGAATGTAACGAAAAAAAAAACAAGTTTCTATTCAATTCTGTCATATAGTTGTTATAAAACATATTCCATGTTCATTTGATCAATCAATAGCAGTGTGTAGTACAAAGGTCAAATTAAATATCAAATATGTTCATAAATACAATATATTCCTTGATTGTGTATTGCCATCTTCGTAGGAAATTAATAGTTAAAATAGAAGCAATTCTTGTTGAACGCATGATAATAATTTACATATTATCGTTGGCAATTACTAATTTTATATAATTATATTTTCAAAATAATATTACCGAAAAAGACGAAAATAAGTCTAGCGATAATTCATTGTCAATATGTTATTCGTTCTATGGGCATTCTAGCTGAAAAGGTAATAGATTATATTTTAGACAATTTTAGAGAATTGACAAAAGTGTCAAAACTACTGTGCTATGTGTCTTCTTCTATCACAAACATATTCCATAGTTTGCCGCCACTTCTGTTAAATTACAGTCATAGAAAAATATTATTATCTCCAGCAAGCAAAGTTTTAGGTACAAAATCAACTTTGTATAAACGAATTATTTGGAAGAAAACAATTTTGCTATAAATTTTATTACAATTGTAAGTTGAAAATCATAGTAAGTCGTAGAAAAAACGCTTTCATCTTTTTTTCGCATTACACGATTGCACATAACCTTAGAAACAAAATATACACTTAGTACAAATAAAAATTGAACAAAACAAATTTCCCAAAGTTTAAGATTTGATCCGAAAATGGCTGAAGTATCGAGCAAAAGGAAAGCAAGTGATATGAATGGCAGCAATGGAGACGAACGCGATGAACCAATAATTAAATCGAAGAAAACAAATGACCACAGAAGACGATCGTCATTCATAAAGGGTACGTTTCATGTTTTAATTTCTTCAGTAGCCAAAAATTAACCATGTGCTCTCGTGATTTTAACAGATCGATTACCGCTACCAGAGCCACCGAAAAGATCTGGAAATTTATTAAGTTGCGGACAAAATGAGGTCGGCCAACTTGGATTTAATGACGATGTTTGTGAAAAAACGCGACCAGCTCTCGTCAAATCGGTTGCTGATTCAAAAATTGTTGACGTTTCGGCGGGGGGAATGCACAGTAAGAAGAAAACGTGATATATGCTCTATTCGAATATTTTGCATTAAAAAAAAACTAATTTTAAATCTAGGCCTATATTTGACTGAGGACGGTGAGGTTTGGTCGTTCGGTTGTAATGACGAAGGTGCACTTGGTCGCGATACAAGCGAAGAGGGATCAGAATTCGAAGCACAAAAAGTTAATTTACCAAATGCATGCATTCGTATTACGGCCGGCGATTCACATTCGTCATTTTTGCTAAAAGATGGACGCGTATTTGCATGTGGATCTTTTCGAGACTCGCACGGCACTATGGGTTTGAATATTATCGGAAAGCAGCAATTTCCCATTGAGGTCGTACCTGGTGAAGAATTCGTTGACATAAAATCCGGCGCTGATCATTTAGTTATGCTATCAAATCGCGGAAAAGTTTTTACAGTAGGATGTGCGGAACAAGGCCAATTAGGTATTCATTTAGTTTGTTCGTTTAAGTAAAGAATGATTCAACTTCGGTTTTCATATACAACTAGGTCGTGTTTCCAATCGTTCATCATCTGGTGAAAGTCGACGCGGAAAAACACAATTGCTGCAGCCAGCTTTACTTACGGCCACACGATTTAATTTTGTTGATGCAATATGGACCACCACGTATTGGTATGTAAAATCTAAATGAAAAATCTATTCTGCAACAAACATAGTTTAGTAATGAAGATTAAAAAAACTATATTTTATGCATTAATTCTAGTACGTTTTTGCGAAATCGATCCAATGGTGCAGTATTCGGTTTCGGTCTTAATAACTACAATCAACTAGGATTGGCGAAGAAAAATTCAGAAACTGTATTCACGCCACAATTGACAACATTTGAAAATGTTAAAAGTATTACCGGTGGACAGCACCACACATTGGTTATAACAAATGATAATAAATCGTATGCAATTGGACGCAAGGATTATGGACGTTTAGGTTTAGGCGAAATAGAAGACGAAGTCGATAAGCTAACATTAATCAAAGATCTTCAAGATATAAATGTTGTTCAACTGGACTGTGGAGAGTGTTGCTCGTTTGCACTCACCGAAGATGGAAAAGCATATAGTTGGGGTATGGGATCGAATCAGCAGCTTGGTATCGGTTCGGACGAAGATCAATTCAAACCTGTACTACTCACAGGCGCTCAAGTTAGAGAGCGAGAAGTGATTCGCATATCATCAGGTGGTCAACACACCTTATTCATTGCTGCCGAAAAAGAAAACAAAACTAACGGAATTCGTGAAACCAAAACTAATGGAACCAATGAAGCTAAAAAAACTAATGGAACTGATGAATCTAAGGCATCCGAAAAAACAAACACCAATGGCTCTACCGATTGAAGTAAACACTCAAAACTATAAAAAAAAATTTTTTTTGCATACAATTTGATGCTATCGACATTAGGGCAAACAATTAGAGTGTAATTTCATCCCAATTAAGACAAAATTGTTTTGATAAAATAAAAATTAACATTTTTCAAACAAATAGTAATTTCATTATATTGTTTTGAGATAGCATCAATGTGTTTTATTTTGTGTTCTGTGTATCCAATTCTTCGAAGTCAGTTTTATTTTAATTTTTTTTAAATAAATCGTTTAAAAGTTTGTCATCATTTCTGAACATTTCATGTGTTTATATTTTTCATTAATTTTCATTAAGATACAAAATAAAATCCATGTTAAAACGAATATATTTGTTATTTTTTTGGAATAAATCAGTTATCCACATGCTTAGCGACTGAAACTTATTGATATATTTTTTTATTTATAAAACATTGAATGTAATGGTGCAGCTTGTTTGGCTTATGGTTCGATGGTGTGATGTCCAATCGTCTTGCTCCAGCCAACTGTGTAGCATGCAGATTGCTGTGCTTGTTGTTTGTCACCTTTCACCCAGCAGACATCGCGAACGTAATCCTTTGACGAATAATCCTCGTATACGGTTGCGAATGTATTTGTGTCAGATGCGGTGTTCAGCACCTTCAGCTTGTTACTTTGACTTAGCACACAAACCAAATTTTCAGATGGATTTTGACTAAATTTGAAAATCGGACGGTCGAATAGAGTTTGTGATGCAACCGATGTGTCTAACTTCCGTGGATCGTAGATGTGTACCGTTCCGGTGTCATCGCCCACATACAATTTTTCGATACCATTGACATTTGCCCACAGGCATGAGGTATTAGCATAATCTTCATTTTTCCACGAATTAATCATCGGTAATCGGATTCGTATATCCCAAATCGAAAGAAAACGGTCACGAGAGCATGTTGCAAAGATATCGGACGATTTTGGCTGCTTCGAAATACCCGTGATGACTTCTTTGTGTGCATATTGATAGGTTTGATCGGATACAATGTCGCACGGTGCCAGCAGCCATACCTTTATACATCCATCGCTCGAAACAGTGACCGCCGATTTTGCGCCATTCAGAATGGTTAGACCAGTAATCATGCCATAATGTTCGGTTTTCTTTGACACTTGGAACAAACTGTATCCATCTTTTTGTCGAATTTCCGATTGCGTTGAATATAGAAAAATTGAACCGTTTGCATTTGTAAAAACGACCATTGACTTGTCCAAAAACCGTATGCCCGTCACATTTGAATCAAACGACAATTTGATGCGGTCCGCATTCGGTTTACCGACATCACTTAAACAGTCATAACCAAAAACAGATCCATTCCATAAACGTTGATTGTATGAATTGGTTGCTAGTAAAACTGTTGACTGATCGTCGTTCGCTTCAACTAACTCGTAGAATGGCAACAAAGTGGTCTCGTTGTCATTTTGCCGGTTTCTAAATTCGACTGAATTTAAATTTGGAAACTGGGTACTTCCATTCAGTTCCGTGTCTTTTGGTGGATTGTAGTCCAACGGGGCTTTGAAGTATTCACTGAAATCGACGTTCATTTGTAGTTTTTTAAACAATTACTTTCAATTTCAAAGAAAAGTTCACAGTTTGTTTCATTTATTTGGTTTGAATGTTTTAAACGAAGTGTCAGTGTGTTCACGTGTTGTTAGGTTTAAGACTCGTTCACATCAATGATATCGAAAGTGTAGACCTTAAGGTTCGTGCTATGTTTCAAAGAAATATTCATTGAAAGAAAACGAATTTCGAAATAAAATATGATTTTTTTTTTTGGATTTGGATTCACCCACCTATTTGGGATTGAAGATTGGAATCAACTAATTTTTTTGTCAGTATTTCATTGTTTCGTTTTGACATTTCATCCGATTGACCGATTGACGGGTTCTAATTTTGACATTTAACTTAAATCGACAATAACATAAGCAATTAGAAAAAAAGTAACAAAAAAGTGTTGCGAAAGAAATTTAATTTCCAAAATAGGCTATGTTTTAGAAATAAATTTATTTAAATGAGATATTAGCTAAAAGCAATACACAAAATGGATATGGAAAAAATGTTATTGTGTCGTTTGTGTTTAGGCACCAGCGCTAATACAAGCTTCGTCTCTACTGCTCAACTGCTCGAGGTTGAACTGCTGTTGGAGAAATACAATATCTTATTTGAAGTAAGTTATTTAGGGTCAAATTTATGTCCAATAAACGATTGACACTAATAACGGTTTTATTGATACTTTCTAGAAACGTGATTTGAGCACTGCCGATGGTGTCAATAGTATATTGACACAACTGTGCGATTTGTGTTGGTCGAAAATTGATGAATTTAATCAGTTTTGCGTTCAGGTTGAAAACATTCAAACGACCTATAACCGACAATTTTTACAAGATAGTGGAAGCTATACCACCTTTGAACAGCCAAATCAATATTTTACGGAGATTGAAAAAATCCACAATGAGTTCGCAAGCAAAATGTTTAACCAGCAAATTGAGGATAAAAAGTCGTTCTCTTTCATTGAACCATTTTGTATGATAAATGTTGATGAAAATGATGTAGCCAAAATTGCAAGCGATTCAAATCAAAAATCGAATGATTCCCATGTAAAAGAGCCCGAAACACTGCACATAAAAGAGGAGCATGGAAACATCGAGTACGTTAGTGAAGAATTGAATTCCACTGATATACTAAATACTGATGAATTGAGTGATTGTGACGATGACATTAGCTATATCTATGAAGAAGACGAAGACGAAGATGATGACGACCGCGATGATGATAATAACTTCTCGAGTGATACATCTTATGCCAGTGAATCGAAAGAGAAAAAACGAAAATCGAGTGGAAAGACCGCAACAAAAACTGCGAAATTGTCATCCAAATCGAAGAAAACATCGAGCGATAAAATATCGAAACATTCGAAAAAAACAAACAAAAAAATATCGGTGACCACAGTTAATGTACTGGATGAAGATAATAAACGGTTACTTAGCTACGTTCAAATGAAATGTGATGTGTGCAGTGACGATAGGGTTTATGATTCGTTTGCAGATATTCAAACACATTTTCTGGATATACATAATCAAAATGGATACATCATATGCTGCAATCGAAAGTTTCGCCGTATTGGAAGAGTCTTACAACATTGCACCTGGTTCGAATTATTCGGTTGACTTGAATCACCTTTTTATTTATTCAATTTTTTTAAATTTAATTTCTAGGCACGATAATCCTGAAGCTTTCAAGTGCGATGATTGCAACAAATGTTTCCAAGATAATGTGTGTCTCCGTGATCACATAACATCCATGCACATCCCGGCCGATGAAAGGCGATTTCAGTGTGATCAATGTAGTAGATTATTTGCCAAGCAACATCTTCTTAACACTCACTTGAAAATGAAGCATACGGTGAAGGAAGAACGTCCCTTTGTGTGCTCAGAAGGCGAGTGTGGCCAGCGGTTTGTGCTACCCGCTTATTTGAGGTTGCACATTGAGAAGGTTCACAATAAAGCTGACTCACGGTAAATAAACTCAATGGTCTTTTGATACTAGTTCATTTCAAAAGTTCAAATAGAGAGCAGTTTATCCTGAGACATTCGGAGAGGCATGCAATTCAAAAGAATTGTCCATGTATCGTGATAATCAGAAATAATGTACTTTTATCTTTTTTTTTTCTTTTAAGGGTTTGTGATGTTTGTGCTCGCTTTTTTAAATGTTCCAAATCCTACGAACGTCACTACCAAGTTGAGCACACAAACATCGATCAACGAGTTCAATGTGACCTATGTCAAAAGTGGTTTAAACACTTGGTATGGATAAAAGTGTTGAGTTGAATTACATTTTATTTATTCATTGATTTAAATTAAATTTGCAGGACACGCTTAAAGACCACATTCGCCGCCATTATGCACAAAGGTAAATGAGAACATTTCTAAAGAATAGAAGAAAAGATATTGATTGAATTTTAAATGATTTTTGACAGTGCCACTTGTAAATATTGCGGCAGAGTTTCGAGCAATAAGAAATCACTGCGATTACACATTCGAAATCTCCACGCTGATGTTGACAGTTCTGTGAAGACTAAAAATGAATTTCCATGCACAATTTGTGAGAAGATATTCAAAAAGAAACAAACCCTAAGGGTAAGAATTAACGTTTGCCAAAAGTATTGTATTTTAAACCAATGCAAAATGGTCTAATTAAATTAATTTCCAAATTTCAGGAACACATGACTTTGCATACAGGGGAAGCGTATTTGTATACATGCACATTTTGTTCAAAAACTTTCAGATCTAGTGCCAACATGTATGCGCATCGTAAACGAAATCATCCAGTCGAATACGAGGAAAAATGTGTTTTGGCCAAAATGCAAAAAACATAAAACGAAAATGATACTCACTTATTTGCTCCATATCCATGGCTAACTTATTAAATAACACATTGAATACAATGAAAAATGATCGAACCGAGTCAGCTTTTATACTGTCTAATAAACGGATAGCATGTCAAGAATTTCAGTCACGTAATTCGATTTTTGTTTTAGCGAATTTGGTGCTTGTGAACATATATACTAACAATTTGGCTTATTTCTTTGTAAATATTTAAATCGCTTATTTGTCCAAATTTTTATAAAAATTGAACCGAGTTTGAAGTTTTTTTTTTTTTTCAAACATAAATCATTATTTTTTATTTCTCACATGAATTTACATTTCTTTGTATCGATTGACTTGGAAATAAAAAAATTTCTTTTTGACAAAACTTGAGCATTTTGGTTCCTAAATTTGGTTGTTCTTTTGTACTTATAATATGGACCTAAATATCGTTTTTTTTAACTAGTTAGTTGATAAAAACATTTTTTATACAATTAATGTGTTCAATGAAGAACGAGATTTTCAATAATCATCTGAGCTCGAGTCGGAGTCTGTGTGGCGGGAGTAGCCCGTGTATGAAGAAGACATAACCGATCGATGATCGTCGTCACGATTTGATGTTTGTGGTTGATTAAATAAATCATCCTCAAAACCTTGGACTGGTGTCAAGCGAGCATTAATCGGTAGATGCGTGCCAGGAACCAATCGAACATCAATTTTCTCGCAAATATGATCAGCAAACAAATAGAACCATCGCTGAACACAGCTTAAAGCGCAGTGTCGAGTTGCGTCCTCTTTTTCATGGTGGTCGCAGGAGATGTTTGCTAAGGCATCGTATTTATCTTGTTCGATGAAAGAATTCGTAACTGATATCGGAACTCGTACATCAGTCACTTTATTTTTGAGCTCGTGAAATAGCAATTCTAGTTCGAACAAATTGAATGTGTTTTGCCATTGGTTTTCGGACAATTGGTCGAGGATCGACTCCATCATTTCCATGTCTTGTTTGCGAATGTAAACAGAAGGGCGTCGATTGTCGTTCAAATCGAATGTTTCACCAATTTGAACACCCAAAACATCAAGAATGGACTTGTACACATTCTCATAATTTTTTTCACCTAGAGCATCAGGTGGTGTAGGTAATCGATGAATTTTTTGTGATCGTTCTTGTGCTTCGAAAGCATAACCCATGGCAACCGTTCCTTCAAATTAAACACAATTAAACATAAATCTTAATAATTCTTAAATTTTGCCGTCAAAAAGTACCTGGGTTTATGGCCGTTTGGTATTTTTGTGTAATACCATCCTCAAAAGTGAATTTTGAAACTGCTATTTCGGCCGGTGCATAAAGGAATGGTGCACTCATCGTTTTGTAAAAGTAATTGCCCATGATGAAGAAAAACTCTTTCTTTTTTATGACTGAAGAGAATATCAACAAAAATTATTATTTTAAAATAATTCAACAAATTTTTGTTTTAATAAAAAGTACTTGTTGTTTTTTTTTTTTTGGCTGACAAGGTTAATTATTTTTAAAATCTGCTGACCAATGTCTTTTTATTAGTTTGACACAAAATGACCGCTTGGCTTTTTTCAACTTACCGTTATCTAAGAAGGCATTTTCACATTGCGTTTTAATCGACCGTTCCATGAACCGTTTTTTTTCCTCCAGTGCTCGTTGCTCTCGCTCAACTTGTTCGAGTGGAATTCCTTGTGATGTGAACTTTGGTGCTTGGTGTACGACACGGCTTGGCAATTGTTTGGCCATTTGCTTGTACCTCTCTTTTTCACTCGCTGAGAGTTTCTGAAGAAATAAAACAAAAACACCAAAATACATGCAATTACGTCGATTTCAAAATCAAAAACAATTTAACTCACATCGTACAAGGGTTTTGCCACACTCGCCCATTCTTCCTAAAATGACAAAAAGAATGTGATTAGCAGATTGACATTGATAAAAGTCGAAAAAAAAATCATTGGAAAATATTTTTGGTTGAAACGTGGTTATTTTCAATTTATTTACCTTTGGATATTTACGTCCATTACGTGATTCACGTTCAAGAACTTCACGCATGAATACGGAAAAAGCATTTGGTTTCACCTTTTTCTTTCCCATTTTGTTGATATCCAACGAAACAAAACAATAAAAACTAACAAAAATGTAATCTCAATTTAGAGTTGGTAGTACGTGTTCTTCGGCAGACTGAGCTAAAATGAAGGTTTCTTGCAAATCAACATTCAATGAAAGCTGACACTTTTGTGACGCAATTCTCCAAATTATGACATTTGTGTAGACATATTCGAATTTTCTACGGAATTCAATTTTTTTTCTTCAGTTATTGAATTTGATTCAATTTAATTGTCTGCAATGCGTTTTGCATTTGATATGTTCATAAAAATTCCGAAATTAAATTGCACAAAATACAAATTCTCATCGATATTTCTATTTTCCACAAAATAAACAAAAAGTAGGCATTACTCTGTAGCTTGTTAAAATATTCAGAAATCGCAAATTGTTTGGTTTAAAAATTTGGAAACATCATTTAACACAGTTATTGGGGTCGACCAAAATTATCATGTTTATTGGTCAAAAGATCAAAAATAGGCTGAAAATTGGTTAAATAACCGTGTTGAATCATAGAAGACCATGATGGCCAACATCAAAGATTCCTAACCCCCTAATTTTGGGTCGAGGAATCCAAATTTGATCATAAAATTAACACATTTTGACATCCCCCATACAAACTTTTAAAGAATAAAAATTTTATGCACTATTGGACCACGATGGAGTGGACCAATTTGGTCCAAAATCTAATGGTATCTATTCCTCAATATTCCAAGTCATCCTATAAAATCAGATTTTAAAAAACTATCACGAGAAAAGAGATAATGGGTGAACAAAAACGGTCACGTACAACGTGGAACAGACCCACAACAATGGTCTCAAATCGATTAATTTTTCATCCCCAAACCAGAAAAGGTCATCTCCGACCATTTTGAGAATTTTTATTTTTGGCCCCATTACAAGACTTTTCGTTTCACACTACGTGTTGGCGGAAAAGTAAAACTTCTTAGAACTCTATAATAATTAGCGCGAGTTTGGACAGAAAAAAACACATATATTTTGAATTTCAGAATTCCAATCGAATTTTTTTTATTTCCGAATTGATAAAACGAAATGAATAAATTATAAAATACTCAAATTATTAACTAAAGAAAAAAATAGAAATAAAAAAAGTAAAATATCATATTTAAATATGAAAAATTCGTGAAAAGTAAATTGTTTTCTTTACTTGAAGATGAGTTGAAGTTTAAACGCTATAACTATAATTTTAAAAATTTACATTTTAAAACGATTATACATTTTAATGAAAAGACATTTTCCAAGGTCACGCGAAAGTTAACTGTTTTCGAATATTGTATAAAGTGATGATATACTGTAGGACTTATAAAACCAACGGACTTTACAATAGTTTTGATTAAATTGTGCTTTAACAAACATTGATCAAAAAATATTTATTTGTAAAAAGGCTGTATTTGATTTGGATAGTTCAACAATCATTCGGATTAGTTAGTGCCTTCGCGATGTAAGCCGATTCACCAGATGACAGATCTTTAATGCGGGTCCAAGTTTAAGGTCCATGTATTTCAACATCATATCTGAGTTGAGCAATAAAAGAGCTTTGCCATCGATTTCCTATAAATTGCAATGATTGATTTAGAATAAAACATGCAAATTAATTCGATGTCATTACTTACATGCTTACGAAATACAGCGGCATGAACGCTGAGATTCGGATCTGCATCCGTAATATATTTTATGACTTCTTCGATTGTCCACTCGGCGGGAGCTGTTGATTTCGATGGTGAGACTACCACTTTTGGTGGTCTTGGCGTCGGAAGTGTGAGCGCTAAAAATGCAGAGAAATAATAACGTTAAAAAACGTTTTCATTCAACAAAAATAACCATCATTTACCTGATGTAGTAGTTGTAACTTTTTGCGCTTCCAGATTTCTGAGAGTTGTTTTAGTAGTGGCAAGTGGCCCTTCAACAGATTTTCTCGGAATTTTCACAAATGTCTCACTGTTGCTCGAAGTGGAACTTGATGACGACGTTGGTGACGGTGACGGTGACGATGACTCCATATCAATGTCTGATTGGCGACGACGTTTATACGTTTGTTTCGATTTGAAGGTTTCATCTTTCCGATGTGTTGGTTCCGATTGTCTGGGAGCCTCTTGTTTTCGCACCAACTTCGGTGTTTCTTCGGTCGCTTTCTTATTTTCGTCTTCATTTTCATGTTTGGATTTTTCCTGTTTACAACAGCTATCACATTTGTCAGGTCTTGGTTCAAGCGTAATGAAATTGGGACATGCCTCACAGGCTGTGCATATGGTTTTTATGAACTGTAAAAAATCGATGTCGCTTATGCTATTTGAACTTGGTATTTTAACCGTAAAATTTTTATTTGCCGCCTCAACTGTATTGTCTTCACCCTCTAATGCAAAAAACCGAGGCGCCAGCTGTGTTGTGTCAGTGCAACTGTCCAAAATCTCTGTTAAAATTAATTTAGCCAATGTTTTGTGGTTTGGCGCCGTTATCATAGAACGAAAACGAGGTCGATCAATGAAGGGGCCAACGCGACATTTTGTGTGAAAATGTATTGTAACTGGCATTGTTGTTGGCAGAGTATCCAATTCGGGAATGAATGTATTTGATGGTTTAATACTTTTTCCTTTTTTTGGATTTGGCGGTTGAAATGGATGACAACTGCGCGTACACCATCCAACCGGAAAAATGTCTCTTGAATCAAATCGAGTCCAATAATCAAATGCTCCGTGCCATCCGTCAAATGCAATGTGAATTTGATCATCTTTAATGGCATCAACTGTTGCACAGCATATTAATGACGGATGCTTTTTGTCGACTGCTTCCAATTTCTGGCCAATCTACGAAATTAACAGAATTTAACATTTTAGCATGAAATCGACAAAAAGCGTACAAATATAGCCCTTACCTTGAACATATTCTTCTTGGGCGTCGTTGGTTCTGGCTGGAATATATCCTCTGGAGCCAATACGGCATTTTTAAGTTGTTTGATCAAAAATGTTTGCCATCCATTTACATTTCGGTTGTAGCCCAATGGAGGCTGAAGTTGTCCACCATTTTTCTCACATGTACCAATCGGATGAATTTCATTTGAGTCGACAAGTCTCCAAAAATCATTTTGATTATCGCCACCATCCAATCGAATTCGTAAGCGGCAACCAAGCGTGCTTATCACTGTTCCGATACCTAATTCATTTAATTTATAAAAATTTAATTATTATTTTTTTGCAAAATTGATTTATTTTATGAATGAATGAAGTTCCAATCGATATTTACAGGTTGATGTGACGCATCTCGGATCTAACGCTTCCAATTTCATTCCCATTTCAAATTTGTTAACAGGTGGATTCACAGCTTGCTTGAAACAGAAAGACGGTGCCGCATCGCTATTTGTCTCCTACAGTTCATGATTTGTAAACATTTAAATTCCAATATATAACCAGGAATGTGTGGTATTGATTGCAAAATCGTTTAAAAATACACTTACGGCTAAATAGTCATTCCAATTGAATCCATGTGATGTTTCACATTGAAATGATCGTGGCACAGCGCAATTATTGTTACCCGGAGATGTTTTGGAATTTCCATTGACATTGGTTGTACTGGTGACGTCATCGTTTCCTGATGAAATGTATAAAATTAGTGATATTCATACATTCATATTTGACTTGTATGCGAGAGCCATTTGTAGGCTCGTAGAGAATACTCACCACTTTTCGGCATTGCTTTATTCATACAGTATAATGAGCAATATTCCATATTGGGTGCGGTTGGTCTTACGACACTGCCACATTGCTTACATGCTCCTTTTTTAACTGCTTTTCGGAATTCGGCGATGCACACTTCCGTGCAAAACTGAAGATTTTCCCCAGATAATGTGGGCAAAATAAAATTAAGAACTGGTTTGGTGTCGCCACACCAGCCGCACGCACTCATTCTAGGCGGCGATGTTAACTTTTTGGCGGGACGTGCACGTAATTTTGGATTATTATTATTATTTGCTTCGTTTTGTGTATTTGTTGCAGTTTTCGTAGTCTTATTTTCGTTTCCGTTGCTATTTTTTCGATTTGATTCATTATTAAGTGATATCGATGCAGGATTTCTATTCGTTGATTCCGAACTCATTTTGTCATCCGTTGATTTTGTGTCCATTTTTGTGTTGTCATTGGATGACGATTGTTTTGTGACACTTGAAATGTTTTCTGTGTGTTCTTTCGTTCGTTCTTTAGAATTTTGTACTGTTTTTATGTCGTTCGCCTTACTACTTGAGCTGACTTCACAGTCACTTTTTGAGTCACAACATTCGACCGGCGTTTTGACCCGTTTTTCTGTACTTTTTAGCAGTGTTGCCGATGACATATTTTCATTTTATCTCTTTGCGCTATCGTATAACGTGTTGTGTCACTGGTTTTTATGATCAAAATATTCACTTCACGGAGAAAGAGAAAGATAGAAATAAATTTTGTTTTTATATTTTTTATTTACAAAATGAAATGTAATTTTCAAGTTAAATTCGAGATTTATTTCGGAAACAGAATTATAACAAATTAACGAGAACTTTTTTCCATGCAAAAATCCATTTGTCAAAACTGTTGCTAAGTGCTAATTTAACAGCAGATGTTTTCGATTTGCATTGCAATTATTATTGTACTTTTGATTCGATTAATGCCCGCATGCAGATATGATTTGATTCATTTTATTTGGAGATATGTCGAATTGAAAATCAATTAAATGAAGAGACGAAGAAATGTCTTATTTTTGCACAGAACCTAGGTCAATATTTACGAAAATTTTGCAAACAAACACTTTATCCATTAAGCAAGTCAAAGTAATGTGTACTTTCGTTTCGTTCGGCGTTGCGGTATTGCGTCTGTCAAAACGCATAAAATTGCATCGCAATAAACAACACACGATATATGAATCACTGTTGCGATATTCTACACTGTTTCAATGTCTATATCTTGTATATCGTTTTGAATAATGAAAATCTACCTTTGAATTTATCTTATGTTGGTTAATTTTAAATAATATTTTACACTTTTTTGGTTTAATTTTTACCGTGTTCTGTCATTTGCGTGCACATCACACTGTTTGCTATTCGTTTAACGTGGTGAGCGTTACCGCCATATTTTGCGTATCATAGAAATTTAAATGCAAACAAAACACCATATTTTTGTTGCTGTCTCGCTCTATTCGCCTTACGATGTTAGTTATTATTTTGGTTGATGTGGAGACTTTTACTTCACAGCATAAAATTTAGTGTTACCACTGAACAATGTGAGTGAATGAAAGCGCGAAACCAAAAAATCTTTGAAATCTTACCTCACATTTCCAACTCTTACCGCAAATTTTCGTCTCCTTAGGGGCTACAACTTTGCCCAAGAAAGTAATCGATTATGTCAAGTCGTTTATGACATAGATCATCGTGATCAGTTCATGGTACACATGGAAACACAGAGGGGCATAAAAAAGCCAAATATGAGTTTGGGCAAAAATGGTTCAAATTATATTTTTTTGGGCCTCTCTACCGATTAAATGCAAAAAAATCGAAAATCGGAGTATAACACTCGTTTAAAGCCAATACGCGTATTAGAACAATTCACGCTTCCTTGTATACTCGGCACATCATCGCTGCTTTACGGAATATCAGCCGTTGAGTTCACTGGGAACTGTCGTGCATCTAATGCTCTAATGCATGTGTTTGCTCACAGTCATACACAGCCAAAGAAAGTTCGCACGAAAGAGAATGAAAAATGTATATACATATGGCTACTTGATGTTTTTTTACCATGTCGCAGTGAATTCTACTGCTGATATTCGCCAAAGCAGCGAAGATGTGCCGAGTGTACACGAAGCGTGAATTCTTCTAATACGGGTAGTAAAAGTCGTATTGGCTTTAAACTTATTGAAAGGTTTACTGGTAAGCCGAATATTTTCGACTAGATTTTATCTCAATAAAAACACAACTTCTTTAAATTATATCAATCATTTGGATTTTTTTATTAAATTTTCCTGTGTAATAATTTAAATTGTATTGCTTGAAATTTTGTTCAAACATTCAACATTTCCATTTAGTTTATTTGAAAACCTTGAGTACACAAAGTGAGTAGATATATTCCAGTTTACTTATTGTTTTCTTTTTTCATTAAAGTAGGAAATGAGTTCGTCAAAAGTCGAGTTTAATTCTTAACCACACATGATTTCATTTCCAAGTAAGCACAATACAATTTCTTTCTGTTGTTATTTTTGTTTTAGATATGTGAAGACAAACAAAATGTGTGTTATATTTTTACGTGCAAATATTTTTTTCAATTTATAAAATGAAAATATATGACTTATCTTGATTTAATTTAAATAGAATAAGAAAAATAAGATGAAAAAGAAAATTAAATGAGAATAAGGACGTAATGAGCGAAATGTGTACAACTAATGTGAAATGTGGCATGGAATCAAGCACTATACAGTGCATTTCTTCCACCAAATTATTTTCATTCTAAATAATTTTCTATATTGAAAGACACGCAGTGCCATAAATTGTGTCCACAATTGAAATGCCAAAGGATGTCAATGTTTGACCGTTGCTTAAAAATATTTAACGGAGAGACGATCAGAATTTTCAAAACCAAATCGATTTCTTTCGGCATCATTTTTTTTTTTCAAATCATTTCAAATGTTTATTTTCCTTATAACCCTAAATTTTGTATCTCAATTGTATATAATATAAATATATATGTAATTTTATATATACTTTTTAATGCATTTAACCGCAAATTGAATAGTAATTATGGGTTTTCCTGCATTTTCTGTTTAACTCTTTTTCGTAATGAACCTATTCTTAGCATTTTGAATAGTAAAAATTCAATCTCATTAGACGGCGGCTGCTTTTGATTGTTCAACAATTGCCATCAAAGACGTGGTTGATGTGATTGTTGAATTAGAACCAGCTGGGCTGATTGTGACTTCGGGAATCGGTTCCGATTGATGTGTACTTCCGTTTTGGCCACTACTACTAGAAATCGCTGTGATCGATATTGAGTCCATTGGCTCGCCTGATAATAATTGTTCGAAATTTGTCGATTTTTGGGTTGTTGATGGCATTGAGTCCTGAAGGAAATAGCATGTCATAGTTAGTTTATTATTCATAAACATACAATGGTCAATTTGAATGAATCTAAGACTTGACAATCACAATAAGTGTTATTCAGCCTCGAGCAATAATAAATGTGATACATACCGTTTCAATTATGGTAACTTCATCCATGTCTTCGTCATCTTTATTTGGAATGTCGTCAACTAAGTCAATCTGAAATTTCAATGAACGTTGGCATTATTAATAAACACATTATAAATAGAAAAAAAGACAATGCTGGTATTTTTGTTCGCTATTCATAAAAAAATAGACCTTTTGAATTATCGTTCTACCAACTAAACAAAACCATTCATTCAATCCATCACACATAAATGCTTATATTCGCGACGTTTTCGAATTACTTACTTCCATGATTTCATCGTTTGACACCGGTTTTTTTAGATCGAATTTAATATCGTTGCTGTTTGTTGAATTTGATCTTGATGCCTTTTGTTTTGCTTCATTTAATTTTTGTTTTTGCTGTTGTTCTTGTAACTTTTTCGTTTCATATTCTTTTAGGATATCATCTAAACTATATTTTTTTCGATAATTTGTATAAAATTGATTGACTTGTGACTCAGTTTTTGTTCCAATAATTTCGGCAATCGATTGAAAATCTTTCCCAAAAATACGCATGCCTTGAATTGCCAATTGATATTCATCATTACTCCATCTTGCGCTTATTCTATTGGCCGTTATAGTGCCCGGTCGAAATACACTTGCTGCCTTATTTGAATTCTTTACTTTCAAACTGCTGGACATTTGTTTATTGTTTTGAATCTGCGTAACAATATGTAATCGATAACGTAAGTTTATTTGAAAATTCCCCTTGTGGTCCGAATGAAACGATCTGATTTTTGTTTTACTTTCTCACAAACAGTAGCTCGATTGAATCACGTTTTGACTTTATTCGATTTTGCACATCAAAATCAACAATTCATATTTCGTTTTTTTTTTAAATAAATATTTATATTTGTGATTTTATCATGCGTGACTCCGGAAATCAGTTAATAAGTTACAAACAAGCGCACCATATATCATAACCATACAGGCCGTCAGTATCACATATTACTAACGTTATCTTAACATTCTTTCATACACTGAATTTTCATCATTTTCTTTTGTTTATTCTTCAACCCAATGCATACAACAAGCAATATGAAAGGCATGACAAACTGTACCACAAATTATTTTGGCCGAAAGGAGTTAAAGTCAAAACGAAATCACCCACCAATACCAAAAACCACCATTTAAGCAAATCAAACCGTTTCTATTCTTCCACGTGAGTTTATGATACAAAATTTTCTTTAAGATAGATCTTACTTGACTCAAAAGTGTGCTTATTTCACGATCCATGTTAGTTAAAAGATCATCACCACGACTGTTTGACGACTCTTGTGATGCTAATTTAACAATATCATCGTGATTGATGTACATGCCACGCGGTAATTTGGATTTGTGCCGTTCAACACCGTTGTTGGTGTTGTTGCGTGATCGTTTACTCAAACCTGGACCAGATGTTGGTCGCAACGAACCGGTTCGACTGAATGATTCACATTTCGAGAGAAGAAAACGGTGATTTTTCAGGATATTGGGAAGTAAAAAAATAGAAATAAGTTAGCACATTTGAATTCTATTGAATAAATCCCATTCTAATTCACAAAGCACAAATGATAATAACAATGTATTCCAATTTTATGTTTGGCTTGCTATAATGTATACACATAGAATTTTGAAAATAAACTACGATTCGCAAATTGCAATTTCGATTCACGTGTGGAATGTGTTTTTGTGTGTGTGTTTTTTAAGTGTATTGTACTGTTCATATAACAAACATATGCGAATGATTTGAATTTTGAGATAGTTATGGATAGTGCGTTTGTGAATAAAATGAGATGATGAAAATATATAGACCATCTCTGTACCTCCAGTGATGAAAACAACTTTTGCATAATGCACCATGAGATGATGTGTTCGTGTGATTGCATGGTACACCGCACCCAACACAATCTTTTTGATTTTGACCAACATTCCCAAAAACATCTGCGCTGGCATTTATTGAAGATTTAAGATTGTCTTTGTCGTTAGTCGAAGTGTTTGGGTTGTTGTTTGCTGTTAAACTTGAGCCGGCCGTATTTTGCAAGTTTGCGGCATTTGACGAACTTTCGCCAATGAAATTCGAAGTTGTCTCTTTATTGTTTGAAATTCCGCCGACACCGATATTCAGTTGATTCGAGCCATTACTGCTGCTTCCACCATTCAGATTTGGACTAGCCTATTCATCGAATAGCGAAATTAACACACGGAAATGTACAACACGATTTTTTTTTTTTTTTTTTTTTTTTTTTGAAAAAATATGAGTTTTTTGTGAACATTCTTTTTTTAATGTAAAAATATAAGAGTTACGAGTGAAATTCAAGAAAACAATATAACTAAGGATAACAAAACGAGAGGTGGTGGCAAATAATGATAGTGGATAAACAAATACTATGCATTTTTTATGGTCAAAAGCAAACGCAAATGTGATGTTAAAATAACAAAAAATAATGTATATATGTGTGTGTGTGTGTTTGTGTTTTATCTCTTCCAAATTATTAGTTTTCTTTTTAAATGCGTTAAAAAGAGACAACAGTAAAAAAAAAAAGAAGATATTGGCTGATTTAAATACATTCGATTCAAAAAGTCAGTCGTAAAGAAATTCGTTAAAGGAGATATAATAATTGAAATGATCGAAAAAGCCATAAAGATGAGTCAATGCAATAAAATTTAAATGAGAGCTAAAACCATAACAAAAAAGGATTAAAATAAAAGCACGAGATAAAAAGCGAAATGAGTATTTTTTTCCAAAAACTACAACTCAATACCGTGTGCATTTATGAAGCAGAAGATGTGTTCAGTGTATGTTCAGTGTAAAGAATGTTTGTTTGTTGTGAAAAGAAAATAAATGTTTTTTATGATACATTTAACTAAAAACATAAGAGTTTTTTTTGGCGCTTATTGCCGATTGTTTCAGTGTTCGATTTATAGATTGCAATCGATCCGTCCCATACCTGTTTCATGGCAGACGAAGAGACACTGTTACTTGATTCATCAGAAGTACGCGGTGGTGGTGATCGACTTGCACGTCGTATACCTCTGTGTAATGGCCATTTCTGATACAGAATTTTCAATCAATATCATCATTTTGAGGACAAGAGAAAAAAACAGAAAAAAGCAGAACGGAAAGAGATAGATATAGAGAGAAAGAGAGAAAACAGTTTGGTATTTGACTGATTTGCTTGGATGGTATTTGCCTAGTTGATTTTACAAATAATTGCTTGACTTTATCTGAATTAGTAAACAATAAACACGCGTCCATTCGCGTATTGCGTGGATATTTATCGTTTTGATAAGTGCGATTCATTTTTTCAAATTAAAAGTGGTACAAGTTTTCTTGCTTTTCTGAATGCAACAAAATAAAACATCAAGTCTTAAACTCATACATTCACTCGGGCTACACATAAAATGGTGCTGATTGAGAAAATTGATCACAATGTACAAAATTTAATAAATTAATAAAAGAAAATTTGGTAAAGTGTCCTCAACTAAGCTCCCCCATCATATTTCATACAATCATATCATTCAGCAGAGTTTTTTTTTTCATTTCATATCAAACATACACACACTAGTTCTTGGGCTGATTGTCAGCAAGGTGAAAAATTAAAACTATAGGAAAACGCAAACATACTTCGTCAAAAGGACTAACACAGTCCAGACTTAGAAAAACATCTGAATTTTTATATCAAGAACAATAAGATAGAAATGATTAAAAACTGACCTTGTCTTCATTATCTGAATCGTCGTTACTGCCATTTTCGCTACCATTTTCGGAGCCTTCTTTTGCTTTCATTTTCTCTTGACGATCCATAACACTAGTTCTGCTACGTGTCTTCTTCCATGAATAGTAATATTTCACTAGACTGGCAATTGACTTGTCAGGCAACTGAAAAATTATCATATTCGGTTAATATAAATTTCGGTTCCGAAATTTATGCGAAATGTACACCAGATCTTACCATTTGACGTATCCGATGAAAACTTTTTCCATGGAATTGAAAGGCTTGTTCGAATAATACTTTATCCTCTTCAGTCCACTCATCGGGAAATGGTGTGAAATTGGCCAAGTCCAAAACGGCACGCTCTAAATCATGCTTGTGCCAGAAGAGCATTCCCAATGCTTGTTCACCATTATAACCGAATCTTTCTTTTGCTACACTTATGTAGTCTTCAAGCTTATTGTCTGGAATATCTTTTGTTGGTGACCATACCAAAAGTGCTCTATCGTTCAATGATTCTAATTTTCGATCCTGTGGCGGAATAAAATCTGGACACGTTGTTTGATAATCTTTGCCAACACGAATTTTTTCTAAATAAAATTGGGAAGAAAAAAAGAATAGAGATATATGAATGAAATCCAGATAATTAAATGATGAGTCAAAGTCTGAATGAATTGTTGAGACGGATCAATAGTAAAAAATCAATACAATACAAGGACTTATTTTCTTCACAACAAACATACCCAAAATTGTTGTCATTTTCACATCAAATCACACGGAAAATTGACATTTTGATGAAAAAAAAAGTTTTTATCAAAAAATGTGTAAATTGTGGTCACATGAACAGCAATCTGAACTTGGATTTCGTCGTTGCCGCATTTGTCATAGAACATCTGCATTTAGATAAACTAGTATTTCACTGAGTGCATTTTTACGACACTTTCATCGGGCAACCGTAGTTTCTTCTCTCAAACCAAATAACTATTCGTATTGCCAGTTACCATTTGCGTATCAAAGCAGCATTTTCTTTTACGAATTTCAAACAACCCCACATTGACTTCGCACATTGAATTTTATTCAAAGAATATGGATAAATGGATTGATGGAAATTCAAACGAATTCCTTCGCACCATTTGAAAAAAATTGTTGATGATGCTTAAAAGCTGTATATACATGACGTAATCAAACATTGATTCATAATTCTTTTTTTTGCTTTGTTTGACATATTTTTTATGTGGCAATTTTGAAAATACGCCGACTTTTTCCTTTCGAATTGATTTTTCACTTTTAATTCTTGCAAAACAGAAACAATCAAAATGTACAACAACAGAAGAGATAACAAAAGATTTATTCACAAAAATGCTTACCTTCATATTCACTCTTTGATTTACCAGATTTATTTCCTTTTGCATTTTTGGTCGCTGTAACGAAATTTAAAATTTTTCATTTTCACACCGATTAATGTTTATCCAATTATATTACTTGTAGAAACAATAAATATTGTAAAATGAATTTCATGCAAATATACTTTCGTATTAGGAATGGTATCTATAGTATATATGCTGTATAGTCTACCATTCCTTCTTCTTCTTCTTTTTTCTTATTCTTTTCTCAATACTGATTAACATTTTATGATGTCACATAATAAATATAATATGTACTTACAATCATCATCAGATGTATCAGGTGAGCCGTTGTGTCCATTTGGACTTGGTCCCCGTGATCGACCATTTCTAAGGTTTTCTGGTTGATAGCGGTCTACATGCACCATTTTTTGTCTTAAAAATTCTTTAATTAGTTGAATCCAAACAAATATAGAACAATTGTTCTTTTGTAATTTCGGTGTTGGTCTGAAAAAAAAAATATTTTTTTTATTAAATATTGAAAAAATTGGCCAATTAAATTTCGGGAATTTTTTTGACATTATTTATTTCAAAAAATCGAACAATATTTTAATAAAATTTGGCGTCACAGAAATCGAATAAAATTCAATTATTTAAAAAAAAGAATAATTTCGAACGGATCGATGGCCTCAAAATTTATAATAATTCATAATCGGAACGCACTGTTTATTTCAAATAATCCGCAGTGAAAAAAAATGAAAGGGTATTAAAAGTGAATTGATGATAGTTTATACCGGATTCGTTTGTACGCAAAAATGCTTTATTCAAAAATCACTTTCTCTCTTGTTCCAAATTTTTGTTTGGTCCAAGCTCACAATGGAATCAAGATCGGACTCCAATTCCTGAATCAGTCAAATTTCGTCAAGAAATTTAATTGTAACATGTAAATTAAGGATTTACCTAATATGAAGCCACGTACTTCATTCACCAGACCAAATTTTTTACTCAAAATTTTCAATTCAGAACGGTTGCATTAGCAACCCAGCGCACACAAATCACTTCACCAGAAGAACGAGAAACATTAAATGATATTTGAATTCGTTCGTATGCGAAGTCGTCAAGTGAAAATGGACAACGACGACTACGACAGCGATACTAGAACGCTTGCATCGATTTCAGTCTTCGGACGACCGTAGTTTTTGAAGTTCATAAATTTATATGGGCATATACAACACACATGTTTGCATGTTGCTCAGCATACATACGCACGAGTGCACGGTAAATATTATGGGGTCTATACTATGCGGCGCATATGACTGTACGTATGTAGTGTACTATACAGTATCAGAGTAGTTTTCAATATGGCCGCCACAAATTGTGTGTATTTTGACAGTAACGCCAGAGAGTAAAAGAGACAAACACTAACAAAGACAGAACATTTTGAATGATGCGCCCATATACAATATGTAGAGTTTTTTTGAAATTTTTTTTTCGAAATTTTCCAATTTTTATTAAATTTTGTTAAAAATAATTATATTTTTGTTATTGAAATGAATAAAACTAAAGATTTTCTGTTAAAATTTTGCATTATTTTTCTTTAATTTGAAGACTCTCACCGTTATTCCGACTCTCTTCAATAATTTTATTCTCTCTTCGTCTTTCTCTTTCACAGTAGACTGATGAATTCGATAAAATATCCGATAAAAATGGATATTTTGATTATTTTTGATACGACAAGTAAACAGTTTATGTAAAATATGTATTTAAAATGATTAAAATGTGAGTCGTAAAGAATTTTATAGGGCTTGTAATTTTTCACAATCAAAATGATTTTATAGAGCTACTTATCCGTTTCGAAACTCGACAGAAACTAAACGACTAAAACTGAAACGTCATTTCATAGCCTGGTTCACTTTGATTTCAGACAACCGTAGAATCAGCCATTTGAAATATTGTACGAATCAACGAAAATTATATGATTTGAAATTAAAAAAAGCCATCCATTTACTTCAAGAAAACACGAAAGAAAGATTACCATAAAAATATGAAAATAATTCTCACCCAAAAAAATGTGCTGACTTGGTCACAAAATTAGTTTTTTCTTTGTTTGACCGAATTTATTTCAAATACTTTGTGGAGGCAAAATACACCAATCGTAACACAACGAACAACAATCACTATATGTCATATTCGCTTCGAGTTTATCTAGCAAAGGCTCTGGTGTCGTTTATTGAAACGAGCGCAAGCACATTATAGCCCCCGTTAGCTATGCCTATGTATCCGTTTTACGATATGTCTCTCTTTTTTGTATGAAGCAAATATTTCAAAGAGTAATTACGACATATATGCCCATTTAAGCTGGAAGATTTTTGGCATACCATTAGCGTTTTCTTAATGTCCGTTCTCCTTACGATAACGATGCATTTATCACTCTTTCTGTAGGTGAAAATTCCATGTGTACGTTTATTCTTGGAATTTTGATTTTTCTCTTTTGTGTGGGTGTATTTACCACCATTCATCAATCATCGATCTTTGATGAATATCTAAAAATATCATATCGTTCATTCTCACTCCTTTTAATAATCTGTTTACTTTTCAATTCCAATAACAATGGCATGTAACAAAATTTGGTTTATGGTACAATAGAACAAAACAAAGAAAAAGCAATTTTTGCTTGCAATTTTACCATAAATCAAACACCCCTTTTGGCTGTGATTTTTTTTTGTGAAGTATTCAATTTAAATTGTATTACGTGCAAATAAAACGCACATTTATTTTAAATTTATTTATTCAATTATATTTTACTTTGTCATCCAAGTGTAAACAATGCTGGAATATTGTCTGCATAAATCAATCATGGCAATTTCGAAATAGATGAGCAATAATATTCATTTAATTATATCAATTTGAATATGCGGGAAATTTGGTTTTAGCATTTAAATAAGAATAAGCATGTGTGGGTGAGTATGAGTAAAACGAGGGATGGATAAAATGAATGACGAAAATACAATGATCACAACGACCATGAAAAGTCTCCAAAAGTCAACAGAAAATATGTCAAATGATTTGTCAAAGCTCGATTGTCAAATTATTTCTTATTAAACATAACCACAACTCTCCGATGTGTATGTATACATACGCTTTATTATCCAATTGTTTACGCACATGGATCTTGGTAGCGCATACACAATGTGTGTACGTGTATGTTGTAAACAAAGCATACACACCAAATCTGTGCCGCAAACGATTTGCCGTACATCATGGTCGAGTGAGCACTACATGAGCGAAGTGTATGCGTACATCACTTAATCGAACGTTGTATTAAACCGTGAATAACATAGACTGTGAGTGGTTGCGGTTTATGTGTGTTTGTGTCAGCCGTTGATGAAGACGATCCAAAACACCAACACCATGACATCTGAATGCAATACCACTGAATAAAAACCCATTCGTGGTCGCTCATTCTGCTCAATACATCGCAATTCATTGCTTTTCTCTTTCTCTCGTTTATTCCATGCTTCATCGATCGAAATACACAACAAAAAATCTTTGCCTCGATAGTTTGGATTTAAACATCGGCTTAACAACACTTTGTGACCAAACAACGCTCAATGGTTATTTTCATTTATTTTTTTGCTCTTTGTACATTTTATAAAACTGACTATCTTTTTATTACCACTCTTAACGTTACAGTAAAAGAAAGAACAAAAAATAAGTTCCAAAATTAAATAATCCAAAATGTGTTAAAATACATTTGAAAGACATTTTAAATGCGAAAAAAGTGCAAACAAAGCCAAATTTATGACGTAGAAACAAGCAACTCAAGCTTGTTCATCAAGTGTTTTCTGCGCGTTTTACCAAAACGGCGAAAAAAAATTTATTATCGTTTTTTAAACTAATACCAAAACCGAAGATTAAATATATCCAAGAATTAGCACATGATTTATCAGAGATCTTATTAAGAATGTAATACAGACATCATTTTTTTTCGGGGCGATGATAAGATAACACTGAATTTCGTACTTCAGTTTTTGTTAGCACTTCAGCTACACTTTTTTTCATACCGTCAATTTTTCTTAGATCACCTATTTGTATTTTATCGTGTGTGACATACATTATTTTGGTTCTGTGTTTATCGAATATTCGCACAATAATATTCTGATGTCAAATGTGTTAAGAAAGTAAAAGAATCACGTTCTGACACCTGTTGTTTCAAGTTTTTATTCTCCATATACCACACCGCACACGTCGCTCGCTCGTAGTTGAACTCTTTGAATAACACTACAAAATTTCCAGTTTTTTTTTTCAACAAAAAAAGAGTACAGAATTAATACATTAGTATTCTATTGAAAAAATAAAAACGGCCATTACAGCACCAATACACAAATAAAAAATCTTTTATTAGTTAAGATTAATTGTATGGCAAAAGTTCATACGATGTATTATGTCATCGATGCGGGTATTTTGTATGTATCTCTGATTCGGCTATTTTCTTCTCTTTTCGTGTGTATTTTTCATCCTCCATTGTCATCACATACATTCTAATTAGATTTGTTTCTTTTACTGGTATTATCTCAATTTATTTTATTTTTTTTTTTTCAAAATCATATTCAATCAATGGACATAAGAAGCATAGGAAATTGATTTAAATGCAAGAGATTATGGCGATGACAAAAGCAGTGGAATAAGTTTTTCAGTGGAATTAAGAATGAAAAGGAGATAAAATAAAAAATCATTGAAAATGTAAAATTCCGTAGAATATTCATGTGATTCGAAATTAGTGTTGCGTTATTGTCAACAATGTGACGCGAAGGAAATCAAACAAAACGAAAGTATTGAGTAATCGCAAAGTAAGTGAATGAATCGTTTTTGTCGTTAGTTATCGAATTCTCACATTCATTCAGTTATGTGTTTCGATTGAACATTCGCTAGCGAATACTTGATTATTTTCTTTTTGGTTTCATGCAAATTACGTTTTCGAACGAGAGTTCATGGAATAGAATAAAAAAAACATAGTCTTATCGCCACTGATGTTATAAGCGACTGAAAATAAAAATAAATAGCGGATAACGAAAAGTGTTAAAACTTCGAATACGCAGTGAAAATGAAGACAATGGACAATGACTTGAATCTCGCGACTTTTGCTTGTATGCATGTAAATGCGTGTGTTTGAAGAATTTCGCCTTGTCCTTTTTCGCGGTTTCTTATTTTCTTTTCTGTTTATTCTCGGGCTCGTTCGATCCGACTACTACTTTACTGTGTTTGCGATCATAAATTTAATTACACTCTGGTAGCGTAAAGAGTTCAGTGTGCGAAACTGATCGTGTGTGTTTGAATACGCTGCTGTTGTTGTTGTTGTTATTTCGGCATGAGTCTTGTTTGGAAATGAAGTGATTGTGGCTGCATTCATCTACCTTTCTTTGAAACGATTCAGATATTTAACGTACACTTTCGATATACGTGCGAAACCGTGCAAATATGCTGAAGCAACCGATTGCAATATATTTTAGTTAGTTAGACAATTCAAACAGACAGGAGTAGCCGGTTCCGATCGCTGAAATTGCATGCGTACAACATCAATAAATAAGAAATCGTTTATATGATCGCCGTAAAATGTTGCTTGTTTGGTACTAAATATCGCTCGTTTGGTAAAACGCACAATAAGAAGATCCCATTTCGTGCCATGCATTCACCCGATGCAAAGCCGACGGTTATTTTAAAAAGGAGGAAACAAATTTCATGTGTCCAAAATTAATTTAAATTAATTTATGGATTTTTTTATGGGTTTTCCAATGAATTTCGTGATAAATAAAATTTTATTAAGTGTTTGTTATTTCATTTAATTTATTTTTAACATATTTTCCAGAGCCATTTCTTCGTATATATCGATGGAATAAGAAAATATGTAGTGTGTTTTCGTGTTTGTATTTAATAATAATAAAAAAAAAACTTTTGACGACGACCACTATTGAGATTGAAGTGAAAAAAATAGTAATTATTAAGTTTAAGCACTTGATTGAAATCATTCAAAAGTGAATGGTGGATTGAAACAATTCAAACGACAAACAATAGTTAAGACAAAATAAATCTGACCGAATTCTGATTGAATGAAATTTACAAAATAATGGATACTCCAGCTTTCGTGGGTAAGTAAAAAAAAAGAATGTGCAAAACAACCGTTATATTTCCAAATGTCATTAATAACAAGCCACTTTCGTAAAAATTATCCATAATTATGTTTAAAAGTGAAAAAAAATGTGCACTTACTAAGTTGCTCGTTTTCATTTCGTGAAATCCAATTGAATGAGGAGTTATGGGACATGAGACATGAGTGCAAAAATAAACACTTTTACCAAACAAAAGCAAATGTTGTTAACAACGAAATCAGCGGCTTACGCATGAACAAGTGCATTCGTGTTTTTTTTCTTCTTTCGTGAACAACAAATGCAAACAATCGAAAAAGCAATGACTCTAGTATACATAACTGTTTTGGATTTGAATGCACTGCGTGCAAATCATAGTGCAAAAGAGTGTGCTCGCGCTTTGGGCAACGAATTAATGAGAAACAAAAACAACAAACAGAACGAAAGCAAATAGAGCTTCACAAATGAGTACAATACGCGAAATGATTTGGTGTCGGCTTATTTATTTAATTGCTGTGTCTGTTCGTATTGAATCAAATGCCTCGCCTGCCATTTGACAGGCATCCGACAGCCAAAAAAGTAAAAGTGTTAATGCCGAAATGAAAAACAGTTTTTTAACCATATCGAAAATGAAATATATTAAGTTTAAGACTACGTTCTTGATTGATGGATTTCAGTGTTTTTTTTACAAAAATTGAAAAATGACTCAACTAATCGTTCATGATAATTTATTAATTTATGGAACAATGAAAAAGAAAGGTGTTTTGCAATTTGAAAAAAAAAACGTGGTCAAAGTAGTTTTCAACAGTATGAAGTTGAATCCTCGGTAGCATAGGGCAGCATTCCCAATGATGAACTTTCATAAGCACATCAAACCTTTGAACTGTGAAAACAACGACCACTTACTATACGATGCGTTTGTCCACACATTTATACTTGATTAAAGAAATTCGCTGGCACACGAATTATAATCACTTCACAATGAAATTAATATAACTCTACAGTCTACACATTTGTTGACATTCAATAACTGTTGTTTATGTTTATTCCTTCTATAATATTGCAAACAGTTTGACGTTTTCTCATTTTCTTATGATTCGCTAAACTTGGAATTTTCGTAATTGAGTATAAATAACGAAAGTGTTTGTATATTATTGTTGGTTTGTGGTCGTTGCATTCACAATTTGAATGGTTTGATGTACCAGAAATCATCATGAAGTGCGGGAATCCTACCCTAGACCAATGAGCAGAAAAATATTGTTGAATGAACATTTGACCACAATTTTTTTTTTGTTTAAAATTTTATTTCAAAATCAAAAAAGATTACAATTTGTTAAGCGTCTTGCACCATAAAATTAAACACGAAAATAATAACGTTTCAATCTTTGATTGCGTTTATTTTATGTGATCTGCACTTGTGAAGCCGCATCGATATCGTTAAATATCTATTTGAAATCTCAAACTTGAACATCAATCGTATTGTGACACCAAAACAAGATTTTGTCGGTTGTCGGAGTTGAATGCTATCGATAAATGTTTCAATTTATGTTTAATACTTCCAGTTTGGTGTGTGAGTGTTTGCGTTAAATGAGTTTGAAACTGTGGGCGATGAATCGACACATGTTTATAACACTGAAGGAGAACTTTATTATTTTACATTCGAATATGCTGTTTTTGTGCCATACATAATATAATGTATTATACAAAGAGAAATCTCATTCATGGAATATCCGAAAGATTTTAAAGCATCGATCGCCTCCACACCGTACATTTTTTACTCGTTTTTTGTAGTAAAATTGATTTTATTGTATGTAGTAATTGCGGTGTCTATTCAAGAATTTACATTTAAATCGTTGACGAAACGTGGTTTTAAATCGTCAAAGCGACACCGTTCATATTTGCTGCAAATGGTTGAAAGTATATATATAAATGTGATATTCAAAGAAAATGGATTCTCCTATAGAAATACAAGTTTGGTTGGCCGTAAAATGCTCATATATGCTTACCATTTGATGTAAAATTTTGATTAAAATTGTATCAGACATCGTTACATTGACACTGCGTAAATTACCAAAGTCATCGCATGTGTTAATTTAAATATGTATAAAAACCAAAGATTCACATGAAAAAGGCAAAAGATACATTTCCAGTCAATTAAGCCAAATAAAATGATAGCTACTGCTGTTGCAACCGACTAATATTCTTCGTTGCAAGTGTTTTTCATGCGGTGCATTTGCACACTTGCAGCGTGGAAACAAGTTAAATCGACAACGAAGTACGATTATTATCATCAATTATGTTATTTCATAATTACAGCATTCAAGCTGCAATGCATTTCACTAATTTAGGCCCGTATCAGAAGCTATAATGCAGTGCATACACGTCGGTGTACCTTTGACCCTAAAACAAAATTCTTTCGTAGGTTGAAGACCGCGAGAAACATTTCCTACATCAATTAACATAAATTGTTGGTGTTAAGACGAGAGAGAGATATGAGAAAATCCGTAAATTCCTTCTAACTCAATTTCATTTGATGAAATGTCGATCACAAATCTTCACGAATTTCAAACAGCATAACAGCACTAATGCAATGTGAAGTGATAAAAATGGGTGTAAAATATCTCAGTATTCGTTCATCTGTAGCATCATAAATAAATGAGTCATATACAAATATTGCATGCACCAACACATGAAACGTTTTGTTTTAATTTACGAACGTTAGTTGACGCTCGTTTGCCGGTCGTATAGTTTAATGTATTTCTGACCAATTGAAATTTTGAATTCAAACAAGAAAAAAGGAAGCAAAAGAAGTGAACAGTGTAATAAATTAATAAATGTTTCAGTTGCCGGCAATTGAAATGTATGGGAAGCATTTACAATTAATGACAATGCCTTGTACGCCACTCATGAGAAATTGAATATTTCCACTGAATATTGAATATTCACGAATGACTATTGTTTTTGGTGACGTTGCCCATATATATTTTTTTTTGTTTTTTTGAATCAGTAAACGAGAAAGATTTTCAGAGAAATTTATTGAACATTCTACGCACCATAAGTGCTTGCCAATGATTTTAATTTCCAGTCTAGTAAACTAATGTACACATTGTATACAGCGCGACGAGACGAAAATAGTAATCAGCGTTTGGTTATTATTGGATGTGCATTTTTTTTCTGTCGCATAATTTCAATGTAAACAACTTTGCTTCTTCACGCATTTTCAGCTATACACAATTGCCGATAATTTCTGTTGGTTTTTCTTTTTCGTTTCCTTTCGCCAATTGTCTGTTCAGTGCTATAGATAGCATATATAGAACGTAGTGTATAAATCTTCGATTGTTATTGAATATCAACAAATTGAAATTTGTACATGTACATCAGAGAAGACAGGCCATCAATTGATTACTATTTTTGGACAGAAAATGTACAACTCGATCTCGTTTGGTATTTACCGTTTCAATCATTTATTATTGATCCAACAACCGATCAGAAATGATTTGAACTGGCAAACAGTATTTTATTCCCATAATTAAATAGCTTTGTTTTTTTATTGAGCGAAACGAGGGAAATCAGTGCCAGTAATGTAATAAAGTGAAAATAACGCATCTCATAACATGCGTGCGTAGCAATCAATTCATGTCTTATTCATGATTTTCTTATCACGTTTATTAAAAGTGCATACCAAATGCGGTTTCCGTGCGTTCGGCATTCTTTTGTTTACTTCAGATTTGTGACATTTATAACCTACGTATATAACTCTTTTTTTTGTTTGGTCTTCACGTTGTTAGTTAACTTCACGCTCCCATTGTTATAAAGATAAGATAGTTTCAAGAACGTTGTTCAACGTAACAGCCCTTTGAGATATTTTTTTCACTTTTTTTAAACTTGAATCAAATATTTAGTGAATTTCAAAACATTTTGCTGATAAAATAGATCACATTGAATCTAGAACAGTCAATATTTGTCAGTTTAATAAAACGTTGTTTTTAACATTCTTTGCCTTTCCTTCTACAAACAGATGAGCGACAAGATGTTCAGAAAAAAACTTTCACGAAATGGATAAATTCTCAACTTTCAAAAGCGGAAGCACCTTTGGTTACCGATCTATTCGAGGATTTGCGAGATGGACATAAATTACTATCATTACTTGAAATACTCACAAACAAAAAATACGTAAGTGTGCCTTTTTTAAATTCTTATTCATAGAGAAAAATGTCAATTTTAATTTATTTTTTCCGATTTTTTTAGAAACGTGAAAAAGGTCGTATGCGAGTACATCATATCAACAATGTGAATAAAGTGCTCCAAGTACTGAACGAAAATGGAGTGAAACTTCTAAATATATCCAGCGAAGACATTGTTGGCGGAAACCCAAAGTTAACACTCGGATTAATATCGATGATTGCTCTGTGCTTCGATGGACAAAAATTGTTAAATTCCGAAACGGCTAGCGGCTTGGAGAAGAATTTGTTACGATGGGTTCGTCAATTCACTGACAAATATCAGGTGAAAGTCAACGATTTTACAACGAGCTGGTCGAGTGGTTTAGCATTTTTATACATTTTACATGATTTTGGAATTGATTTTGATTTGGAATGGGCCATTAAGCAACATCCGATTGCAAGGTAAACTTTGGTTTATATGAATGAGAAACGACTTTATCTGTAATTCAATTCAAATTTTTCAGACTTCGTTTGGCATTCGATTTGGCCACACGTTATCTACAAATCGACTCTTTGCTCGATCCAGAGGATGTGAACACAAACAAACCGGATAAGAAATCGATTCTGATGTATGTCATGTGTTTATACAAAGCAATTGAATCGATTCGAACGTCACGACTCTCAAATGCAGCCAGTATACAAATGCTTGATCAACACTTTGAAGGCAGTACAGAGGAAATAAATTCGCCGACTAGCGATGATTCTTCACAGCCAAGCACGTCAAAGCAATTTTCAAGCGATACTCAAACCAAGACTCACACTGAACCATCACACGAAATCAATTTAACCGATTTAGACGAAGTTTCACTTGCCAAGTCGATCGAAGATATAACCAATTTCCCCGTAAAACGTAGCTCGACTTTTACGATTATCAAAAACGAGTCTATAAATTTGATGGGTGCTGACAATGAAACGCTCGACGTTGATGACGAAAATAACAAAACCAATAATTTCCAAACATTCATCGAATCACATTCGCGACCAGTTTCAACAGCAACAAACGTCTCGGTGGAAATAGGCGGATACCAAAATGCAATTGAAATTGTGTTATCGCTTTTGTTAGAAGCGGAAGAAGTGTTATCCAAACCGTTGCCTGAAATAAAAGAATTATCCGAAGCAAAGGCACATTTTCAGGCTCACGAAGAATTTATGATAAAATTGTCTGAATATCAGGAATATGTGGGTGGTGCTTTAGAGGAAGGTGCTCGTTTGCTATCAGAACCCATGATCACTACCGGCTTAACGGCTGAAGATCAAAGTGAAATCAAACAACAAATGTTACTGCTGAATGAACGCTGGGAACTGTTGCGAGTTTCGGCTCTTGATGTTCAATCACGCGTTCATGCTTGTTTGGCCCAAGTGCAAATGCAAAAAATCGAAGAATTACGTGTCCTACTAACGAATTCCGAAGATCGTATATCACGGATGCCAGAAATTGATCCGAAGCCAGATGCAATGCCGCGCCAAATCAAGGAACACAAAGAATTGGAAGCATCATTAAACGAACAGAAAGTGCTTGTGGATGATTTAAGTAACTTGGTTGTCATTGTAAATGATGATTCATTCAATGATTTGGAAGATCGATTGGCAGCGCTGGGCGAAAGATGGACGCATGTGGTGACATGGACAAAGAATCGTTTTCAGAAGCTACAAGATGCCCATTGGAATTGGAAACTGATTAACCGAAAATTTGTAATAATGAACGAATGGATTAATGTGCGGGAAAATGATTTGAAACAAATGGAATCGCAAGATGTGAGTGCAATTGGCAGTGTTATGGAACGAATGCAAAACCTGCGATTTTGTGCAATGGATTTGAATGTATTGTATGACAGTTTGAATCGATTAGAGGAAATTGCACAAGGATTGCAACCGGCAAGTGAGAAACTGTTGGAGAAATTGGAAAATGTCCTGGATCGTTGCGAAGCTCTAAAAGAAATCGTTGACGTTCAACAGCAACGCATCGAGGGAATGGGTTTCGATTTTAACGTTGACATTTTGGACAATGTTAAGCTGCCGACCAATTGGACTGATTTTCAAGCTAAACTCAACAGCGTGGACCGCCGTAGTCCAATGGAATTGGGCGAATCGGACGAATTTAATCAAAGTGACAATGAATTGGATGATTCGCCACAGTCAAATAAAAAACGAAAACTCCAAAAATCGGAAAAGTATCAACAATTAAATGCATGTTTGAAAGAAATGGACGCTTTTGTTACATCAGGTATGCCATATTTACCTGCTATTTTCCTTTTTTCATGTTTTGATTTTTAAACATTTCATATGGTGTACATTTTATTACAGGTGAACAACAATTGATCGGACTCAAAGAAATTCCAACGTTAAAAGAACAAGGCAGTGCTTTGGAAAAATTACAAAATCAACTGAAAGTGAAGATTAACGAGTATCCAAATATAAAAACCCTGTTGAACGATTGCGTCGAAGATGATGGTCATGATTTACCTGAAGAAGCAACCGAAATAAGTAACATTGGCACAAAGTATGATGAACTCAATTTTCGCATAGAACACATGCTCGAACTGAACGAAAAAGCATCGATTAAAGAAAAGTTTTGCCGAAATCTGACCGGTCTGAAACTAGTTCTGGCCGATTGTCAAGATTGGTTCAAACAGTATGCTAATCTAAATGCTTCGACCCAAGAAGAGCTCGAAAATCGATTGGCATACATGCAGTCGTTGAGTAGTGACATTAATGAGGCTCAAAATTTTTACCGTAACACCGACGACAAGAGTGATTTAAGCGAATGGAAAAGTGACTTTGATCAATTTCATCACAGCTGGAATGACATTGAAAGTGCAATAAAACGACTTCTGCACGATAATTTCGATACAGAACCGATTGATGAGCAAACCGAATCACAGGAAACCACAATTTCACCGGAATTGGAAAAGTTTGAAGCCGTTTATGTTGACTCGATGGCCACCTGTGTGGTGGGATCTAATTTGGATAAAATGAGAGGCAATTTACATCATTTGAATGAATTGAAATCGATCATTTCCGAAGTGAAATTGAATGATGAAATTGCAAACAATCCAATTGAATCGGAGAAATGGGAAAAGTTGGAATCAACAATCGAAGATCGTATTTTGAAGCAAACAACCGCAATCGAGAATCTTATTCATTTCACAACTGAATTTGAGCAGGTCGTGAAATTTCTGTCAAATCTCGAAAAATCGCTTGCCGACGATTTGTTTATGCTTGGCGAAGAGGACGAATTAAAACAACAAGAGAAATCGTACGAATCAATTGGAATGGAAATTAAAAAAGTTGAAATTGATATAATTAGCGTCAAGAATTTCAGTGAAGTTATTGTACGTGATTCGACTGATGGACAACATAAAGCAATTTTGTTGAGCCAAGTTCAATCGGTAAATGATCTTTATACCAGTGTTAAAAAAACATTTCAATCAAATAACAAAGCTTTGAAACAAGCTCTTGAACAAACTTCAAATATTTATCAAAGAATCAACGAAGTTGAGCTATGGCTTAACGAATTAGAAAAATCGACTCCAACTACCACAAACGCGGAAATCGAAACATCAAATCAACTATTTCAAATTCGAAACAAGTTCCAATCGCTTAAAGAGACTTGTGAACAGAAAACAGTGGAATTTCGTGAATTGTTGGGTGTTGGCAGTGAAATGCTATTACGCATCGATGAACAATTAAATCAACCGAATTGCAAGTGTAAATATTCTACGCTGGCCAGACATTTTACCAAATTAAATGCGAAATGGAATGAAGTAACGACGTTAGTGTATAATCGAACTGCATTGCTGGAGCACATCTCCAGTCAACTAGGCGAACTAAAGACGTTAATCGTATCCGAATCGGGCTATATGGATAAGTTAGAAAAATGCTTACGCAAAGGACCCGACAACGCAGCAGACGCCGAAGAAATATATGAGGAGCTCGACGTAGGTTTCTCTTATTTTGTTTAACGAATTTGTAATTGGATTTAATTGATTTTGTTAAAATACAGGATTTAGAGAATAGCATTCGAAATCATTCTGAAGAGCGATTAGACAAAATTAAAGAACTGGGCAACGAACTGATTGAACACGAGTGTATGGCCGCGAGTATTATGGCTGACGTGAAATCGGTGACAGATCGTTGGAACTTATTGCAGCACAAGGTGAGATTCGCTTCTTCTCTTTAATTTATCCTATTAATGGCTAATTAATAATTGTAATTTTATGCATGCTTTTCACCATTCATTAATCATTATTCGTCATTTCATTATTTTGTTGATATTTTACTTCTTGATTTTTGCATGTTTCTTTTTTTAAAATTATATGCGAATGTCATCAAAATTCATGACTATCTTTGTGCTTGCTTTGCTTCTGTATAAAATCGCACTTTATGTTTTATATGGATTTGAATGGTAAAAAAATGAAGGGAAAACAACGGCAAACTATGTTGGAAAAAGCAGTTTCAGAAGCTCAATCGTCGGAAAGTCGCGTACAAAGTTTTCAACATTGGATCCATCATGTTGATGAGCTACTGAACGAGCATCTAGATAATGATACGACTGCAGATGATCTTCCGCATGACTTTAGTCAGGTTAGCACCGGCATTCATTTAACTAATAAAACAGCATGGTTCTACAACTCTTCCGCTTTAAATGTTATACAATTAATATCAAAATTAACCACTGTTGGCCTCAATAAACTTAAATATCCAAATGATGCTTCTGTTATTCGGGGAAAAGTCGCTTAAAATTGTACAAAATGTGATGAAAATTGTGATTTTTCCCATGTAATACTCAATTTGATCGTTAATTTTCAATCCAAATGATTTTTGAACCGATGCGGTTTCATTCAAATGGAGTAACAATAACGGAAGATTTGTTTTGGATGTAAATTTTCCAATAATCATGTATCATGTAGTATACTCATTTTTCGTTACCTTTTCCATTCCTCTGGATGTTTCTTTTATGTTTACTTCTAAATGTGGTAATAGCGATTGGTTGAAGAATTTGATGCAAATGAAAAAGTGTTGAACGAAATGAAAGAGGAAGTGGAACTGTACCAGCAAAAGGGTAAAACAGAGGCTGCTCATCGAATGCGAGAACAGGTCAATCTTCTGGAAGAACGATTTCAAACGAGCCAAACCAAATTGAATGCATTCACTTCGCCTCAAGCAAACTTTGAGGGTCGATTGAATCGAGCCATGGGCGAATTACGTGCGGTCGAACGTAGTTCGTGTATTTTGGACATTTCGTCAGCTGCACCGAACAATGTTCAAGATCAATACAAACACTGTTTGAAAATGTATCGAACGTTATCCGAAGTTAAAACTGAAATCGAAAATGTAATCAAGACTGGACGGAAAATTTGTGACGATAAGACAACAAAGTACGCTAAAAAATTGACACTGAGCATTGATGCGCTCAAGCATCTGTACAACTCGTTGGGCGAACATGTTACCCAATCGAAAGTCAATTTGGAAAAATTGCTTCGAATTACGACGGCAATTCAATCAAATATAACCGCCATTGAACGCTGGTTAAACTTTTTCACTGAACTCAACGACGAAATAATGCCAGAGCAACGAAACAAATTACTCGGCAATGATCCAGTGCTAATGCTATCCAATGACCAGGTCGGTGCAATGCTCGAGAAGTGCAATGTTATGTACTCGGAATATTGTGAAATATGTGATCCAACATATTTAGAGGATTTGCATGCCAAAATTGACAGTCTGTCACAACAATTCATACGAATCACGGTGAACGATGTGGGAAAAGATTTGCTTGAGATTAAATCAACTCTTCAAAACTTGGACAATATATCGATAGATACATTAAGGTAAGAAAATTGAAATTCCATTTTCGAAACGACATTGTCAGAAATTAATTGAATAAAATTCTCTGTCTGCAGATCTATTGAGACTGATTTGAAACAGATGAACGTATCGAGCATCGAAATTCAAAAACTGCATCAACAAGTCACTGCGATTGTGCAGGTAAATTATCCTTTCATTACAAAAACCTGGCTATTCATTCTTATTCACTCTATCTATGGGAAATATAATGGAAACAGGTCGGTCATTCATCATTTCTGTTATTATTATTTTTATTAATCTCTATGGGATTCTCATTGGGGAGCGGTTTAAAATTCGATATAACTATCTCACTCATAAACTATCATGGTGGAAAATGTTCATAAATCATCTGAAAACATAGTAAATATTTATAAAATTCAATATGCACGACATCGTATTTATTTCATGGTGAATGTCATCCATTCATTTCATTATGGCATACAAATATGACAAATGTTCATAGCAGTAACTTAACACGACATGAAAACAAGAACTCAATCATGCATTTTAAATCGCAGAAAAATAATCTGTTCAATAATAATCTGCCCAATAACAAACACCCAATAATGCATTTTTTAAAACAAGAATAACAACAAAATATATTTCGTAACGTTGATATTGTATGACTTTGAACATCAACAAGATTTTTTTTTTTAACTTGTGTTATGATATGTTAAACTCTTGCTTACGTTGTAGACAAACTCGTGTTTGTGCACAATAAAATCGCGCTTTGGATAAGAAACATTGAACGAAAACACATAGTTCATTTTAATGTTTCTTATCTGCATAAAAAACGAGAAAAAAAAACTCAACGTGAATGCTTTGGTTCTTTTTAAATATAATAAATATATATTTTTTTTTGAAATGTATGTCACCGTGTAAATTATGAACCCGTCCTCGTGTCTTCTTGTTTCATGTCCCAAACTATATTATTTGTCTTCCACACAACAATTACACGCATCACTCCAATTTCCGTGACACTGTTCATATGTAATCACATACACCCACGAATTCTAAGTGTTCGTCTGGCCTTGTATAGAACTCCATCCACTCTATCTATCACTTCTTATGCCAATAAGAAACGCAAAACCAAACAAAAAACCAAAAACAAAACATGATTCCAAACCTTCACAGGATGCTCTTTCGTCACGACTTATGGTTCCACACAATGGAGGTGATGTCGATGACATGGAAATTGTTGTCGTTAGCGATACTGTTCGCCAAAGACGTTCAAGAACACCCTCAACATCTGCAACAACTATACAAAATGACAATATTGTGAAGGATTCGAACAAAAAATCCAACGTAATGCCCGATCTTTTACCAAAGACATTTCATCTGGCCGAGACAAGTGCACTTTTCTCTCAAGTTAACAGCGATTCAGAAAATTTATTAACACAACAAGATAGCATTGACAATAATGAATCAAAAGTGTCCATTGTTGAAATTCGCGAAACTAATTTATCATCACCAAAAAGAGTAGTTAATACATACAAATCGAATGAAAACGGTCAAATTCAGAATATTGGACAAGTTTTAAATACGTGCAGCATATTAGAATCAGTTAGTTACTTAGAGCCGAGCTGTTGCGTTGAAACAGTGCATATAATTGATGCAACTTCAGAACCATCTGATAGCGAAACACCCTGTTCCACACCGAACTTGGGCGATAGACACGATAGCGATGATGAAGACGATGATAGCGATGAGAACGAATACGAAACTGGTGAACCAGCACCGATGAAACAAATGTCATACCATAAAAGCCGAGGTGCATTGAGAAATGAACGCAATTTGCTCAAAGAATCTGAACAATTTGATAACATAAGTAATAGTCCATCTAAACCACAGCGTAAAAAACTCACTCCAACCTTAAAAGATATTTTAAGTGCGACTTCGGATCGTGACAGTTTTTACAGCGCAGATAAAGAGGTATTTGACGAGCCATTAACGTTTTCTGATGACGATGATAGCCATCACTTAGGTGAACAAACGACAGAAAATTTCAACCGAGATACGGTACTTATATAAACCCTCAAAAACAAAAACAAACCAAAATTCCAAAAGCATTTTAGTGATGCGTAATTTGTCTAAAAGTTGTATGCGTGCATGATATTCAATTCAAAATCACATGATGATCCCCTGAAATGATAAATAAAAGTACATTCAGCATGAAATGAGTGTTTTCACTATTCAAAAGCGTACTGAATGTTGCAACTCATTGAGCATATTGATTTCTGAATCTAGTCAACTCAATGATATTTTCGGTTTTCCGAACTAAATGCTTTCTTTATTATTTTCTTTTCTAAAGGATCGAATTGCAAAGCCGAATGCTGGGAAACCGGCTGTTATGCACGAACGAAAATTGGAACATGCCACTAACGAAGATGTCAATGTCGATCAATCACAGACGAACACAAAGAGTAAAACCGTTACAACAACGACAATAACAACCACATCAAAAACGTTTGCGGTGAAAAAAATGTCAAATTCTACTTCTTTGTCGCAAAGAGTCTATGAATTTGAGAAGACTGCACGTTATATGATAAAAAAACTGCAAGAAACTCGAGAAAAAATTGAGGCATCGATTGCTGCATCGGCCGATCCGGAAACAATTGAACATTTGAAATTGCTCGTCGCACCCGATGCAGCCACACTCATTTCACAAGGCGACTCATTAGTTTTGGAAACACATGGCAATACTCCTCAGCTCGCGAATACTGTCATGGAAATCCAGTCGATCCTCAGAGAGAAATTCCGAGAAGTTCAACATTCAAGGTGAGTTATTTCTTATACATTTACAAATTTTGCAAGAGATCACATCCAACGTACATATTTTCAATTAGATTACCAAGCGAATATCAAAAGAAAGACGGCAAAGATCTCAGTCAAGAGCTGGAAAATTATGAAAGTAAAGCAGTCGACGCTCAAAAAATAATCGCAAACGATATCGATGAAGGTGCAAAGGTTGTTTGTAACAAAGCCTGGACACTTTTCGACAATCCCGTCGATGAAGACAATGAACTCCAACTTAATGAAAGACTAGCTGACATTCAGGTAAACTATTCCATAAAATTTATAGTAAAAATAAAGAAATTGGAGCAAAGCGATTGTTTTTTATAAAATTAGTTTTATCTAAAAATAGATAGAATCAATAGTATTGCAGTATATTTTCGGATTCTATCGTCGTTTGGTATTTGGTTGTAACAAAATGAATATAATCTCAATTGAAATATTTATGTCGTGCGAGAATATTAAATTAATCAAGATTAAGACTTGTATAGTTATACATTTGATGAACAAATTTGGAGCCTGCACAAACAATCAAACCTTTTAGCAGATACACATTCTGAAAATCATAATGTACAATATCACGTATGTGGCAACATGAGCCGGCTGTTTTCTTTCGATCATTGTTGATTCGATAAGCCGCTCGCTGTATACAGTGTTCATACACAGATGATGTCAATCCCGTTCTTAAATGTGGCGTAGTGCATTAACTTAATAGGTTTTTAACTCAAATATTCACTCGTTGGGCGTTTTTGTAGTTTAACTGCATTGAGTGTCTGTCCAAAAAAGTAACAAACAAAGAAAAAAGTAAGACGAAAGCGAAAAAAAGCAATCGTTTATAAAAATACTTTCTGTCCGTTCAAAGAATATCAGATCATGTTTGGCGATCTTGCATCAGTAAGAGTCAGTATTCGTTCGAATGTGTTAGAGTTCAGACGACTTTCAGATCGGTCCCTCTTTTCTTCTGCAAGCAGATAAAATCAAATCAGAATCGGTTTTTCAGTTCAAGTGATCGCTTCAGTTCAAAACCGGCATCTAATTATAGACAAACATAGTTCATTTTCGGTTTCATTTTCATTTTCCATTGCAATTCATCTCGTGCGCATCTGGCATTTGCTGGCTGTTTATTTGTGTCAGTCAGTTTTCGTTTTCAAGTAAAATTCATTTCAATTCTCTTTTTTTTGCCGATGTCCATAAGTGAATTAAAACATAGGCACGTTCGTAAAAGCGAACTAATTTGCAATCAAAGCGAATCTTTGATTAATTTTATTCTTAAACTGCATCCAAAGGTGTATGCATGCGCCTGTGTGTTTCGCATCACAAACTTGATGAATTGAGAGTAAAAATTTGTTTAAAATTGGAACACATCGAAGTGAGTTTAAGTGCTAAAGTTAAAATTAACATAATTTACAAGTGCATTTAATACACCGACGCCAAAGTTCGAAATACTTTGCAATTTTTGATATCTATCTTTTGGTTTATCGACTTTGAATACATTAAACTAAAGTTTTAAATAAACATATTTGATTGTGTGTCGAAACATGCAGAGTTTACAAACGGAACTCAAAATTCAGTGGAAATTTGCATCACAAGCTACACCAAGTCCCAAGGCGAAGGCAACTATGGAAACTCTTGACCGAACTCGAAGCGATCTATCATATCATTACGACTCTGTTGTTCAATCTCTGAAAAAACTGAACAACAACAGCGGACTATACGATAACGACGACCGGAAATATCCAGATGGCAAACCTGTTGACAAAAAAGTACAAAATGAAGCATACGCAGAAAAGAAAGGTAAGAATTCAAAATATTTGAAGGAAATTTGCATTTTGATGTAAATAAATGTATTTATAATAGCCGTTTGCCATTGCGGTGCAAAAAGAACTTATTTAATCGTGGCGATAGGATCGTTTCATTAAACTACGAATCGATTAATTGTGTGATGAAGTTAATGCCTATAGTATTAAATACGAAGCGGTAAGAAGCATTGGTACTACAAGTTAGTTTGGTTCCGTTCTATCGCGTCATGAAATCAAAGTGTGATGGCAAAACGAGGAAAACACACAATCAACGCAAACAAGCATAAAATGTTATGGAAGAAGGAAAAAAGGTTTTTCCTAATGCGCTTCTATGTCATATATTTATGGCGTTATAATGACACCGTCGATACTTAAGCTATGTTCAAGCTACTTATCTGCCATGCTACATGCTGAGGCCAAATATACACGGTCACAGTTTGCACACACTCGCACACATTAATTCCATTCCATTTAAACATTATGAGCTTATTATGTCAAAAAAAAAACGTGGAAATACTAAAATAAAGAATCGAAACGGAATCACACACAATGAATGGCATAATGAAAATGTTTTCTGATGAACGCAGACACATTGTGGTTATTTCGATGCGGCCATGAAAGCCCACCAAACATTGACCGCGTAAATCTATTGGGCTAAAGTCACGTTAATTCACCCGAGAGACTCGTTCGTTTTTGTGATTCGGTTGTGTTTGCAGAATTCTCTTCACATTTTTTTTGGCCGTGTATTTTTTTTTCGTTTTGGATTCCATTTTGTTCTGTTTTCACACTAAGTTAGGCGAATTATTCGAATCATTCGATTTGATTAATGGGCCCGAATTCCTTTGTGGAAATTGTCGATTTTTTTCAATTTAGAAAAGAAACCGTCTCGACAATGTTTTTCTGAATGAAATAACAAACAAAATTTAACTTTTGCAATAAATATGTTACATTTTAGCGAATTTGTATTGGCTTTGTGTTTGTTTACACGAAATTTTCTCGTAATTTATTTTCTATAGAAAATTCATCCGAATCGAGTTATGTACCAGGGTCGTTTTCAGCCAAAGGACGTTCAAAATTGCGCTCACCAAACAATTCTTCAACGTCATCATCAGCAACACCCATAAACTTGGACAAAGCCATTAGTCAAGTATGTTTAAAATGCGGAAAATGCGGAAGAATATTGAAAATAATCAGCAATTTTGTTTTCCTCGACAGATCACCGATTGGTTAAATTTGGATCAAAACATGGCCAAAAACTATCACGTAGATGTTTGCGATATTGATGCCATTCAAGAAGCGATTAATAAACAAAAGGTGAAAAACGATAAAGATAAAATCAAAAAAATTCATTTTTCTTTATAAAACGGTATATTTTTATAGACCGTTGTTCGTGAATTGGAATATAAGAAACCGCAACTGGATGAATTAATTTTACTTTCGGAAGCATTGAAAACAGACGGAAACCGTCAAAAGTTACATAGCAAAAGTGAGTAAAAATTGATGATATCTTGATTTTACTAATAGTATGTGGTGAAAAAACATTTGGGAAAAGAAAAGATTGTGAAAGTTCTGAATTCATATGAAATACAACCCATAAAATATGCAAGCGAAAAAAACAAACTGTAACGGTGTGGTGAAAATTGTTTACAGCATTTGCCAATAAACTACTATTTTATGGCGAAAATTAATTTCCTTTGTAGTCGCGAAGAAATTCTTCCGATGTATCGAGCTTTTTTGCACTGTGTCCATGCATAAGAAATCAAGTCACGTTGTTAAGTATCATAAAAGTTTGGCGACGACGCAATTGCATAAATGCAATCATTTGGTGTACTGATTGACGCTATATAATTAGATATGGAGGCACGTATCACATGTACTACAAACATCTCACTTTGCATAATCAAAACCGTTTAAATGCGTAAATTGAATTGGAAGAGCAACAAATGCAATTTTATATTGTTCACGTGATTACTTCGTTCACATAACTATAATATTTATAATGAACATATATTTGTTGCATTTCTAGACAGATGTAGACCAATGACCGCTCCAACATACCATCAAATATTCAATTTAACTATTGCTATTATATCTGTCTGTCTGTCTGTATTCGTATTTTTATAGAATTGAAAACGCAATGGAATGTGTACGCATGCTGTAAATATTATACTATTTTGCTGTAAATAACAACAAAAATCTTAGAAAATCGCCCGATGCATTGATCTTTATAAAGATGTTATTTTTATGAAAATACATGTTATTTGTGCATGTTTAATACGAAACATCGTTTAATAGCAATGAAAAACAAATCGAATTTATCGATTTATGAAGAAAAATGGCATATAGTTTGTGGCAATACTTCATTACTTAACGAACTAAAAATCCCTTTGACCCTTTGACTAAAATGGTCCAAACTATTCGATCGAAATTCGGCCAAATATCAAATTCTCATCGACGTAAAATTGACCAAAATAATATTTGAAATTGAAATGTGATGCATTTGTGCTGCATTGTCTAAATTGAAACCATTGTTTGCACCGGTTGTAACAAGAGAAGTTAGTTTTTCCGGCAATGATTGGCATGTCAATGTATAATAAACAGTGTATGTGCATGTTGTGTAACTATGTGCAGTTGGAAAATGAAATTACACAACCAGCAATAGAAATATCGGGACAAATAACAACATCCACATGCATAAAGCTCACGAAATGTGAATACAAATAATACAATTTAAGCTACTCCCATCAAGTGTTAGTGTTCTCCTATCTCTGGAGAATGACAGTAATTATTATTGGAGTTGCTATTGAGCGTATGTAAATAGCATGGTATTTATCATACGAACGATGAATCTTCTCCTTGAAAAGCGTGAAAATATGGAAATTGAAGCAAATAGAGCTCATTTGAAATCCCCATTGTGCTGCGACAGCATGCTCTGTCTACAACTATTACTTAGCACAAGATATGGTAACCACAATTTTCATGTTACTAGTGTGCAAACACTCCAACAAATAACGTTTTATCATTATACGGATTACAGGTCTTGACTTTTATATCTTCATATACGTATTTGAGTGTGTCTTATAGCTTCGTACACAAACTGTGATTTTATAAATTCCGCTTGGCTATGTGAAATACACTCGATATTATAGTTCGGTTTTTTTTTTTGCATGAATGTGCCACATATGATGTCAAGAAGCGTTCTCCATCAACATGATTCGACTTGACGTTGATGCCACTATCTCTTGTGCCCTATGCATTTTATTTTAAAGAAAACTTTTCACATTATTGATGACAATGTGTGCACTGAACTGAAAACGCTCGCTTCTGCATATTTAAAGAAGAATCACGCGAGAATGTGATAACAAACAATATCTTTGTTCGCATGTTCCGGGTGTCGATGTCACAACTTTTTACTTTAAAATACAAAGTTAAATAGCATAATGTGTAACAGAAACTCCTAAAAAAAGTCACAGTTTGAAACATTGAATGTAATTTGTGTACATTTCGCACCTAATTTCATGAATTTGCATTTATATCATGGAAAAATTAGCGTATTGCATATGTTTGGCGGTGTTTTTACTTGTTGTGGAGCAAAGTTTATATCTCCGTTTTTTAAATACTATTTGTGTAACATTAATTTCCATATTGATTGAATTACGTCATATTGTATTCAATATAGATGAGTTCACTTGACAACCAATACTTTATGGCATGCACATTTCACTACACATATTACAAGAATATACACATATTACGAGAATAGGGTCTATTTATGACTGAGAGACATTATTCACATTAAACCCATTAAACGTCAATAGAGGTTTCACCGTGTAAATTAGTTTACCAACCTTTGCGGAGATCCGACCCTTTGCATTCATATACATTTATCCTAATAACCGTTATTGCCGATATTAAATTCTATTTTGAATACTCCCGACGGAAAATTACCACAAATACATGTCATTATTCAGTTCTCATATTAATACTTAAACACTTTGCCATTGGGCCATATACATATTTAGAGCCTACGCCATTTTAATTGAGTAAGACTCAAAAACATGCCTAAGAGGACGAATGTCGTCGAATGAATTTGATTCTTTCAAGGATGCAGTAAAAGCAAAATGTTTTTTTTATCATACGAATTTTCCGCCATATAATTTTGGTACATTTTGAAGAAAATCGAGAATAATTATTAAGCTCGCACATACTTTGTGTCTGAGTTTAGCTAGACATTGTAATTTTTCTATAAGACGCCAGAGGCGTTTGTCACATAATCCAAGCCTTATAAGGGTATCATTATTATTCTCCTACATTATGGTACACATATCGTATAGTCGGATAAACGCGACAAACCTTGATTTTGAAGCAAATAATGTACCATTATATGTCGTGAATGAAGAGCAATTGGGTGATAATATAAAATTCCTCTATGATTTATATTGTCGTTGTCACATCAATGAATTGCTACTCACATTGTTATCGGATAATAAATCTAAACAACAAATTATTGCCGGAGAAACATTAATTGTTCTTGCTTTTGATTCCATGATACATGGCACTAGTAAATGGCAAACATAATGGTGACCGTCTTGTAAAACAGAGGTAGCAATAATTTCACTTGGTATGATTTATAATTTAATCTACAGTCCGTATAGCATACATTGTAAATGAAGCTTCAATTGAAATTTTCTGTAAAAAAATTCCGCAAAATACATTTCATGAAAAGTATTGATTTGCTTCATTATTTATTTTGTTTACTTCTGTTCCATCAAGAATAACATAATTGGGAAAAAAGAGGCCACTTACATTTTCTTATCTCTAACTAAAAAGTGAAGGAACATCTGAATCGTTGAAAGGAAAGAGTTGATTTACAAAATATAAACATTGATTTCCACGCAATCGGGTATAATATGTTTATGATTTATGCTTTTTTTGCAAAATGTTGAAATATTATTGATAAAATTTTATCTCAACGATTCAGCTATTCAAAAGGAATGCATGATAACTTAATAAATAAGTTTTCCTCTCTCAGTTGTGATTTTCATTCATAAACTTCCACATAAAAAACTCAACTCCCAATACATATTCATTCAAAGTTTTTTTCAATAAATAAATTATGATGCTCGATTTAATTTTCAATGGTTGTTAAAAAGCATTACAGAAATTGATGCAAGCAGCTTGGTTCACCTATTGTTTTCGTCTTAAATAACTCCGAACGATAAAAATCAACCCTTTTATCATTTGAGTCGTTCAAAAAATGTGCACAGAATAATTTCCCTATCACTTTCAAAAGTTAAAAGTTGTGGTAGAAAACCATCTGCCAAACATTCAGCAATGTACATGACACAACTCCTCGTGAGACGAACATAAAGGGGCCTCGTTGCAAATATTTCATTTTCATCCAAAGGGTAATATAAACGTGCAATGTGCTACTCTGCAAGACCGAGAGTTGTCTCCCGACATAATTTCCATGCTATTTGCCATCATTTCACATTTCTCTATTCAAGCAAAAAGAAAAAACATGAAGCAAGCAAAGGCACCCACATGCACTGCGTGCTATCGTTCCATTTTGCCGTCGTTTATCTCACGTTTATACGTTCGAAAATAAAGCAATATTAGTTTTCAGCAACAAAAGCATCACGTATACACCTGTGACTTTGTGTACCAAGTCATCAATCCTCAGTTCTATTCTCCATTGAAAGTTATTTAGTGCGCCAAACAATAATTATAAAATACGCCTTTTCATAACTATCGAAAAAATGTGCATTGGGCACAAGCATAAATTCCATTTATTCGTAATATGTTGTTGTTGGCTCCGGCTAAGATGCATTTGCCAGCCGATGAAAACTCTGACCCAAATGAAAAAAAATAAAAATAAATGGAAGAATAATTGCCCAACGAAAAATCAGCTATTCGTATTTACTACAAATATGCACTGGAACAAGTTTCATCTTTTAAATGGTTTTTGTTAAAACTTGTTCTATTGCCGGGTTTTTTCCCCTTCAAAGTAATAATTTAATAGCGTCCCATTACCGTTCTCAACTGACTTATTTGACAAGAAATGTTTATAAAATGTTGAGTCGGAATAAAATGTGTTGCGTATCCCAACGGAAGATAAAATTGAATCAAAAGACATTCTCATGAAAGGACAGCTTGGAATTCAAAAGCGAAAAGTGAATGATATCATGAAAAGAAAAAGTCATTTCAAAGAAAAATCACTGAATCAAATTGAAACTTGCATTTTTCTCGTTCTCTGCCTCATTTGCATCCGACTTTTACACATAACTGTAGAAAAACAACCAACTATTTTATTATTCTTGCTTCATACGCTACTGTGGTACAGAGACCATGTTTTCTCATCACATTTTTATGCGTTTGAGTTTCAGGCTTCATTATATGCCATTTGAGAACGAGGAGATTGTTTGAATATTACGATGGCATGGATCAAATGAAAACTTGAAGCTTAATCTGTGTTTGTGTATTCACATTCATTTCGAAATCGTGCTTCTCATTCCACTCGCCGTCAAAATGACTCGAATGAGAAAAAAATTACGATGAATGTAATAGACAGACTTTCTATAGCATATTGTAACAAACGAGCGCAGAGGAAAATCCATTGGAATATTTTTCATTTTGTTTTTCTTCGTTTGCTTCAAAACGCAAACCAAATATGAAAGCGTTTTCTATGCGAAAACGAAACCATAAACCGACTACATGATACTTACAACGACAAGCGTATTTGTTTCTCTACAGTTTACTCTTTTTAACATTCAACGACTGTAAATAAGAAATCGCTAAGCGTTCGATCGTCCTGTGCGTCAAGTACCGGTCCACATAGGAAAAGGAAGAGAGAGCGAGAGAGAGAGAGAGAGAAAGAAAAATGGAAACGACAAAAACGCAATATGAATGCAATTTAGAATAGAAATATTTATCAGGTATTCCATGGTATTCCGTATAGGTATTAAGCACGTTCGATAGCTCCCCTCATTTTATGCTACAAATACGCACAATACAAACATAAAACGAACCTTATTTCTGGTAATTTTTTACACTAGATCTCGATGCCACACACATAAATATCCGCCGGTACGTTCGTTCGGGTGGAATCTATTTTTTGAATTGAGTTCATGTTTTATTCGCTGCGAATGTAGATGTGTCAAAGGCGAGATCCGAAATGAATAGTATCCATGCAACAAATACGTTATTTCAGCAATAATACGTGCAGCAAATATGTTTATGAATGCTTGCAACGCCACTCTATTGAATGGATCCATTCATTGTAGAATATTCGTCATTTTCATTAGAAATATATAAATTCAAGTTCATTCAATGTAGAAATTAATGCTGGCAATGTGACTTTGCAATTTTATACCTATGCTGTAGTTAGGATCTAATCGTTATATGACCCAAAAAATGATGTTGTTTTAAAGCTAATTATTTTTTAAATATGCATAAGTAATCATTTTGGTTTTCCCCTTCTTAAATTCTTTATCCGCATCGGACATTTGTTATGTTTGCGGCATAAATATATAACGTTTCAGACCTGAAATGACACTCCTTTAGTTGGCTTACTAGGCCAAACTTGTTCAAGTGGTGCTTGGTGTTGAAAACTATACCGTAAGCATTTAACTTATTTTCGAATTATGGGAATTTCCTATTTGAAAATCGTATCACCATAAAATTGCTTCATTGTCTGCGGGAGATATGACTCTCTCTCTCATTTTATTTGATACCGACATTTCAAGTCGACAAATACAAACAGGACCGCATATTTATAAGAGCGTAATAAGAATGCGAATAATAATAAAATTAAATTAAGATGGATAAACGATTGCCGTTCTCGCGTTTTCGTATTCACAATTTGTGCTTGTATAGGCATCGTTCTCCATTTCAATGAGCTGCACAGTTGGTTGTTCAAACGCAAATGTGCCAAATATGTTTTGTACTTCAAATCTTTCGTTGTGATTTTCCCTTTTTTTATCTTCTTACATCCGTCAATAGTACATACATTTTCGTCTTAAGAAATATACATAAGAATGGTACACATGTTTCGAATGTGTTCGGTTCGGGTCGAAAGAGAGAAAAGCTATTTGGTAACATGGAATCGCTCCTGCTGGCATGCGTTCGGTAAAAGTGTGCGATTCATTGCGAAGAAAGCAATAGCAACGTAAGAAAAGCGGTGGAAACAACCATTGGAAATGCCGTTCATGCCACACCGTGAATTACTCCCCATATTTAGTTAGCGGCTTTGTTTTGATTATCGACAATGAAATACTACATAAATGTCATTGTGTTTGTTTTCGTTCGTTCGTGAATGAGTAACATTTCACCCACACCAATACACACGATGTGTATCTTTTGTTTGACGCGTCGTATTCCGCATCATCGCACAACCACCGCACCATAAATACAACCCCAAAATGCCGACTGAATTTCCATTTGACTGGAGCGAATACTATTTCGAATACAATTGCATCGGCACATCAATGCTCACGCATACGGTAAGCATCTCCGCACATGAAACATACCGCTATACGATAAAAATTCGTGATACGCGCATTGTTGGAAAATTCGAGTGCCAGCAGTTGGTGAAAGCTGTTTGGTGAGACATAACACAACAACTGATTACATTTTTTGAGACTTTTTCCAATTCGAAGTGTTCAATCACTGAATTGAATGATTTTCACTTGTTTTTATTGCTGGATTTAATTTCAAATAAGAAACATGTAAATTCAATTCAACGTTTCATCGAAATAATTTCTTTTCAATGGAAATTCTTTTAAAAAAATTGTTCGAATATAAGAAAAGTGTAAACGTGATGTTGTTTAATAAGAAAACATTCATTTTTTCATTCAAGTTGTTCTGTTTAAGTGAATTTCTAATCTAAAAATCTTCTAGAAAGATTAAAAAAAATGAATTTAATTCTATTCTCAACTGAACATTAAGAGCATTACGTTTCGATAGCAACTGCAATAAAAAACACTTGCAGCTAAGGAGTAGTCTGTCACCTTTATACATGTATCACCAACAATCATCATAACAAATCATTGCAAAGTGGCAAAAAATACGGGAGAATTTGGCTGAATAATTCGATCAATATTCAATTTTATGTATTGAATTTTCCATGTGTATCTATAAAAAAACGAAGTGAAATAGTTTAATAGTGCTAATCTACTAATGGATATAGACTTTCATTCGTTGGATTTTTTGCCATTTGCAATGAACGAGATAAGATATCTCCCCGAATCCGTAAAATTACTACAAACCAAGTGTTGAGAGTGTGTGAGTGCAAGAGAATCGAATCGACCATTGCGTTTTGCGTATTCGTGTTGACTTTTGCTGCTTCCGTGTATCGATCCGCTCTGTTGCACAAAATTTCATAGTGAAAAAAAAAGTCGGCGCAAGTAAGACGCACACCAACACATTCACATGGGCAACGTTTTACGCAAGGCAACGCAAGGGAAATTCACGAATCGAATCGCGTTGCGACAAATCAAGATAAAATAGAACGGTCGGACGGCTGGTGTGCATGTTTGACGACAATAATCAAAACTTCGAATACGATGAAAACATATGATATGTACAAGTGGCAGGAGTACGGCGAATGTTTGTTTGTATTCGCCTCCCTTTACGACCAAAGCTCAATTGTGTAAAATTTTTGTGAAAAGAAAAAAAACTAAAACAATATCAACAGTGAAACCGGTGAATAAATGCAGCGATGCAAACACTTTGAAACAAACGTACGCCATCGTTAAGCAACGCTTTATGCAATTTTTGAAAAATTGATGAATGGCTCTCCGAAACAATTCATTGTGGTTTAAATGTGTTTGAAAAGAACATATATCGTAACAGCGCACTATTCAATGCAATAATTCCCTTTGATGAAACTCTTTAACTGAACAGTATTATCGCGAGTCTTGAAAAGGACATTCAACTCTGTTTCTCTGCTCAGTTTCATTATTTCTATCCGTAATGTGTGCAACTACTAATTAGAAACGAATTCCATTTTTCATTGAGAAATTGGTGCACAAATAAAATGAAATAACTACAGGTGATCGAAAAAAAGCAATAAAAACCATTAAAACTCCACTCACAAACCCAAATCAATCAAACAGACATACACAGTACGCAGGATATATTGAACAAGACTGAAACATAGAAAAAAGTTTTTTTCGCACAAAAACTCAGTGAAATCGATAAAACAATTAAAGATAGCCATTTGTACCCTTTTCATGTGTCAGTGACAATCATTCCAATAATTATGAATTCATTCCGAGTTCTTGATTATAATTAAGCGCACACGTTAAAATTAACTTTTTCTAAAAACAAAATATTACGTTTCCACTTTTTCACGATAATCAAATAAAATATCTAAATCATAGATAGTATCTAATAATATTAATAATAATATTGGAACCTAAACGTCTGTAAAGGCATGTTTGCAATTCCTTGAATACCAAACGAAATTAATCATAATAATAAGACAATAATAATTAAACTCAATATAATTTGAATTTAAGAAATATAACACAGAATATTGGACATGCATATCAAGTGTAATTGCTAACAATTTATTCAACATACTGTGAATACCGTAAAACGGAGAAAAAATTAAAAAAAAATCAACAACGAATAAAAACTTATATTATTGTATTGTTTTTTTTTGTGAATTTTTGTTGATACATACTAAACAAAGATTGTTTGTGATTTTGGTAGTAATCAACATATCGAAATTTATGTTTTTTTGCATATCAATCATCGGTTTAGCATACAAAAGTACTAAATCATTAAGTATAACGTTATCCACATAAAGAAAATCAATCCAATACGTAGTGCAGTGAATTATATATCTTATCAAAATGGCAGAAAAGGAAGAAAAACCCAAAGTATCTGCCGAAGTAATGAAAGCCAATCAAGGCATTGCCGCACAAGCAGCTCTTCGTGCTCAACAAATAATGTTTCGCCAAAAATTGAATTCAGTATCAATAAGTGGTGAAAATTCGACAACATCAGCAGCTGCGGCACTGAAAAAGTCGGCACCACCACAAGTTCCGGCAAGAGGTGACAGTGTCCTCACAAAAAAACCACCAGAAATTCCTCCAAAACGGAATAGTCTCAAGAAACCGATTGATATTGGTGATGATGTGGTTAGTAGACAGCCGCCCCCGCTGCCACAAAAACCACATAGCGCACAAAACTCACCGTTGCCGGCTCCAAAATTAAAAGATAAACCAGTTGTTTTACGACCCGTTCCCCCAACGCCACAAATGACAAATAAATTCGATCGACCCCCGGCAAATTTACCCCATACGACAATCGCATCAACTAATCCATTCACTAATCTACGGAATTCACCGCAACTTAATCAACGATCCAATCAAAGTAGCGCTAATAATTCGCCACAATTATCGATTGCACCGCGAAATGCAACAACGATGTCGACGACAACAACGACATCATCCTCATCGGCTTCGTCGAAGAATGCCACCCCAACACCGGTTAAAAAGGAAATTTCACCCATCGAAGACTTTAGCTCGGAAGATGCACTAAGAGGCATCGAAAGTGGCTTGAGAAATATGGAACGTGCCATGCAAGAGCAAATGAATATACGGTCATTGGAAGCAGCGGCTCAGGCACAAAATGGCAAACGAAATTTTAATCCAGTGGAATTTAAGCGAAATATTGGCGGTTCGGCCACATCACTCGATGGCAGCGGAAATAATATTGCAACCACATCATCCCAAAATATGAGTGTTATTGAATCGATGCGATTGGCTCTTAATAAAAATATGCGCTCAATGGAACGGGGTTTCAGCATGGAACAAATGCGACTTGATCAAATGCATTTGAACAATAGTATGCGCAATTTCGAAGCAAACTCCGGAAATACGAATGGAGGTCAAAGACCTTTTGAAAATCATATGAAATCATTGGACCGAAGTTTGCCACTTGAATTACAATATTCGCGTCATCACAATCGCTCTCATTCACAACAGGAAGTGGTCGACCAACTGCGTCAAAATGTAACGAATCCAATTGTCGGTCCCACTACTTTATCACGCGATGATATCCGATTAAGGCGACGTTCATCGCACGATGAAAATCAAATGACACAAACACAAAACAATAATCCCGGTAAAACACAATGGGCTTACATTCAAGGCATATTTATGGATTTTATTTGATTTTATATAGCCAATTACTTTTCTTTTACAACTCATTTTCATTTACAAGAATTCCCAACTGATTTTCTTTTCTTGTGCTGTGTTCACATTTCAAACAAAATTTAAACGATGTTGTTCATATGTTTTTTTATTTTCGTCGTTCGTTTTAGTAAATCGATTGCGGGAACACTGGGATGAAACGTCGCAAAGTGTTTTACAACGAAAGTCTCAACTCACCAACATGCTTGGCGATTCTCAACGGTAAATATACGAGGCATCATTATTACTAGAGTAAATAGAAACCAAATTGAAATCGTGTTTTGCTTGTTTCTGTTTCTGTTTCAGTTACGAGGCAAAACGTCTTGAAATCGAGAAATGGCTACAACGTATGGAAAGTCGATTTGAGCAAATGGGAAAAATTGCAACCACCGCTGATGTATTGGAAGCACAGCAAAAAGAGCAAAAGGTAATGATTCAATTTGATTTAATTATGGCAGACGTTTATTTTTGTGATTTATTTTTATTCGCAGTCTTTCCACGCTGAACTACACCAATACAAATACCATGTTGAGTTATTTAATCAACTAACACAGAAATTAATTGCCGTATACCCGACGGACGATACATCACGAATAAAACGAATGACTGAGGCGGTCAATATAAGGTAACGTAAACATCATTATTTATCTTATTATCGATGAAATTAATATCAATTAGATGAACAACGGGGCTGTCATTACAAAACACTTCTTTTCACTTTGTCAACAGATACAATAATTTGAACAATGTGGTTATCAATCGCGGCAAATTACTGCAGACAGCCGTACATAGTCTTCAACTTTTCGATCGTTCAATGGACCAAGTAAGTGGCATCTTTTTTTTGCGTCAATCAATATCATCTGTGATAATTAGCAACGTTAATGTACTATGAATACAATGTGATATCAATCTGTGTTGCAATATAGTTTCTGGCTTGGTTGAGTGAAGCTGAATCCTTGTGTGAAAATGCTGAACAGGAGATTGAACGGAATCCGCTGATTTTAAAGGTATGTTTTTTTCATTTTTATTCTTTGGGGATTTCCTTTTATGAATCACGACTTATTTAAAATGGATCTATGAAGACAAAAATACCGTTGACAGGTTTACATTATCCTTGTACAATTTCCTTTTCACTCAACTTGAAAAGTCGATTGGCCAACTTTTACTCCATTTGCAATGGAGAACGCCTCGAAACTTTTTATCCCAATTTTTATCCATTTATTTTATAAATGTAAACAGTAAAAGTTTTCCACTTATTGCATGCAGTTGAAATGTTACTACGTAAAACTGTAGCTTTGAAAATGATTCAATTCACCGATGATATATGAATATTAATCATCTCATAACTATTGAAAATCTCACTCGCATTTTATGGTATACACATGACTGATAGTTATTATCCGATATATATGATATAATGAGTTCAAATTATTTTGGGTGTCAGTAATTTTGAAAGTTTTTAATTAATCGATGGTGCATCTGACACATTCAATGCAAAATATCACACATTAAATTTAACAATGACGGCAAAAACAATTGAAATAATAAAATGTAAAATCTAGTGTAAAATGCATAAAAAGGACACAAAAGAGCCACAAAACAATGGACACATTTTTTTGGTTGAGTGAAAAGAAAGCAAAAGTGATTGATATCGATAATGATATACGATGATTTGGTGTGAATTTTGCAGCTCCATTCTTGCAGACAAAAATGAATGTCAATATCTGTCCACACACGTAATGTAAAACGAAACTTATCAACGCTGCAGCATCTAACAGCCAATGACATTCAATTACACTAATTTGGTGTGACGTGCAATCACAGCAAGAACATTTTCCGGCACTTTGACGACTTAAAAATATGTTTGGAAAAATCGCTTGTAGCATTAAATAGACATCACAGTGTGTGTGTGTATTTTGTGTGGCGGTCAGTGTCGAAACACAATGCACTTTTGAAAGTGATAAATAGAGTAGATCCAGAAAATCGGTTGTCGACACTTCGAGACTTGCATTGCAATTGTTGGTTGAATGGCTTTGGTGCCGGTAAGCGAGTAGCCAAAAGCGTTTTTCGTTCGTGTCTTTCAAGCTTTAAAATTTACTGTCGAAACATATGCTCGTACACCATGAGAAATCCGGTGCATCGAAAACCATGAAACATTTTGTAATTCTCTCATCTCATCTCTTTGTCACTGTGATTTGATGGCAATGTAAAATAATCCGGTGCGATGGTGGTGAGTTAGATAAAATACATTCGAATTTGAGTCTTAGCAGTTGGTTTTGTACATAATGCAAGTTTTATCCATAACCAAAATCTCATGCCAACATTATAACGACCATTTACATTCAAATTGTTTCGCTCACCTGAATCTATGACATGTTTTCAAAACCAAACGGGAGAAAGATCATATGGGCATTCGTTCAATATTGTGATTTTAAATGAACAGAGATGACGGCACCAACAGCTTGAAGCCACACAAAATCTTCACTATTTACACAACCACAAAGCATTTATTTGTTGAACGGCGTTCATTAGGAACCGCACAAGGTGGATTAAATGAAATTATCATTAATTGATGTTTATTAAGTACAAATATAAATGCGTATTCAAAAGGATATAATGTCCTGTGTTCATTAAAATGCATACATTTATGCACGTATACAACCATCTACGATACACATTGAAATTGGCATTGGTTCTTGTTATTTGCGACCAAAACGCAAACGTGCCATTTTATCCGCTTTGGTTAAATTATTTATATTGTCAATTAAGGACATTGCACTTTGTTTTCACTTTAGATGCGCGATGCATATTATGGCATGCATCCATTCATAAGATCAAAAGAATCGAAATCAATGGCTCACAACAATGAACATGATGTTTGATTTTATTTGATTCAAATTGTGAGCCAATCTACGGATCGACATTAAAATGTATGCATACATTTATTTTGAAGAATACTAAATTAATTTTTATTCCAATAAAACTGTTATATAATGCTCATAAATTTGATTCGAGACAGGATCTTCAAAACAGTTTTATTACATGATCAAAGTTAACTACAGAACGACATAAATGTGCTGTTTATTAATGCAAATTTATACGTTTCTTTCGAATACCAATGTTGACGAAAGAAAAAAACTTTCAACATGTGCCATGGACAGTCGAAATAAGCCATTCGTGTAGTTGTCCGAATTTTCTTCTTCTTCTTCTTAAAGTGGTTTTCATATTGTATTGTTTTATTGTAAGACATTTACTGTTGGTCTTTGTGTTCAAGGATTTCTTCAGTGACATTATGTTTGCGGTTTCCTTTGTAACTTTTTTTGTTTGATGTTTACTGTTTAGTAAAAATCAACCAAGTGAATTTCCACTATATTTTCACATTTGTGTTTGTTGTTGTGGTGTTAAAACAAAACTTTATCACAAGTTATTTCGTCTTATGAAAAATCCAGTTAATTCTCTCATTCGCTTGAATTGCCAAAGAATTCTTGTGTGAAACGAATTACATTATGAAATGTCACCCACAGAAGTACTTCTAAGCTTTCTGTTGTGAAACCAAAAGAACTTTCCAAAGTTTATGTGCTTAATGATTTTGGCTTTTATAAAGACTGTATAATTTAGTGAAGATCAAATTGACACTTCAGAATCCAAGGTGGTGTCTGCATAACATTATCTCGATGAAAAGAAAAGAATGTTTCGCTTGAAAATGGCAACGTGTCCAATCGACCACAATTCACCATGAAGGACGTAAGTTTGTTAGCAACTGATAGATAATTGAGTGGGACAGTAATACACTTGTTATTATGTGGCGTGTGAAATGAAAGGTGAAATAACGATATTGTTTATGCTTGTGTTTATGGTTATATCAAAATGAGATGAAATGGAAGCAAAACACGTACTCAAAAATATGAAATATCATCCATATTCAACCTTTTAATGTAGTGTTTATTTTAATATTGGCCGAAGAAAAAATCTTATTTCAAATTCGCCGAAAGTGGAAAGTATTCAAGAGCGAGTCGGTATTTCAAAAGCAATTAGAACTATAACAGTGATTGTTTCGTTTCGCTGTTCTCCTTTCAAGAGTTGTAACGAACAAAACAGATGTTTTACTTTATCGTTTACATCCGATCGAAGTGAATGCGTGCGTAGAATTTTAAATACAAATACATTTATGTTCGTCTACTGTGTTTATTCCATTGCATATATCGGATTGTTTTGCAAAACAATGGTAACCGAAAAGAAAGTAAATTTTATGCTGAAATGTGCACACTTCTCCATTTCCATTCATTTACACTCACGATTCTAAGGAAACACCGTTTTTTTTCACTCATTCGACGACTGCATCAGTTGAGAAAACCAACGGATCCCATTTCTCACTCAATACAGATGGTGCATGATTTCGGATGTTTGCAGAGTGGCGCAACATGAGCGAAAATGATGTGAGTGGAAAACTCCGACAATTCTCAGCCGCTCAAACTGAAAAACCGACTTCAACTGAGATTGTAAATGGACAAGTGGACCAGTTATAGCGTTGATACGCTTTAAGCAACATCATTTCTGCTATCTTTCCGTTTAAATTCCGTCAATATCATGTGAATAAAAAATTAAAACGTTAGATAACAGGAAGAGCCATAGAAACCGAGCCATTGAAATCGAAACATTTTGTAACGCAAACAACGACGAAGCTAGTGGAAACAAAAAAAACAAACACTTTTTAGCCGAAACGAACTGAATACGAAAATGGGAATGTGTTTTGATTGTGGAATGATGCAAACGCATCTTAAATAGGAACACAAAGAACATGAAACCTACATATCAAGATAAGGTTAATCGGTTGTGCATTAAAACAGAGAACTGTGTAATTAGAATTTTTTAAAGTTGTGATCGTACATATTGTTCTTGTTTTTTTTTTAATTAATAATAGACGGGTTTCAGTTGTTTTTTCTTTGATGAATTGCAAAACGACAAAACGAAATGTATCGACTGATATTTTTTTACTACACATTTTTTTCGGCAAATAGACAAACGGAATGAACATGTATGTTTATTTCAAAGAAAAACGGTATTTTGCAACAAAACGACATTTCAATGGTTATTTGAATTACTAAAGGGAATTGCATATGTGTCGCATTCATACTATTCACCACGATACATCAATCTACGTTCAACCATAAAAATCAAGCAATTTGAAGATTTTTTTTTTTTCAGAGACCAGTTTTTTCTTAAATGTTTTTTCATTAAACTCTGTAAAATCATATTTTCAATCAGCTTCTAAAATCAATAATGAACATTCGAAAATTGACTTTTGAAGAGAAGTAATTTTTTTAATTTTCAAGCGTCCATCGAAAAATGATGCTAATTTAACGTCAACTAGGAACAATGCATATTTTATATTAGCCAACTCAATTTTTTCGCAACAATTTTTGTCCTTTTTTGTATCGGTCACAATGGACACCATTAAAGCTATCAATCACTTTGCCAAGCACACATGCATTCAGCCTGTGTGAATCGTTCGCGGCTCTGAATTCAATAAATTTTAATATGCTACAATTTATTCTCATTATGATTTAATTAAAAATAACACAACAGCCACACAGCATTGACTTGTGGTTATAATTTAAAAAAAGAGGCAGTTCAGGATTTTTTCGGTCAAAAAAAATATCCAAAGGAAAATATTCGTAAAAATAGTGTGTGATGTCGGCAAAGGCCGATAATGTTCGAGCATAAACCATCCATGTATGGATTTGTATGTGTGTGAGAGAGATAGGGCAACATATTCGGTGTGTTAAATATTAAAATTAATAAAAATAAATCTAGTTTACAATGTAAAAGCACCTGCGGTATTCATACAGTTAAAAGTGGACACGAAAAAATCCTGTTTTCAGTTTGCTTGTTATTAAAAGCACACAATTTCTGTTTGGTTAAAAAAAAATATTTAATTAAGATTGTATATTTTATCCTTTATTTTTTTATACATGCAAAACATATGATTTATGTGCATTGCACCGTGCCAAAAGCGATACAAAACACATACATGCGACAAGAAGTAATATTTGTGAATTCAAATGGTTTATGATTTATTTTTAATGAAAGTATGAATATGACCTGAAAACATATTTGCATTCCATGTAATTCAATTAATCTATTGAAATTTCAAATCTCCGAAAAAAACGATTCAATTGATAAAAAAAATATTCCAGACAACTGTGAAAAGCAGACAAAAATGATTATGATTTCGATGAAATTGTTAAAGAAAATTCCGTATTTATGAAGCAGATCGACAGATTGCCACAGTACTGTTCTGTTTCTTCGATAAGAGATAATTGCGACAGTGAATTTATAATCAAATATGAAATCAACGACACATTTGCAAAATGGAAATCCTCGAATTAATTTTGACAATAATGGTGATACTGTTCGAATGGATAATTCGGGTACAGTGAGTGGTGTAGCTGCTGGAAATATATCAACGGCATCATCAATAAACCAGACAAAGACAAAGACGATCAGTTTAAGCCAGTCAGAGCAATGTGGCTGGCAAAATTCGGCAAATGGTTTTGTTAACGGGAATAATAATAGTAATAACAATAAAACAGCATTAGATCAAACGAAACCATATCCGAAAAAATTCAGTGGCAACGGTCTCGATGGTGATTTTGATGATGATGAAAAAACAAATAGTTTTGGTCTGTCGCGGCGTGTCGATGGATTATCTTCACTGAAAAATGTCACATCCAACGAATTGTACATTGATGAAAAAAACATATCGTTGCATTTGAATAATCCGTTCGTAACACATTTCGCGGTTTCGTCGACATCATTATCGTCATCAGCAACATCATCATCGCTGGAACAGACAATGGTTAATCGTAATATTGATGGGCCATTCTACAATAGCAGCGGTGCCAGTTCAAGCACAAACAGTATGCCTCAATCGGCGTCTACATCTCAGCTAAGCAATGTGATAAAAAGCCAGCAATTGAAAAATTATGGTGCATCTGGTAGCAATGAAAAACAAAACGGTAGCAGTGATTATGGTCGAATCAACGATATTGACAACAATGTGTTACGTAACCGTCCAAAGCGGCCCCATAGCATAGCTGGCGTTTTATCTCCTGCATCGCTTTCGTGCTCATCGAGCCCATTTGCCGCTCGTCTATCGGTTTTGAATCAAAACAAAGAAGAATTGACCAGTTTGATAACGGCAGGAGTTATTTCGTCTCGAACAGCCACTACAACGATGACGTACAGCAACAGCCACTCTGTCCCAAATACCAATCATCCCGTATCGAACAATGGTGCAATGAAAAGCTCAATGAACACACTGAACAATGTGAATAATGGTAACCAAAATGCCATGGCACAAAAAGTGTTCAATCAACCGCAAAATAATGAGTATGCACAACAAGCGTCGACACATGTATCATACGGTCACTTTATAAATAGCCCATCTCGGTTAACAACTAATCGACAACAGGCAACACAGGAGTTTTCATTGTATTCACCACCGTCTGTAACAACCACGACTAATGTTACATGCATTAACAATGCTCCCAATAATAATCCACAGTCGGTGCAAACTCGACAACAGCCGCCTCCAATAGTTCAAAGGCGCTCCCACAGCATACCACGCACTGTACCGTCAACAGTATTGTTGAGCATTTCAGCTGATAATGCAAACAAATCAACGCCATCGACTGTTAATAATAATAGTGGTGTGCCCGCTCGTCCTCGCAGCTTAGACCGAGCTAGGTAAATAGAATTTACTTTGTGCTAGCAATAGGGCCGAATATATACGAAGGCATCGATTCAATTAAAAATACACATCCTTCAAAAAGCTCATTAAAATCAAAAGTGAAATTGATTTAAATCGGTATTTTAAATGATGAGTTCCTTCTTGTATATTCCAACCATTTCAATGCTAACCGTATAACACAATCAATGAAAAAAAAAATCATTTTACAGTTTCAATACGTTGGCTGCTATGAACAATTCACGACCACCACCGATTCCACCAAGTCGTCGCTTTACGCAGCAAATGCAACAAATACAAATACAAAAAAACAGTCCAAACTCAGATCAGTATCCGCCCACATGTTCGTCGTTTCAACAACGATCTGTGTCGACCGCATCAGCCAGTGGAATGCGTCAATCGATCACGTTTCATGGTCAATTGAATCGGCAAACAACGAACACAAACCCTAGTAATAGTAAATTTAGTGGTAATCAGAATGTAAGTGATAGCAATACAATGACAAGACGTAAAGCCGATCGTCCAGTATCGTTTGCGTACGGCACATTGCCAGATCAAAATTACTTGGAAAATCAGTTGCGTATGTATTCCGAACAATTGCGTTCGATAACAGAAAGTGTTCGAAAATATTCAGAGCAAGCAAAAATTCTGTCCGAAATGAAGCGTCAACAGCAGATGCAAAAAAATCGCCAATTCGATATGTCATCGCCTCAAAAGAGTACGGCATCGCCAATCGGCCAAGTCGATGACATAGCCGTATCGTCGAAAAATTTGCGCCTATTTTTGGACAGTGTGCGACACACAATGAATGAAATCGAACATGTCGAACCACCACCGCCAGCCCCTATATCAAGTTCCTCTTCGTCCATAAATCAATCACAAAAGGTGCCGTTCCCGAAAACAAAAAGTGAAAGCCACGGAATTTCATCGAAAACGGTGACCGAAGCCAAAACTCCATCCGATCAATTGCGTCAATTTTTGGATGCCATACGATCGAATCAATTGCCCGAAGAGGATCAATCTGATTTAAGTAGTGCAGCCGATCGTTTCAGCAAATTCAAAGAGAAAATGGAACACTCCAGATCAAAATCAACGCCAAACTTCAATCAATATAATAATATGAGTACAAACGTGAACGAAAGTTTCTCGAAACTTTCGGATAATTTACGCATCATGAATGAGGATTTAGAAGCACTGGCTGCAGTAAGTCCACGAAAAAATATTCCACCACAGAAGACCACAGTCAATACTGGTGGTAGAATGAATGAGGAAATCATGGATTTTAATCAAATATTAGATAAATTCTGTCAAATGACGAATAATTCACATTCCATGGAAACAATCGACTATCTTCGAAAATGTTCAGAAGCACTGAGACATTCATCGAATCAACTGAAAATTACCACCATGAATAGTTCCTTCTCCGATTCGGCGGACAGCTCATGCAGTACGACGCCCGGATCGATTCGTGAAGCCGTTCAAAATTTGTTGCAGCAACCACGAAATGGCGTTCAAATCATGGACGATCGCATGAAATTGTTCATCGACATTTTGGACTCACAGTCAAAATTCAGTCAGGTAAATGTTTAACAAAATACTGTATTTGACAGCTTGTACATTATATGAGTTATTATTTTTCTTCTGTACTAAATCATGTTCATTTCCAATGAAACTTTGCAATGCACAATTTTACCGTATGTTCATGAAGATGGTTTTATGTTTTAAATAACGAATTTCGCGTTTGTACACACTTGAATTCAAAATAAAAGGCTTGGCATAAAATCAGATTTTGTAAAGCTATTGCGACTTCAGTGGTTTTATTTATTCCACCATCGCTTTATAAATACGTTTCAAATTGTGTCGAGTATATTTATAGTGTGCTCAAAGATTGAATGAATAATTTCGTATCAACTCTCATGATGTTCACTGTGTTTAAATAAAAATTGAAAGTATAAAAGCGACATAAAATAAAATCGCTTTAAATTTGGAAAAAAGGGCAGATTTTGAAGTGGTTGGGCCGGATGAAGAGTTCAAGTAAAACATAAATAAAAATAATCGTTAAATTCCACTAAAATACACATAAAAACAATCAAATCCATCAACCTTTTGCCACAACTCAAAAAAACGAAACAGACAAATAGGCAAAAAAATGTATAAATTGAAACAGAAATGCTTTGCAAAATGGTCGACTATTAAATAAATCACCAGAAATTTGATTACGTTTGTGCAATGCAAAGGATTATTTCTCTTATTTCTTTGAAACTTGCATATACCTACAGCTGAATTAATCGACAAAAAAGTGCTCGCTAAATAAAAATGCTCTCAAAAAAAGAAAAAAAATTGACCACAAATATGGGAAAAAAATGGACGAATCCAACACGAAAACCGTGGTAAAACATCAAAAATAAATGAAAACTTCTCTTGTCTTTGATGCCATCAAATTCATAAAGGTTCTTCACAAACGCTTCGGTAGTGCTAACAAAGTTTTAAGCAGCAAAGTAACACCGGGAAATGTTTAATTAAGAACAACAACAACAGCAGCAGCAGCACTCTTGGCGGATATTTACATACTCATTCATTCAGAATAATAAATTCAGGTCGTGGCAGCATCACATTCGACATTGAATCCTAGTTTTTAATTTTGTTTCATTTTGATTCGAATGCACCCGTTGCTAAATAAAAAATGTATGACGCTAGAAATTGACATCCGTTCCAATTTCAAATTCACATTCACACCATCCAATTTTTGCATTTCTATTCAAAATAGAGCGATCTCTGCTTTTTTTATAGGGAAAATGCACCGAAGCTTCCGTATGCTACAGAAAATATATATTTTTTGTCACTGTGTGAATGTCACATAATGTGTTTACGTGCTTGCAACCGAAGGGGTAATTAAAATCAATTGTTCCATTTTCATGGAAAACAAATAAACTAAGTTCTTTTCTTCGCCAAGGCAAATACAAAAATTGCGAAAAAAATAGTGTGCTCACCACGATGAAGATAGGTCGAAAGAAAGAAAGAAAGAAAAAATAATTCTTTCCGCACTCATTGTGCGATGAATCGAAAGCAGTCGCTGCATTCAACGTGAAAGAAAATTGGATTTGGTTCACAGATTCTACTAAACTAATTAATCTATCAATTATAAAACTAGTCCGAGGAGAGAGACAGTGTGATAAAAAGAGAACAAGAGAACCGAGAAACGTCGACGAAAATGAAGGCGACTTTTGTTCAAATAATTAGAAACAATGGCTTATGCAAGATTCCGAAATAAAACGAGTAACTTTTTTTGTAATTGTTTATATTTTCCTCTTTCCCACTTTTAATCGGATATCCTCCGTAATTAGTGGATAATTGAATTTTCGATGCAATCGACACGTCGCACTTCTCTCGAATGACATTGTTTCTACGGCTTTTGGACGTGTTTATTTTATTTATCGCTTTATCTGGGTGTTGTACAAGAAAGAGGATAAATGTAGAGAAACTACTACTCTGTATCTGGAAAGTGATACTTTTGCAGCTAAAGGCAAACCGATTGAAATCGGACACCATCCGATGTGTAATCATTGATACGCGATGGTACATTTTCAAAGATGCCACACTGACTATACCTCATTATATAGTTTTAATAAAATTGCAACATAACATAATTTTTCACTGATCGATATAAGAAATCTTCAATATATACTGAAGCTGTTAAATAGAATCGGATTAAATTTATGTGGCGCGACAACTGAATCAATCTGCTTTTCTACTTTAACTTCATTGAGTGAAAAAGACATTTTTCCATGAGTTAAATCATAAGTTTTTTTTTGTTCAGCAATAGAGAAGGAAGGCACGTAAAAAAGTAATATAGACTTCGAGAAAATGTTACAATAACATGCACAGTATTTCCTAGTAGAAATTATAAGCTCATAGTCAATTCATATGCATTACTTTGCAACTTTGTGTCTAAATACGTTGTGTATTTACTTGTTTGATGAGCGTATTCGGTGAGCATATCTATAAACATTAAGATGGAGAAAAAAAAATACATGTTTTTTCCACTGGACTGAATTAATGAGTCTGCTTCGTTTGAGCTCAACACTCTATGATAATCCCCAGATAGAAAATAACTGAGAATAAAGAGCGCCTTAAAATACACTAAACGTTTTAAAATCTTTCTTCAAAAAATGATGGAAGAAAATAAGAATTTTATTTCATACATTATGCAAAACAGATTTTCCTTTCGAACTTGCACGAGAAACATTTATTCAACTTGCAAGACTACATGCTATATTTACGTTTGTCTTGCATAACCAAACACTTGAGAACAATACGACTAGAAACTTTAATCACATTGGTTGGCAATAAGAATGTGTTATGTAATCGCTTTGATCGAAGTATTAATTGTTCAGTGGCTGTTCAGTCAGAAGTGGAAAGAATTTGGATATTGTGTAATGAAATAAGCATTTTCTGTAAGCAGGATAGCAATTTGGATTGATTTGATCAAAAGCTGCAGCCATGGCTAGATAACATAAATGTTATGCATAGTTTGAGTAGTGTGTGTGTGTTTTCGGGCCATAATTCATAAATTAAAATCATTAGTCACAAGTGTTTTTGGTGCAGAGCAAATGTGAATCTAATCAAAACTTTGAAGCACTTGAAGTGTTCAAACATTGGGCGGTTATGGTGCGGATTTTGAGTAAGGTCTCATTCAAAGTGTTTTTGGTCAAAATCGAGATATCTACACAAACGCATATAGTTTTGCATCCTGAACACACTTTTGTCATCTACAATCGAATTCACAGAAGCAGAATAGAAAACAGAGATAAGAGTATAAATGCACTTGTATGTTTCAAATAAAATTAAATTTTATTAAATATGTAATATGTAATTTATGCATCGTCTCCGGTCATATTTCGCAATCTAACAAACGAACTATCCATTCATATTCAGAGAATGGCCATAAGTGAAAAGCGAATGATGTTGATGTTGAAGTGTCTGTCTTGTGAAAATGTTCTGACATTATACATTTATACGTATACGTTTAATTATTTAATAATGCCATAGTTCAGGGTGTCATTTTGTAACAAATGCATATTATTAGATGTATTCAGAATGACACATTCAAAGCGCTAAAATGTCCTTAAGAAATGACATGTTTTGCACTCAAGGAAAACGAATGGCCCGATGTGTAACGGAGAATTAAGCCAATACATAGAGTTCCGTTCAACCCGTTTCCAATCGGGGAAAATGCTCTTATCTGAGTGTTAATAAAACAATATTGGAACAACGAATGGATGCAATGTATGTATGTATGTTAATTTATGTCGTTTGCAGCACCAAATGTACAGGTCTTGGTGTAATTTTGTTTGATGTTTCTCTGCAAACGAATAAAATTTTACAGGCAATTCATTTGAGCAAACTTAGACACATAGATTCCAATCTGCCGCACACATACACACAAACACAGCTTGTACCGTACTCTTTCCAAATGTGAAACAATCAGACAAACTAACCATATTACGGAACGTTGATGAATTCTCTATGTGGATGATATTCTAATGTCGTATGTGTGACAATGTGAGTACATTTTGCCACTCGCATATTCATGTTATTTGAAATGCGTACGAGAACATGAATATGAAATTTATTGCATTTCATGTTCGTTTGCAATATTTCTTCTTGTTTTTGTTATTGCAAATGCATAAAATTGCATATAAATAAATTATCTATTGAAATATTCATTTGAAGCGATTTCAAAGCTTGAACATTTTCAACTTTACCGCAATGGATCCAGAAAAAAAAAACATTGCCTCATTGAACAACCCATAATTTAATCATTTTCAAAGTGTCAACATTTGTCATTCATGCAAATATATTCGCATTGATATTCTCACCAGCAAATTATTTTTAATTTAATATAAATGCAATTTTTTAACACAACAACAAAGAAGAACATTGAAACTTGCATCGAAATATGCAACCAATCAATCCAAAATGATGGAATATTGCATTTCTTACTGCAATGCAACTTATAATATTGTATTATGTGCTCAACTATATTTCGATCAAATAATATCCAAAATTTTCTTAAATATTTTTCCATAGTAAAAGAATGTTGCCAATACTGATGGCATAGAATCTGATAGCATTCAGCTCCTATGCATAATGGTAAGAAGTCAGTCGATAGCAATCTCAAGTTCCAAAATGAAATATTTTGGTTATTTTTAAAAAATAACAAATTGATGAAATCCGTCGATATTCGTCGATAAGAACTATCAATAAAAACAACAACAACCAACACTCGAGTTAAACATCAAAATGTGCAATATTCTCTTGTAAAATATTGCAAATAGTCTTTGCATCAGTAATAATAAAAAAGTACACCGTATCGTCGGATGGAAATTGATAAGAACACCGTTACCAGTAGACGTTGTTAAATTTTATTGTTAAGATAATATGTCGAAAGATTGCAAAAAGAACGATAATATATTAGTAGACAAACGGATTTTTGCACAGAAAGTAATTTTTTTCTCTTTCAACAATTTTCGATGCATTTTTTTATGTTCTTGTAGTTATCTATCGTCAAATTTAATTTAATATTCGTATAAAATGTAATGCAGAAAAATTGAATGAATTCTTGCTCTTTAAATATTTATTTCAGTCAAAGAAAGTATGATGAAATTGATGGAACGGTTTTCTCTTATGGTACATATTTGATGCTTTTCTTTCTCAATTTTCTTATGCTCTATCTGTCGTTCATTGTAGAGTTTCGAATTGTTTGATTCGATTTTCTTGAAATATGAATGACTTGATTCAAATCCGAATTATGTTTGCAAATTTTCATTTAATTCTTCAACCAGAAAGATGAAAAAGATCAAAAATTATTTACAATGAAATGTTGAGATTTTTCCATATAAAGAAAAAATTTGCTTTCTTTCAGCCAAAACTAAGTCTAAGGGTTAAATTTGTCAAAAAATGCAAGTTTATTGAATTTATAGCCAAAAATCCGTCGTGTTCATGTAAATTATAATAAAAGTTTTGCATATAAAATGTACTTAACCTGATTCAAGTCATGCTTTCCAGTGTAGTTTATAGCGTAAAGCTTTTTGTCAACTGTAGATTCAATCTGTCACTCTTCACCAACTTTACTATCTCAAACTGGAGTGTATAGTGAAAATATATGGAAGACATTGCACTTAAATGGTAATTAAAATTAAGAGAACTAAAAGCCTATGTGATTTATTCGTCCAGCCGATGCAACCCCAAAACGATGGCATACACTCCATTTTAACGTACTGAGCGTTCAAACATGGCAAATGCAACAGAAGAGAGAAAAAATCGCTTCATAAGCGTCATTCTTGGATCCGACGATGGATTTCCCTTTGACTTTATATGCCACAGCCCATAACACATATAATGACATGTAGAGCCGGATTTCTGTTTTCTCTCTTTCTGTCTCAAATAAATATGCATGCAAAGTGTCAAGTATGCACTTGGTCTTGAACAATCTTCTTCAGTTTTATACGTTTCCCCCGTTTGTTTCTCTCTCTCTTCTTTCATGCACGAGCGACTGTCGTGAATTATTAATTAGATTTTTCCGTTGATGGTGTCACCGCAGGATCCTTGACTTGCGCGTAAATGAGTGCATATGTTTGTGGTACACAATTTGTCGTGCGCGCATTTAACATTCTTAAAAGTCACATAAAACGATGAAATACATTGCCAGCTGTTGTCAATTTGTGATGAGATTGCCTTTGCCAAAGAACATGACAAAAACTGGGTTTAGTGACACAAACCCAGTTTGTATTAAAAAGGCACACACATAACAAGGCATATATCAACGGTACATCGTACACATATTCATGTAACCAGTGGTTGATTCACGAGGTCGCTTGCGTTGCTAAAACCATTTAAACACGAAAACCTGCATACGCCGTACATCATGGTTAAATATTTGAATAATAACGAAAACAGTGCACGAGTATCGTAACGTAACCAACATTTTCATTCTTCAGCCAAGATTAACAAGCTGCAATTACTCGAGAATCACAGTCGATTTTAAAGAGCTGTTGGTTTTTTTTATTCGCGCTCATTTTGCATGCATGAATTTGCAAGAACGTCTTCTTCTTCTTCGTCGAGCTTCTACGTTTGTAACTTGAGCGTTTAGTGAATAATCATGCATAAATTGCACAGAGCTTAAAAACTCGATTTCATTTTCTCCGATTTACATGCCTCAGTGGTACGATTACAATGTAGAAATTAAGCGCATGCATAGTAGTTGTTTGATTTTTAAAAGCTATCCTCAATCCTGATGTGCAATGAGGTACACGGTGTTCCAAGTAATGGACGGATATTCAGCAAATGTTACCCATTAATTTACCACGAAAAATGAAATAAATGCATTTGTTGGAGTAGTTTTGGCGTTGATAAGATTATGGATGAGACTCTTAACATAATGGTTCTACCCTTACATTCCACTCGATCGACCATTTAAACCGACAGCCGTTGAATTATATTCCTTTCGTTTGTTTTTCATCAGAAGAATTTGATCGCTATTGAGGCCTATTTTTTTAAATTCTGATTGTTATGCTAGCCAGTTTGGCAGAGATTTATTACAAAAGCAATGCAAACATGCCCACAGCAATCATTGACACGATTATTTTTTTAAATATTCAAACACTCTTTTCAATGCAAATTTTATTCGGCTGTGGCTACATACATACACACGGCAACACAATGCATTGTGCCATATTTTTCTGTCTGTGAACTGTATTTCAACATCCAGCCTTCGGAATGGGATCGAGACGCCTTCATTTCCGTGAATAAATAAAAGCCATTTTTCATTTTTATGCGCACAAATATTTACTTTCGAATCGATGGCACCAATTTTGACCAAACCAACTGCGAGAGCAAACAATGAAATGGTCATTGTTTTTCGTATAGACACAAAAGTTTAAATGAAAAAATATCCTCGAATTACAACCAGCAGCAAAAGACAATAAAAGCACATTTTTGTGCTCACGACTCGACAATGAAATGACTATTTTGCAATATATTGATTTTTATTAGATTTTTTAGTTTATTCATTAAAAAAAACATTTTCTCCACGAAAACATCATTGCAAAGTCACTTAAAATAAACCTTTATAACTTGTTGTGTTCCTTTTCGAATACAAAATATGTATTTTCTAGAAAGTATTAATTAAATGGCCAAACGTGACGAATGGCTTAGACAACCAACTGGGTCTTTGTTTTCTGTAGCAAATCGTCATTTAGTTTTTTTTCAAATATGCCATATGAATGAAACTTACAAAAACAGTTTTACGGAATTTTTGAATTGCCGCATCCATTGCTGTATCGCCAGTTTTTTAATAGACTCGATAAAAATTGGAGCATTGACGTGTTTTCTGATTAAAAATAAAATCCAAAAACAGTTTTATTTTGAAGTGATGTAGATGCAAATTACACACAGATATGGAAATTGCAAAATAACCACATTAGCATCGTTCAGATTCATCGAAGCCATTCAACTGGTTTCATTCTATTTCGGGACCATTAGATATATTGATTGACCCCTTTTTTGTGATTATCTATCTGTATTGCGTTGCCGTTCGATGCCGATGCTATTGCGATATTCTGTATACTTTTCTGCTCACCATGATTAATGAAGTAGGAAGTTTGAATTGCAGCATGAAAAGAAAACTCAGTCCCGAATATTTACACAAAGTTCGTTTGAGATTTTACTGACACAATTCGCACGAGAATATGAAAATCTGATTTTCGTCCAATATCTCGGTTGTTAGAGAACGAAATTGCGAAAAAAAAATCCATATGTAAATGTCATTTCATCTATATATTGCAGTTTAGAAATCTAGTTTCATTTTAAATAAAGCGATATTCCGCATGAATCCATTTAATGATTGATTAAAAACGGGCTTCAATTCTATAAATAATTGAGTTCGTTATGGAGATATGATTTCATCCATTATTCTCTGTGTAGAAAAAAGTGTACACATTACACACACAGGAAAGATTGTTGCCATTCCTACATTGAACAACTTTTTAAACCTTGTAAAATGTTCATATTGTTATTGAATATTCGATGTTTGTTTATGGAAGTTTGTCAATGTTCGTGTATGCATTGTGAATTGGTCGTGAGCGCATGATGTTCCATTAATTTTGCATGAGAGTTTTTATAACATAATAGAAAGTTCACACTTCATTTATTAGGGGAGTTTTAGCTAACAACAAATATTCGTAAAACGTGATGTCATAAAAGTTGATTGGACTAAATTTGGGCGCAAATACTTGAATGTGGTTACCATCTTCATAGATGAGCGCAGATACCTTTGTCAGGTTACATCAATTCATTATTATTTAGAATATTTCATCATCATGGTACGAAGTGGCTGTATTTAAAGCGATGATTATAGAAGCTTTATGCAAAAATTGACGTTATGGGGGAAGAGATGCTTTTGTATATATTTCAATTTATTTGAATTTGTTGCATAACAAAGTTTTTATTGAGATATATTAAAAACACTTTAAACGATCAACCATCGTATATTGGTCCGGCCATTTCGGCTGTTGAAACCATGTTCATGCTAATATTTCACGAATAAAGTACTAATATGACATGATACACGAAAATGTGCGACATTTCAAGCGATGCATTCTTGACATGAATATTTTATGTAAACCATTTTTTTTTTTGATGAAGTTATGTAAGCATAGCGTTTGTAACGTTTGATCGACTTTTTCTTCGGTTTCATGTGTATGCATTTTGTGGAGCCTTCAGCAAAATACATCAACTCGAAGAGTGCATTAAACTATTACAGCCCCCAATCGATATATTTACATCGAATGTAAACCGTGCATCGTTCGTATGTCATTCAACGACTCAATTAACGTCACTAGTACGCGACTACGCATTATATTCATAGACTTTGTAACTCCACAGCGGATGTAAATATATTTAAGGTCTCGAAACTTTTTTTTCTCCGCATTTATTTTCCTGTTCAACTAAATCAGCGAAAAGCTTTGCGGTTGGTTCAACCAAACAAATGTTCATTACAGAAAAAAAATCTCATTCTATGTGATTGACTTTCTGCATACTTCATCAAACATTTCCAATTAACGTTTTTTAACAAGCATCGATAACATTGAATTTAAGTGGTATCAATAATTATATGACCCTTTACAATCAAAAGCAATGTCAATAGAGAGTGTGACAATACCTATTTGATAGCAAAGACACTGATTCCATTTAAAAATTCATTTCATTAAAAAAAGAAATGTTTGCGGTGAATTCATCAAGAAAAGCACTAAACGATCATACACAACGGTCTCTCACATCGTTAGCAAACTTAATCAACAAGAAAATTCGATGTGCATGCAAAATGTCAAATTCTCTTTGCCAACCAAACATCATTCCAAATTTTCAGATGCGCGAGGGAGAGAAAGAGAATGAATAAACGTTAAAACTTAATTAAATTGCATTTGAATATTTAATAATAATGTAATTTCGTTTTCCATGCAACCACATCCTCATAATTCTCGTTGAAGTTGGGGTATACTTGATTTCTGAGGGCAACAGCGTGAATTTTACAAGTTTTACGGTTGGTTGTGCTGCATTCGTACGGAATCATATACATATACATATAGTATGCGATTGTTGTTCGCAAGCCACAATATATTGCCATTGAGAGCTCCCGCTCGGGGTTTGAGGTGATATAGAACAAAGACAATCTATGAACGGTTGTATTAAAATACGTGCATATGCACATATAGGCATTAGAAACTCATTTTCAAACGTTGAGATGAAAACGAAAATGGAACGAATGTATAAAATGATAATGAAGTCTATGAGAACTTGGGTTTTCCAAATGTTCGGGCCATAAGTTTTCATGCACATTGTGAAAATTCGATTCACAGACAAATGACGGTAGCAATAATAATTTAATATTTACGTGCAAGCACATCGTTTAAAGTTGAGACAGTTCTCTCATACATGAAGCTCATGAATTTCATAAGAGCCAAAAATCGTCTTTTGCGACACGGCCCATCATTCTTTGATAAAATTGTTCGGCAGATAGATAAGCTTGAACGGGGTCCTCTTCGATTTGGTGTGTGTGTTTTTTTCAAATTGGAATGCCGCTAAATTATGGTTGAATTTTGCCATGGAATAACAATAATAAAATGTAAAGTGATAGACGTTGTCATAGTGTGTAACTTCCTGGCACACGAATTCCAGAACCATCATATATTCATCGATGTACCGCCATACATTCTTCGGTAGGGAATTAGCTTTTTAACGAAGTTCTGTATTACTTGATAGAGTGACATTATTATGGGATACTTAACATACATGTACAGTGTTGCCCGATGTAAACCATTGTCATATTCGTAAAGTTTGATGTTTTGGTATGTATTCGTGCCCTGAACCTTTTGTCGTACGAACGCTATTTGTATTGTTTACAGTGACTGGTAAACTGCGACTCAACAAAAAAATGAATTTTACACGTGAAGATTTTCGTAAAATGATTTACTACGATTTTCGAAGTAAATTATCTCAACAACAGTGTTTCGATCGACTTCATTTGGCCTTTGGCAATGAAGCACCAACCCTTCAGACAATTTATAACTGGTACCGAGAATTCCGTTGCGGTCGTAGTTCGCTCAAAGACGAGTTTCATACAGGTCGTCCAAAATCGGCTGTTGTGCCACAAAACATCGATGCTGTCAGAAAACTGATTATGGAAGATCGTCATGTGACCTACCGTGAGATTGAGGCATCTTTGGGCATTTCATCCCACAGCATACATACAATTTTGCATGAACATTTAGCCGTAAAAAAGATTTGCTCTCGTTGGATCCCACATAAATCGACCGATGAACAAAAAATGGCTCGTGTGAGTTGGTGTAAAGAAATGCTCAAGAAATTCAATCGTGGTGCTTCAAAAGACGATAATAAAATCGTCACTGGTGACGAATCGTGGATATATGCCTATGAGCCCGAAACGAAACAGCAGTCGACTGTATGGGTCTTCCAAAATGAAGATAACCCAACGAAAGTTGTTCGAGCAAGAAGCACTTCGAAGCGAATGGTCGCCTGTTTTTTCGGGAGAAGTGGTCATGTGGCAACCGTTCCACTAGAGGATCGTAAGACCGTCAATTCTGATTGGTATACCACCATTTGTTTGCCCGAAGTGTTTGGTGAAATAAGAAAAAACAACCACCGTCGCAAAATAATTCTTCATCACGATAATGCGAGCTCTCACACATCTTTTCAAACTACTCGATTTTTGACCGGTCAAAACATCGAACTGATGGGTCATCCACCGTACAGTCCTGACCTGGCACCCAATGACTTTTTTTTGTTCCCAAGCGTGAAGAAAAAACTACGTGGTCAACGATTTTCGACACCAGAAGAAGCAGTTGAAGCGTTCAAAACACACGTTTTGGAGATATCAGTTTCGGAGTGGCACGAATGCTATGACAAATGGTTTCATCGAATGCAAAAGTGTATCGATCATCTCGGGGAATATTTTGAAAAACAATAAAACCATTTTCGACAAAAAACAACTGTGTTATATATGTTTTTAAAAAAAATTATGGAGCAACCCTCGTAACATCTTAAATTTCACACCTCATTGCAGCACATTCAACTCAATTCCTTTGCACAGTGCACTGAAATTAATACAGTCATTTTACGTAAGTTTGGGTATCAAATAGATCTTCAACATAACGTTCAGATGTGTCTGTCACTTGCCGACTTTTGCAAGTCGCAGACAATTTTCTCTTTCAAAAAAACGACATGTCTTCGAACATCGAAAGCCTTCATTCACATTATTATCAAGATCTCGTTTAACGAGTTAATATTTTATTAGTCTTTCCGATATTTAAGATAAATGAATTGTGCAAACTTCGGAATCGGAAGCAAAAGAGCTTAAATGAAAATGGAATTGAGGTAAAACAAATGGGAAAATAAATCACATTACATTTAAAGAACACACACATCATACAGTGTATTTAAATCAAGTCGGACAATAAAGCGATTCCATTTTCATCATACCCAATGGAATGTTCACCGTAATTTAAATGAATAAATTATTTCAATTTTGATTGTGTGAAGATTCGCAATTTGAAACGGGAAATGCGATTAGATTGAAAACGATTTAAAAAGCGCGTATGAATAATAAAAACACATATTGGATGTATGTTTTTTTAAATTGGGTGCCAAAAATATATAAACTGTACATATTAGCACCGAAACGAATTAAATATTCAATGCTATATTTATGGAAACTAATGCATAATTAAGGAGTAATGCGCCTCAAGTAATCCATTGGGAATGAAAGGAGGTGTGACATTGCTTACTCATCTAATTTTCGCCAAATGGATCTTGAATTAGCTTTACTTACTGTTCCATCCTTCTATGACACATCAAACGATGTAAAAAGTAAATACAATTTTTGTGCTAAAAGTGAAAAGTTTTGACTCAAAACAACAAGCACAACTGTCGAGAAACATCAATATTTCTATAAGTTGTTGATTTGCGATAAATGTCCAAAGTGTTTATGTCTCGAAATGTGACGGTTTTGTTATTGGGTTATCAAAATAACTTTGATCCGTGTCGTGTAAAAACGATGTTTTTCAACAATTCACTATTGAAAATCTACTTTTACTCTTTCATTCGAACTATTATCAGTTGTTTTTCAACCTTTTTTTCGCTTTTCTTTATTTGCAGGTACGTATAAAAGTGGATTTGTTGGATCTTTGTAAAAATCAGCACTCGCATTAAAACCTTTCGAAAGAACAGCTCCATCGTTTTCTGGTAAACGTTTTTTGCACAGGTAAATCTATTCGTTTCGGTTGAGCAGCCGCATGCATGGCTTCGATAGTTTGGTTTTAAGCCACAATCACATATAGAATTCACATACGTCGAAAACGATGTGAAAACGTTCCCAACAATTGCATTTCAATACGAAATGGAGAGAGAAATTCCAGCTGACAACGGAAATAAATTCAACTTGCGGTTACTGTAGAAAAAGTCACCGTGGTTGACTAATTCTTATACACATTTTTTTTGGTTTGTTGTTTCTGTCAACCAAAGTAAAAAAAAAACAAACACTTTTTCGCTTGTAAAACAACTAAAACTTTTAGCTGCAATCGATTTTTTCCGGTTTGCACACGAGCGCGCTTGAAAATTTAGTTTTGAGTAAAAAAAAATATTGGAAGAAAAACAACATGATAACCACAAACATTACATATTTAACATTCCATTTTCTCTCTTTAAAAGAACGAACGGGTGCTTCGGTCGTAGTTGAGCAAAAAATGATACAGTTAAAGTGTATCCAACAAACCGTTCAAGTTCAAAATCGCATCAGTTAAAGAACTTGGTCTGGCGCTAGTGAAACCGCCATAAGAGTTATGGCAAATATATAGAAAAAGAAGGCAAAATGATGATCTGTTTGAATAAAAATCGGAACAAAATGCAGAGCAAAGTAGTGTTCAGCCCTTAGGCGCTGGAAAATCGCATCACGAAAAATTGTGCAATTGAATATATTTTCACATTGCGGGCAATGAGAATGCACTTCATTCGTGCCAGCGAATTACATCGAATTATGTTGGAAAGTTGCATTAGTTCCACTTCAAAAACTGAATCAACTTCCCGATTTTCAAACTTTTCAACTAGTTACTTTCAAATTTCACTTAAAACAGCACACACACACAAAGAAGAAAAAAAACAATTCCATATCCGAACCACGAATCATCTAGAGTTTTGTGTATCATGAGATGTAAAAGGATTTGGAACATTCTGACCTATGGTCGTATACAATCAGAATAAATTCTATATAGCTCTGGCACAAGCACTCGAAATTCAGTGGAAAAAGTACATTTTCTTGATGAATACAATAGTTAATTTTCAATGACTTTCCTTTATTCGCGACAACAAGTCAACAACAACTGCCATTTGGCTAAATTGGAGTTATTTTATACTTGTTCTTTATTATTATTTCATCTCTGTTTTGATACACTTCGTTTGTTTGAAATTTGGTTTGGTGACTTTCTTCTTTCTTCGCTATCAGTCTTAATCTTCTGATGTTTTCAAGTCACTCACTGCATTTGGTCTACAATCTTTTTAATCAAATTCTCAAGATGTTTCACAACAATTGCATTCTCTTCGTGGTTGCTGGAAAGAAAAGTTTTCTACACTTTTCACATTTGAATTGATATGATGATTTTTTTCTTCTTCTTCATCTATCTAATTGCGAATTGTTTCATTAATTCAAAAATATTTACAATTAACTCAAGATTACTCCAACTACTTTAAATGAAGCGAGAATTCCGATGAATTAATGTAAAGAATGCATTGAAATAACTAAACCATCGTTAGAATGTTGCTGAAGTTCCGGCATAAATTGAAAAAAAAGAGACCCGGCACGCATACACTTTAGAAATGCAAACAATAATGACCGACAATAAAAGCGCAGCCATTACTCTTTCACTTCCGGCACTGACTTCTTTGTAGTGCTAACAAAAGTGCATAGAGTCCAGTGCGTTCGGGAGAGAGAGAAAAAATTGTCTGCGTGCATAAAACAACAGAGCCACAAGGAATGAATGGAATAAAATGATAAAACAAAGCGAGTGGATCACAGAACAAAGCACAGCATAAATCTAACTGTATTCCACCATAGATTTTTTTGTTGGCAACGCTTTTTTTCGCCACTCGACACAAAGACATGAAATAACATTTATGCAGCAATGTAAACGTAGGGCCAGCGGAAATGGATGAAAATAATGTGAAATAAAAGGAAATCTCCAAATTGTGTAATTTTCATTACAAATTACAAGGGAGACTCAAGCATTTAGAATAGCAAAGCAAGATAGTTTTATTTTGTTACTTCCCGCATATACAATGTACATAGGATGTACTTGATTCAATAGTTAGTTCAGAAAAAAAATCAGGTGACTACTGTGTTCCTAATTAATACAATTCAATGATGAACGTAAATTTACGATAGAAATGTAAAAATTATGTCGAGAGTTGACCACTTCGTTTTACGTCGGATAATTCTTGAATTGCACATCAAATTGAATCGCTCTCTCTCTCTCTATATATTCACTGTAATCAAAAGCTTAGTGATGTGAGACATTGTGTTCGAAATTTTTGTGAAACCACGTTGTTCTTAAAATAAATATTGTAAATTTCTTTTTTTTTCGAAAAGCACGTTAACTTTTTATGTTATGTAATTGATAAATACGAGCGCTTTCTGAATGTAGTGACTCGGTTGAAAGAGACGCTTGCGTTAATTACCCTGATACATTCTTTCTCGGATGGCTTTGTTCCGTTGAACATTTGCACAGATGTGCCAGTTTTGTGAAAACTGAAATATTTTATGTTTCACTGCACTTAATGCACTCATTTTCCTTTGGATTTTTTTTTTCTCTTCTGCTCCATGTATAGTGTTTTGCCTGCATATACCACATTTAAATTTCATGCAACCTGAATTTCATTTGAACATAGGCGAGACTCAACACCAGACGGAAAAGGACTTTGCTTGCCTATGTTGGGATGTACTTTTCCATTTGCGATTTTCATTTCGCAATTCGTTTGTGTGCTGTTCGTTATTCTATCCGCTTGCATGGGACTCAACCGACCTTTTTTTGTTGTTGCTTCATTTGGTCATGTGAAAAAGGCAACTGGAAAAGAACACCATACACAAAAAAGAAATGAAAATTCACGGAAATAAATTAGTAGACACAGCAAACAAATGGTGTAACCGGACTCAATTGGGCTTTTGCCGTTTTCAGCGAGAATTCCAAGCGATGTGATACCTTTTTGTCACATGTTACTATGCTACTATCCGATAAATGTTCGCATATCTGTTTGCTTTGACCATAGTATATCCATAAGCGATGAGAAAATACAAAGTGTTTTTATTGAATAATGTTACGAAACTACCACAACCGCGGTCTTTTTCCACCCAGTGAAAAGCATATTGAGCGTATAACAGAATCCACATCCACAATGAATGAACCGAATCTAAAAATAAAAAAAAATAATCAAACACAGTTTCATCATTCGAGACAAAAAAGACATATTTTCGCCCGTCTCATTGTAGTCACCGCTGTATTTCGAATCATATTTTAAGAAGAGAAAAAATACGACTCCAAAAGTTGCGGACATACAATTCTAATAATTTTACAGAAGCAAATTTTACTATAGTTTTGAATAGTTTTAATTAAATACATGTACTTTGTATGAAAATTGTTTTGACAATGTTTTGTTTGCTAGTAGATTTTGTTTAAATTGGGACATGCGAAAAAAAACCTCAATACATTCGACGGGGAAATGGAGATGATTTCCCGCAGTGATCATATTAATATCATTTGATATATTGAAATTGAAACGCCACTGGCTTGTTACGAGCTCATTTCACTTATTCGATTCACAACATTTTACACACAGTGTGGCGTCAATGTGTCAATGAATGTCAAATAGAACGAACATACCGAACAATTTTTGATGAATATAAAACCGCATTGATGTCGTAAAAACCTTGACATCATACAATTTACGTTCGACTGAGAGGAAGAAAGAGAGAGATAGAGAGAGGGGGGGAGGGAGAGAAACTGTTCAAGCTACATTTTGCACATTATCACAATACATTGCCGGACGAATTCCAGTGACAGAATCAGCCATATGTCACCAGCCATTTTTCAGTTACTTCAATTGCTACATCGTTTTTCATTTAGATGTGACGCACAATTGGTGTAAAACGAACGAACACCACTTCATTAATGTCAAAGATGGAAACGTGCAGACTGAAACGATTTTTCTGTCTCTTTCGGTAGTTATACCGAATCGATGGACTCAGTTGGAGTCATTTTCAACATGGAGATTTATCCCATGTTCAGAAAAATGAAGCACTTTACGATTTCAAGCCAATAAATAATTGTGGATGTGTGCATTTTAAACCAATATAAGCAAATGGTAACAGTATGCATGAAAAAGATGTGTAATAATAATAAAAACATTCGATAAAAAGCGCTTCGCAGCCAATCAAGATCTGAATGAGAGAGAAAAAAAACGGTTCACTTTTTTATATAGTTGCTTTAAATTGTAATTCGATATAAAAGTGTATAAATAAGATTCTTCTTACTTGTCATACAGAGTCTTTCAAACTAATTTTTTTTTGTCCAAAGAGTTTTCCCATCGCAAGTGTCTCTTTTTGCGGTAGTGTTATTCGTGATCGAACTATTGATTGTGTGTTTCATTTCAATTCATGATTCATGAATCATGAATATGCAAATCGTTTGCATTCTATTTATTTTTTTAAATTAGCTGGAAATGCATTTGTCTGTCGATTCATGTGCACGCTTTATTGCATTTAGCGAGAGTGGTGAAGAAAAAAGGGGGCAAATATGTTTTCATCCATTGCCGTTCATTTCGTGTATGACTATAAAAATTGCATGAAGAACAAGCAGGCCACCATACAGCACATTATCAACGTGATGCTCTTATTATTTGATAACTGCATTGCCAATAAAAATGACTATACACAAACCACAGACTCACATTCACAATGAAAGCGGTTTCGTTCGATGCCATAAGAATAAATCCTTCTTATTGCCATTTTCATTTTCTTCCGCATAAAGTAGCTGTAATAAGAACGCACATCGCGCAAAAGTTGTTCTTCATTCATGCAGATGGAAGAGTGTTGAAGAAAACGTTTTACTGCTAAAATTCAGATAACATTGAAAGTGAAGAGTAAAAAAAAAGAAACGTGAAGCGTTGAGACGATAAAATTTGTTGGCAAGATGCAATTCAAGCAGCAGTCGCAAGAAAATAATAGAAAATTTTCACCATAAAAATAAATAATAATGCTTGCTAACAACTGAAACGCCAAACCACTTTCTCTTCACGGTGGAGTGGCGCTCTTTCGAATGAATTAAAATATTGCATGCATCGCACATAAAATCTATTGCCGATGTTCGCTTCAGTCATTGTTCATCGACGACGAAGCACAGAAAAAAAATAGAAAATCGCCCGTTCATTCAGTGTATGAAATATCAAGTATGTCGAAGCACAGCTAAATATGAAACAAAAACTATTTTCCATAAAATGCCATAAAATTTTCCTATCAAAGTGGGACGAAAGAATGAAATAAGGAAGAATGTTGTATTGCTGCATGTTGTAATGCATCAGTTATGTATAGGATTCGAGAACGAAATACTGAAATTCTCTGATTTTTTTTTCGTGAATTTTATCCTTCTTTTCTTTGCGCACGATGTGAGTTACACGCAATTTAATATAAGATAATATTTCAAAATTATGCCCTCGCCAGAAAGACACACACACACAGAAAACATCATTACTACCATTATACCAAGATCTATTGCTACAACTCAAACACAAATACACGCAAAAAAATGAATATTAATTTTGGAATTGGTCTTATCATAGCAAAAAAACCACTCCATTAGGTAAATGCAATATCCGTATGATAAAAAAATTGTCGATTTTATTCGTTAATCCGTTAAACATTTGTGAATGTAATCGAATTATTCATGACATCGTTTCAGTGATGACACGATCGGTTATCCAATTTATTTTTATCTGTGTTTATTTTTCTGGTGTGCCGCAAATTTTAACTTTTATTTTAATGCAAAAAGCATAAAACATCGAGTTTTATTACATTTCTCCCATTCCATGTACACCTAAAAAACGTCCAACATTTGTTGATAATCATTAAAAATATTCCATTATACGCAATTAGTAAACTCAAAAAATGTGTCCATTTTGTTGAAGTTCACATTTTTTGTTCACCTCACGGACTGCAGTAAGAATTGGATATTTATATTCATTATCTGCCGCCCAAAATGGCCCATCGCGCAAAAGGGTCAACAATTGACAACGAGATAAACTCATAATTGTGGTCAAACTTCAATTGCACTATTTCAGCGTCAGTGCATCGTATGCATGTAGCAATTTCATCATCCAATTGCATTCATTCAATTCTCAATGGAAAATTGCTTCGTTCGCTTTGTATTCAACACGTTTTTTTTTCGCATGCACAAATGTTGATCTTGGTCAAAAAAAAGTGGTGGATTAAATTTTGAAAGTATAATTAACTGAAAATAAAATAATATTACAAAAATACATACAGATAATAATGAAATGACAATATTGATAACAAGATATTGAAAGAAGTGTTATAATTGGCTGTGTTCAAATAAAATAAATGGGTCGTGCTCATTAGAGTATGGAAAAGTTTGAACAAAAAGATCATCTCTTTTTATCCACCAGTTATGTAACAATTTCTGAAAAAGTATCATCTATATTTATTATATTCAATATCACATTGAGCGGGAATAAAAATAATCATGATGTCTACATTCTTCAACTTCTATTGAATTCTACGCGTGCCATATACATCTTATTTCACCAAACCGTATTTGCGTGAAACTTTGCTTTAAAAACTCAATCACTATTCCTTTTTCTGTGAAATCGTACGCCGTTATGGCCAAAAAGATATTTCAATCCATTCCATCTGTGCATTGCAAAAAGGTGAATCGTCACAATTTAGTTACAAACCCGAAACGTTTCATCCCCCTAATGAATCTATTTTACGATATCTGTATATATGTAAACGTACAAAATGATTGTGCATGTGACACGCAAAAACACTTCACCAAATCAATTTATTTTAACGATTTGTGTCTTGTAACATGATTTTTCCTATGTTCCCGCGTCAGATACAATGTTTTCCTCTGAACCATCAAAATGAAGAAAAAAAACGACACGAAATTTTCTTACAAACATACGATTTCGTCTAATAGTTTATCGTTTCATTCATTTTTTTCTCTTCTCTTTTCTGAGATTTTTCAAACTGCATCATTAATCTTATTCGTGTTGCAACTTTTTTTCCTCGCCTTCATGATTGCGAGATGAATCGTTTTGTGACACTGATTGACAATTTTAATTGACACAAAAACTTTAGTTTTCCAATTACAAAGTCCGCTGTAATTGACGTGTAATTTTATTTATTCATTATGAAAATGTTTTCTGCTGAATTTTTAAACTGCATTTTTACATTTGTCGAAAGTGTTTGCCTTTTTTATGCTCGAATATGAAAAACTCACAACTTATTTGCGTCATTGAATTTGCTATTTTTCAAATTGATTTATATACACCAGTAATTCTTATGACAAACTCTAAACAGTTACTCAAGTTTATTAATGTTTATTGAATACGAATGTCATTTGGAAGTTGAAGTATTAGATTCGATTTGCAGTTGTGTAAAAAGTTGTAACCAAATGCAGATGTTGGTAACAAAAATGTTTTGGGTTTATAATCTTTTACCTAACATTGGCGTCATCAACGACGTAGCTGTGTATCTTCATAAATGATATATGTTGAGGGTGTTAGCTTCGGGTAGTGGGTTTTATCCGTGCCAACGTGCATTCAAGCATATTCGGGTGTCTGCTTCTCGACAGTGGATTCAAACATTAGAGACATCAACTCATTTTTAAATATGGCATTGATTTTCTTCCATTCAAAATGGTTCACTCAATCATTCATTGTATTCTCTCTGAAAGTTGTTGATAAGTTTCGATACATTTTACGTTGATTTGACTCAATCACTCACATAACATTCATGGTACTTCCGTAAATTCATTGTCTCATGACGTTCAGTCATTTTTTTGCTTTGTTATTGTTGCTTCGCACTCATACTGCAGCTTTACAGATAATTTGTCAAAATATCTTAAGCTTCAAGCGCCCCGAAAGACAATGGAAAAGTTTAATGTTAAGTTTCTCTTTGGATCGTTGCATAAATACCAAAAAATCTCATTAAAAGTAAGAGCATCGAACGACTGCAGCGTAATGATTCGAAAGGCAAAGAAAACAACTCGTCAATAGTTAACCGAATTCGCATCATTTATTGTGGTTGGAAAATTAAACAATAGCAACGCAGGATGTTGAGTTGAGTTGTTGTCGTCATCATCAACGTCATATGAACACTTTTCCCAATATTATGTATATTCGACACAAAGTTTTACACATCAAAGTGCTTCAGAGTAAACTGCATGTCTTTTTCAACTCAATTTCCTATCTCATTGGATCACTGTGCCTGTATCGTTCTAATAAGATTCATGCGCTTGTCGAACGAGCGTGTCGAAACTTATACAATTGCACTTTTTCTTTGTTAAACGTTGCATAAACGGATAGTTCCGCTCTTATTTGTGTATACAATTCCTTGAGCAGCTTTATTCTCTAGTGGAATCGAGTGTTAAAGTGCATTCCCAATGCTATTCGGTGTGCTCTACCACCATCAAATGAACATTACATTAAGCACACACAAAAAAAAAGTTTCTTGTGATAAAGAGGAAACAAAGCGCAAATTGTTCGGAGTAAAAAGAGAAAAAAGCGACAGTATCGCAGCCAATTTGCATGACAACAAAGAAAACATAGCTCATTTGGTTTTAAGCTCATGCTTTCGATTTACACTCGCTTATTGGGTTATACTTCGTGTGTACTTTGTCAACTTTACGTCACAGTGAACCATTTTTTTCGTGCATTTTTGTTAATTTCTTAAATGAAGTTCAAAACGTCTAAAGTATGGTTGGCAAGCAAAAAAAAACCACATGAAAAATTAAAAGTTTTTGGCAAATGGAATATTTGTCGGACGCAGAGAAAATTACTAGTTAAAATTAAATTTGTTTTTGCTCGTTTTGCAGGCCATTTGGTCACCGAGAATGCCACAAAACATGAATAAAATACGATTCTATATGGTGCTCGACATCAGTGTCTATGGAATTTGATTTTGTCAGAATTGGCGACAATGTGTATCTCTATTCATGGTGTCCGTTGTCCAAACAGCAGTGTCGCAATGTGACTCCATACTAGACAACTACACTTCTGGCTGCACAGCAATAGCAGCTGCCACAGCAAAAGCATATGAATATTTAAAAACTCAATTAAATTAATATGTCGCGTTTTGTGAACGGAATGCGCGCGCGACACATGAGTACAATTTTCACAATTTCGATTCGGCATGACCATAAAACTGCTAAACTTTGATACAAACCATTTATTCTCTTGCTCTCACTCATAAGCGTCGCCTTTTTTTATTCGTTTGATTGTCTGTTATCTGGATTGTGTTTAATTTGGTTTAAAATTAAAAATTCCTCATTGCATAGCGGTGGAGTCGTTATGGCTTTTTTCTCCCACTCTTTTCTTTTTTCATAAACTCATATTTAAAATCTGATCGTATTTTGCTAACTACAATTTTACCCAATGTTTGGGGTATATATCGATAGTGTCTAGCTCATTGTTCAATACAATGTTGTGTTAGCTCAGGGCTGAATTTTCGTTCGGGGGCACATTGTCGACGTATTAACAGACAAAGTTGTTTTATGTTTGATAATAAAGAAAAGAGCAACAAAGTTGCAAAAGTCGATAACAAATTTTACAACTTTTTCTATTTAAAAAGCTACTCTTGCCTCTTAAGGGTTGAAAAGTACTTCGAAATGCTGAAAATAATTTATATTGAATATTCGAAGAGTGAAGAGAAAAGTGAGCAGACAAAAAAAAAAACAAATGCCGTGTGCATCGAAACAAAGTTGATTTATTCTTTACAACAAATTGATTTTCGATTCCCTTTTTTTCTGTTCATTTGAACAGTAGCTATTGAGAAATTTTCAGAGACGAACTTCTGGTTATTACTGAATGAAATCGGGATAAAGAAGAAAAAAAAACAACAAGAAGAAAATCTAGAAACAAAGTGTACAAATAATAAACTTAACAAGTTGCACCTGTCTTCCGGGAAATAAAATTCGAAGTGATGCCAGCATTGTGATAGGAATGATTGTTTTTCTTTTGTTTGACGTCGACGAATGAAAGTGTTTGTAGGAAAATGGAAAACACAGTGCTCTCCTAATGCATCTGTGAATGCTTACATAATAAATGCGCGTCTCAACTTCCGTGTAAACCAATTGAACGATGGGGACGGTTATGCTAGCGTGCGCGAAAAAAGATGAAGCGACAACCATTTCGAGACATGTCGTGTGGAAAAATTTCAAGAATTGAATTGAATTGTTGTAAGAAGAATGCATTTTGCATGTTAAAATGGTATTGTTCTTTGCCTCCATTAGCATAAGCACATGTGCATCGTTTGTTCTCTATTGGAATACACAAACAGTTTTAGAAATATTCACTTGCTGCCATGTTTGTGTTGTTCAATTTGTATTTATGTGTTTGTGTGTGTGCGACAGAGAGAGAGAGAGAGAGAGAGAGAGAGCGGCATAGCCGTCAGGCGTATTTTTGAATAATTTAGTGCTCCTACTCGAAACGAGTCCCATTTGCTTCTCTTGTTTGTTGTCAATTTGTTGTGCTGTTTGTTGTCTTTCTTGCTAAATATAAGACAATAGCTCATCTTATGCTCAATCAAATGACAAAATCAATTCAATTGTTTGATTCGAATTGTTTGATGGAAAAAGCAACGAATTTCGATCATTCATTTTATCCATTTGGTATAATCTTGATTTTTGTCAATCACAACAACACCAGCCATTCTGTAAAATCGTTCCATCGCACAAAAAAGGATTTGATTAGTTGTATTATTGGTATTTACTGGAAAAATTCATTTCACACACACATATATTTAAACATATTTTTACATTTACACATTTCTGCACAAAATTGTGTCTGCATTTTTGCTGCATCTAAACATCGACCTCAGTACATAGTTTTCTTTTTTATCTCGAAAGCTGAAATGGCAACAATAAAAAAAAATGCCAAAAAGCCTTTCTGGGGTCACAAAATGACAAAAATGAAAATGAGTATGCGATGATTTGCAACAGAGCTTAACATTCGTCATGGCATTCCGTTTTCTGGGTGGATGCATAAATAAAACAAATGTTGTGTGTCTTTCATACTTTTGTGCATTGTGTGCAAGTAACAGCATTACAAAACGCATGCTAAACCCATACGCGGCCACGGTCATACTGCACATATATGAATATAATGTGATACACGAGAGTCGAGAGACGGAGAGATAGGTCCGGTTACATCGACTACCGCCGCAAAACATAAAGTCACGTATTTGCACTAAAATAATTTACGTACCATTCAGTCGTAAATTATATCTGGTTACAAAGAGTGCTTGTGCTCACAAGCATTGTAGCCTGGAATCAGGGACAAATGCAGCTAGTCACCAAAAGACGAACGATCCATGAAGAAAAATTTATTTGCATTTGTGTTGTTCTCCCGAACCGAAGACGAAAAAAACGAACTCGATTTCAGAAATGGTTCCGGGAAACACGATTGGTTTGGGTTCATATCTAGAGAAAACAGTCTATAGTTCTTGCTATGGCATGCAGTCACTTTTGTATCCATGGAACGTATTATACACATATTTATATTTCTTTTACTCGAATTCTTAAGCTCTATGAAAAACGGAAATGCCAACAACACCGCCAACAAAAACATCCACCATTCTCGCTTCGTGAAATGATGATAAAATTGAAATTGTAAACAATCATCGTGGCAATGGAACCAAAGATAGCACCACTAGACACATTAAAACGTGAAATTTATCATTTTTTAAAAAACTTTATCTCTTTTTTTATACAAAGAAGACTTTATGGTTCCGTTTGCACATTTCATTATTACGCAAATTGCAATACTGAAAACTATGCAAATCCATTATTTTGGATAAATTTATTGCGCAAAAAAGCAAGAAAATTAAAAGTGAATTACAGTTTTAAAATGCTTCGCGCACAAATATTTATTTTGGACACAAAATTGTGCACATAGCACGTGTTGGTACGTGCGCAACAAAATAATTTAATACAATCAAAATAACGTGGACCAATTTTATTAATTTTCATCGATTTTGTATTATTACCAATGGAGTTATACGATGCTGCAATTAAGTAGGCAAGAAACAAATAAAAATTCTTGACGTAACTGCAATATTTTGGCATAAACTTGTATGTATATCAGAGCACTTGGAATGGATATCGCTATGGTTAATTTCGAGATGTTTTTCTGTTTTTTTCATAGAAAAACCATCGATCGCAAATGAAATAGTTAAAGAATAGTTGATAAATTCATCGCAGTTATTTGAATTACAAAGGACATGAAGTTATATGGAGTCGTTTAAAATACGGATACTTTCGCACATTTCATATTCCAGTTTGCATTGAATATTTCATTCTAAATGCCAGTTCAGGTTCAGTTCATTTATCTAAATTAAAATCCAATTTGCATACATAATCCGTTCTGAAACTGAAGTTGGATTTTCTATACGCTTGAAATCGTAATGCGTTCTGATATGCATTCCAAAACGATAGAGTGAGAGGTATCGCATTTGCACAGCGAATGTAGTTGCAACGTGGAAAAATATAATTAATGCAATTGTGCCTTTCAAAATGGAAATCCGGTCAAACAATGGAGACTGCGGCTTTTCTATGCAACACCAAAGATGAACAAAAAAAATATTGTGGAATTTTCGCAATAAAATGAAACTTTTGCAATAACTCGCACAAAAATACCAACCAAATTAATGAAAAATGTTTAAAATCGTTGTTCATATTCGCTCATTGCATTATTTATTTGAATTATACTATAATAATGATAGGCCATATGACACAATACGAATCGCCAAAGGGGAGACTTTATAAAATGTTTCTTTCATCTACAAAATGGATCAAGTTGTTTTCATTCAAATAATAATACTCGTAGTAATGTTTTTGTTCGATTGTGTTCATCATTTTAATGGTCCAATTAAATGTTTTCACAAATAAATAAGATCATTTCATCATTATTTCCTTAAATTTTTTGGGGCTATATTTTTGTTAGCCATATGAATTGCAGCCTTGAAACCTGATTCAACCAATTCAACAAAGCAAAGTGATTTCTTATTACAGATTGTGCCAAGTCACGTTCATTTAATGAAATCTACTTTGCCGAAGCTGGAATTGATACATAAACTATGCAATTCATTTGCTGTAAATTTGGTGTGACTTGCCTGTATTTACATTCCTCATGGCATTCCGATTTGAACGTTTTTTCCCTCATCAACCGAACGGTTTTTGTGAACTAATCCGGACATTTAAAATGGGTTTATCTCGCTGGTGCGCTCACACACCATTTGTTTATAGTAGCAAGCTTGGGCGCATCTTCGATTCAATTTCACTTCTGTTTAAATTTATGTTTTAAGCGACTTCAAAAACTCTACTATCTTTTTGTCATGTTCTATTGTGCCCAAAGCAAATGATAAAAGTTTCTACAGTAATTTTCCCAAACATTTTTGTTTGTTTGTTTGTTTGTGGCACTAACACCATTCGAATCATGTCACGCGCCAATATTTCGGTGGAAAATTGTTTAAAGTGTGAAATTCCATTTTAATATTTGGACGTTTTGCTGAGCGAGCCTGTGCGAGCCACACTAACAACTTTTGCATTCGCAAAACATCTGCATCCGTATCTATTTTAGTGAAGATAATTTAGGGTGTCGCATTCATATCCATTTCCATTCTGTTCAACTTCCAATTAAAATAGATGAAAATTAAAATGAAGTTCGAATGCGTGGCATAGACGATGCCACGTCTTACTTTTATTATGAACCAAGTAATTTGCTGTTGCCGTAAATTGAAATGTGTTCAAAAGTTTGAACAGCGAAGCTTATTTTTATAGGTCATTTGTCTCAAATATTCAAATAGTTTTAGTGATAATTGACATATTTTGAATAAACAAAAGTTTTCGCATGACGCTTTTTGACCATTGAATTACAGTCATAAAGGAATTTTATTATTATTACATTCCTTCGTGAAGTTTCGAAAACATTCCTTAAATGTCAAATAAAAATAGCCGTGTTGAACTTTTTGTTCATTGGAGTCATATAGTCGTTACCGTTCACAACGACATGGGATGGATCATCAACGTGACATTTCATTAGTAACTTTTATCGATGATAATTCTTGGTGTAGTTTTGGGGTTTTTTCCTCATTTGATTTTATAATGCCACGAAAACCACTGGCATTGCTTTAACCAGACAAATCTATTAAATTTCAACGATAAATTTGTGGCATAAAATTAAATTCGCCAGTTTTATGTGTATGCCGTCATTTTGTCATTCCAGTTTTATGTTTGAATTGTTCATGACAGGATAATATCGATTGATTGGAAGGTGTATATGTCACAATGAAAATAATAATGGTGAAAAACTGGCCAAAACCGGAATTTTGAATTAACTAAATTCGGATCCTATTCAAAAGGCTCATTGGTATTTATTTATTTTTTATCGTTATCAACACGTAAAACATCTAATCAAACCAAATCATCAGCTATTAATCTGTATATTATGTGACATCGCTGGATGATGATGTGGCGCACAGCTAAAGCAACAGAAAAAGCTGCTTGATTGAAACAGCGTGGTGAGGGGAGAATGTTATAATAATAAACATTTAAATTCTATGAACAGCCGATACACTCCATAGACGAATGCAATAAAACCTGTTTAAGGCGTTACGTTTTATGGGCTCGTTAACGGTATTAAATACGGTGTATGGATGAAAGCCAGGTCATATTTATTCACATGGCTTCGTTCGGTTTATGGACAGCGAACGGTTTAAATTTGATATGGAAATGTGACGACTCGCTTGATTGAATTTGAGCTCGTTTTATTGAAAAGCAATGTCCTAGATTCACGCCATAGTTTCAATGATGCCAGAAATAATGTGAGAATTATTCGCTACTCACGTATTTATCCATTCCAATAGCATGATCGACTTTATACGTGCAACCGTGAGAAAAAAATTCAATTGAAATAGACGAACTCACGTCTTTCCAAATTATTATTATTATTTGTTTGATTTGGAACGAACTTATGTGAATGGCGATACTCGTCTTTTTTGGTTCTTTTCGAGTGGTCTATTAAAAGTGAGTTATGAAATAGTACACTTTGATAACTTATTAATAGAGACGATCAAAACTATAAATGACAATTAATTTTCAGCAGAAAATATATAAATGCAGCACACAAACTGTGAAAAGAAGAACGTGCTGCTTAAAAAGCCATGCCAAATGTAATCAAGCAATAAGACCAAACTAGAACATCACGTTTCATAATTCAATGCGCATGCATTTTCTAACACTTTTCACATACAGTCTGTTCTACATTGGCCCAAAAGAGCTAGATCCAATTTTTTTGAACTCTTTAGTTCATTGAAACTTTACGCGATATTCAGCGGAGGAATTAGTCTCTGGAGAGTCTCCAAAGTGAATAACGATACCAATATGAATTTTCTTCACACACAATTTGATATTTAAAAAGTTTTTGTAACATCACTTGTTCAACGAACTAATTTTGTACGTCCCATGGACATGGACATTCCCTCCTCTGCGGCATGATCACTGTGTCACGTTCACCGATGTAGGCGACGAAATCAACGTCATGAATTCAAAGAAACTATACATGTGAAAATGTGGTGACGAAAAGAAAATACCCAAGAACTTAAGAAAGTGAATACAAAACGAGTACCTGTTAAACTGAGAATTACAGCTAATAATAATGTGGTAAGCATGTGGTTACCAGAAAATTGAGAAATCCCATTGAGATTTTTAATGTTGCAATTGAAATCATCGTTGCTGTAGACAATATTTGCCCGTGCCAAAGAGCCATCTTCACTTTTTATTTTTCCATTTCGTATTCGAAGAGCCGAACCAAGTGAAACTCTGGAACAAATCACAACTTATTTTCTTTAAAATTCTAGTTTACAGTTGTGAATGGAAGCGAAAAGAGAAAAAAAACACAATCGGACAAAGAAAATTCTACATGATTTTTACCATCTTCCGTTGCCGATGTGTTGTGCTGGCTGGCACGTAACACCCATTGAATGTTGCTTTTTCCATAGTTTTTATTGAATTAGTTACTTAAGAAAATTGCACTCAATACGTTTGTTCTTTTCTCTTCTTTCATTTGTGTTTTGGCATGTTTTTCTTCCAAGTGCTATTCAACAAATCGAGTTTTACAGGTGTTACGTTCACCTGAATTGGTGAACAAAAGGGAAAAAAAGAAGAACGTCATTCCCCAAATTATTTTCAAATTTTATTGCCTTCATGTTGAATGTTCAAGTTCGATTAAAAAAACATTTTCGCCGAGAAACTAAGACCCAGTTGGATTTAAGCCGAACGAGACAAAAAAAAATGGAAGGAAAAGAAGAAAACCGGAATGCATAGAGAAAATGAGAAAAATCGCATTTCTTATTCATTATGTTGTTCGGTGAAGAGAGCATGCATGCAGTTCGAAGAAAGTTCGTTTCTCAAGAATTCAACCATCAATGCAGTAAATGTAAATCGAATGAGTGTTCGTCTCCCACAATGTGGCCTGCGGTATTTTCGTGGGTTCTGAATGTAGTTCATGTCATGTGGTTAAACGCAATCGTTTGATTCGCAATTTGAGCAAATTGAAAGGAAAACGAAACCTAGAAAATTGGCACGACAATTTACGATCGGGTCGGAAATCGAGAATGGTCTCGCCATTGAAAATGAACATACACACACAAACACAAAAAAATGTTTGGTCCGAACATTTATTTTATTTTTTTTCTCCACATTTATCGCCTCGTTTGATGTAACAAATTGAAAATTAAGCGACTTTCTTTCTTGTTTTTCGTTGCCACTATATTTTTGATTGAACTCAAGCGGAAATAATGTCGGCGGTCGAATGTGGAAACGATAAAATTTCAGAAGGAAAGAGAAGTGTTTGAAAGTGTTACTAAAAAAAAGTCTCATTTTTTTCATCTTTGGCACGATTCCACTGTTTTTAGTTCGGGTCCAGTACTCGTTTCGTTCCAAAAACAATGAAGAGTTTTTATTTTCTGCTTGTTTTATACGATCATAATATTTAACCATTAGAAAATAATTAGTTGAATTAAGTACAAAATAACACCAGCATTCCAGAAGAACGCATCGACCGAAAAATGAAGAAAATGTTTTAATAGTTACAAATGGTGAATCAAATGGCATAAGAGCTCAAATAAAAAATTTCAATTGCAATTTTAAACAATAGGTTATAGCTTACTCTTTAATATCGCCATTTAATTAGGTGCTTTCCAGCGGTTCGAGTTGGTTGGTTGCACTTGGAAATTGCATTTTACTAAAATAGAATTACAGTGTGTGCGTTCGTTTTACAACAACCAAAATATTGGATATGTGCTACCATGAAACGCTTGAACCTCGATAGCTTTCGGTTTACCGACAGAAACACACACTTAATACCAATGTCAATGCAAGCTGCCGACTGTCATCAACTGAATAATCACTTCCAAGTGAAATATGCTCTCTCATTAAATGTGTTTTTCCCATTTACAAGGAAATGCATTCAACCGCTGTTTATTTAATTGGCATACAATCTCATTGAAACTGAAGCGAACCGCGACATTTGAAACGCAACATGAGAAAGTAACAGTAAAAGCTTGTAATGCTTTTTATGCAAAACACATACACCGAATGCATCCTATGCCCATTCATTTCCATTTATTTTAATCCAGATAGATTCAATCGTTGAATGAGTGTACCGTTTCGTATGCAAACAACCAGAAAATAGTAAAACTTACACACATATCTAGGTTTTTCACAAGTTGAAACGGCCGCAGCATGCGCAAGCACTTAATTACAACGAATTGAAACATTACTACCTATTTTTTCTGACGTGTTTCAGTTTCTGTTTTATTTTTTAAACTGAGGACAAAACTTACATAAGAACATGTAGCAGCATGTGCTTTGTAAAATTCTTGATGTTTGTGACCGTTAGAAAATGGGTTCATAAGCAAAGCTGCATAACGAATAAATAACACCATATAAGCTAAGCCTTTCGGTACAATTCTACTCCAAAGCACTTGAATTGAATTTGCTCGTGTTAATTTGTGCATCGCCTGTCTAATTAATTTTGATAATTACATCATAAATATACGTTGCTCTTTTAACATGAATCTCAAGTAGTTTTTCTCGCGTCGACATAAATGCGACCGTTTACAGACGTCGCTGCTTCACGCAAATCTCAACGAATTGCATTCATCTGTCGAATTCGATGAAAAGAACGGAAATCGATCGCATTTTGAAAAGGCATTTTTAATTTCCTGTGTTATTCTTCAGATGCTTGACTTATCAATTAAACATCGACACGATAAATTCGTATCAATTGAATATCACAACAGCACTTGTTCACACAACAATTCTCATTTGAGTACATCCACACCGACTGGATGTCGAAAAGCAAACATTTTATCGACTGCTTCGAATCAAACCCGAATTTTCAATATAGACAACCATTTGAATTGAACGACAATATCAACAACAGCAGTGGTGACGAAAGCTAAATTGGTATAAATGCTTCTCGTATCCGCAAGGAAATTAAAATAACCTTAACATTTTCTATTACGTCAATAAAAAAATGTATACGCTTAAATGCACGATTGACAGTTGTTGGAAGGCTTTCCCTTGGTGTAAGCTGTAAAAAGTTGGGAACTACATCAACATTTTTTTAAAGCGTAGTTAAGTGCTGCTGTATTCATTTATCAATTGATATTTACCATTGATGCAAATACATCGAGTTCATAAACACGCAGCTAAAAAGTGTCAACAGACTCAGCTGCATGCTGATGTTATTTTCTCTTCATTTTTCTCGTTTTTTTAAGAACATGAGCTAAGAAAATAATGGCGAATATTACTATGAGTAAGAAAGGTAAAATCGAATGTATAACTTGCATCCAACTGAGAAACGTAGACTGTTTTAAGTATGTGAATGAAAGTGGTTTAAATATATTGTTTACATACAAAGACCAGATTAAAATTCAGATTGAATGGAGAGTGTAGAAAGATACGACACGATGGATTACAGCAACGAGCATAAATGCGAAGTTGGAAACAAGGAGAATAAAAAATTCTCAAAATATACTGTCGAAATATAAATAAATAAAAGTCTATAACAAAATATGTATGTGTCGCAGACAAATCGATAAATATGAAGAAATTCTCAGATGCAATAAACCAAACAAACAAACAAATAGGAAACAAAGGAAAATATTTTCGTTTTCGATGACTTTCCTAACACAACACGAAATGGTGCAATGTAGCCTTTGAAAAGAGCAAGTACTGTCACTGTAGCCAAAGCGTATATACTAGGAATAATGTTGTCTCAGTGGTACGACAAATCAATATAGCTAGCTCAATAAAATATCTCAAACGAACGAAATAGAAAACTCAAACATTTCGTAGAGCGCTTGATTTTCACTCATTTTATTTATTGCATTGAATTTTTGGTGCATTTGCTCTTTGCTCCGGTCGCATTCGAATTGAACTATACTGCAAATTTATAATTTATAACGGCAAATATGTGCTTTGCAAATAATTTTCCATTTAACGAATAGATCGCAAATAATGTGCTTTTTGAGCTCAAAACGAAAAATTGATTAAACCTGAGGTTTGTTCATCACAAATCAATTGTCGAACAAATAATCACATTTTGAGATAAATGCGAATCCAAATTATTGTTATTTTGGCTTCGGATATGTTGAGGTATATTATAGAGAGAAAATTCTTTGATTCTAATTTCAATGCGTTCATCGCTTGAACGGGTTCTTTGTTTGTACTTTATTGTCTAGATGAACTAAAATTTTGACAAATAATGGACTGACATGGCCTTTTAAATACGTTCAAACAACGTCCAGTAAACATACTATTATAACAATAGTTTTTCATAGAATTTTGATATGTAAATTTTGAAATGGATTTGTTCCGATAGCTTATCGGTCTTTAAAAGCCTGCCAACTTTATGAATGCATACTGGCGAGAATGTACTGTACTTTTAAGTCAGACTCGAATGTATTTATGAACTGAATTTCTTGGAAAATCCCTATAATTCATTCATATAGTAAAGTAGTGGTGCTAATAAACATGCAGGAAAGTCGACACAGCCTCAACGTCGGTGAAGATGCCCGGTATTTTAGATTAATGTTTCATTTTCCTAACCGGTTCATGGGAAATTATGAGATATTATCTGCGATGTCAGTAGTTTAGATACCGAGCGTTAATAGATTACCGACATCTCACATGCATTTTGGTTCCGTTTTACGCCTTCATGCTTCATATTTGTGTGTTTTTTTCCCGCACCGTAGTTACAAAGCAAAAGAGGTATTGAAAACATCCAATTATTATTAATATTTATACACATGTGAATTTATGTTCGTCGTATCGGGATGTGCACATTGCACAGTAAGCACTGTTCCAGTGTTGCATCTGAGTAGGGGACCGAAGTTCATTTTATAGCAACACTGTCCGGTGAAGCAATATTTTCACACTTTTCGCAGCACAAAAATAGACGTAGGTTCACGAACTGTAACTGTATATCGTATGTGTGTAAGTCTATCGATACCTTTCTTAAAACCTATAATTCATCTGTGTTAACGACAAACCAGTTCATTTGTTCCATTTTTATATTTCGTTCCGCTTGAAGTTTTTCTTTTACCATTTCCCCCTATCGGTTCTGTGCGGTGTGTGTTAGAGGCTACAATCCTCGTGGGAAAGCCGTTTTTGTGTCTGTTCAAGCATCGCATAAAAATGGAACTTTGAAGATTGCAATCGAAATATGAAGCATTAAGCTGGTCGATGTTAGAATCTATATATAACAATCTCATGTTCAAATCTTCCATATGGAGCACCAGCCTTTATGCTGTGCACATGCACGCAAAAGTGTCATTTTCCATTGGATTTCTCGTTTTTGCTCACAGTCCCCACAATTTGTATCGTGTCTGGCAGTCTTTTTGTTTCATCATTCGTTATCGGTTTCTGCTGTCATCGAGCATTCTCTTTCAAATAAACCATCCAAGCGGCTGATGTATGCAATTTAACAGAGACAACAGCAACAACAAAAACTCAATATTGTTTTGTTTAGCTTTGTATTCATTTGTTCGCCTTTGATCGCATTCCCCAATAATCGAGCTTTGAATTATCTACAGCGTATGCATACGAACTCTTTGCTTGCCGCATTTCGTTTTTGTCCACTTTGAATGGCAGTGTAATCAACAAATGATGGTGACAAAAAGCTACTCGACAGCATAAAACGAATAAATAATAATTTGGATTGTTTTTTTCTCTCCCTTCGATGAAAAAATGAAAGCAGTTCCAATTTAAATTAGAATATAGAGCATCATCACGAACAATCAAGCGAAAGAATCCAATTTTACTATTCATTCGATGCATTGTTCTGCTGTAATATGGTAAAGTTTTTGTTGCAGCGCAAATATTTTTTATTGTTTCGCATTTTATTTATCTTTCAATTGGAATTACATGTAATAATTTTATTTCTCAGAAAATATCAGTTTTGGTTTAAAATTATGCTTCTGCCCATCAACCTGGGTCCTAGGTACGATTAAATTCAATCTATACCATTTACGCGGAAATATCTTCGGTAAATCTTCAATCAGCCCGAGCCACAATCACATCATTCTCAGTTTTCTAACATTTGTTGATCCCTGGGGATGCTGGACGTTGAAACATTATTCTCAATTTGGACTCTCCGACAATAAGTGAACCACTTTTAAGGAGACATATCTTATAACATATCCATTGGTTTTTTAGTATCAAAGGAGTTTCAATTTGTTACAACTAAAGAATAATTCTAGCAATATCAATCACTAAGCAACCATCATGATCGAGAGAAGTCAAATTGACAAGGCTCCATCTGGTGACATTGCACAAATTCCCACCTAAAGACATATACAAAGTCTCTAAATGGCATTTTTTTCACTGCCAATACACAGGCATGATGGTTGTGCGTAAGATGACTTAAGACCTTTCAATACTTTTCATTCGAATACCTTTCAGATGTATCGCATGTAGTTGAATTTAATTCATAGACGTCATTTGGAAATATTGATTAAAAGTATTCTGAAATAAAATTGGTGTGATTTATCTGTTGAAAAAATAAAAGTTACAAAATTACCAATTAAAAGAAGAAAAATGAATACACGAAACTAAATACTTCAACTATTTAAGATTATAGATTTAGCTTGAATTCAATTAATTTATTGTACAATAAAGAAATGGTTGCATCGGTTCCAACAATTTCTGTTTATCTTACAGGCTATAGTAACCATAATCGATTTTGTTAGTGAATTGAGCAAATTCAATTTCGTATACAATTTCGATCAGTGTAATTTATTTTTGGTTTTGCTGGTGGCACTCGAAATAAACGGTCAATGATTAATGAATCTTCCTATCGTCCTTGCAATAATGCATTGTGGCAAGAAAATTCGATTTTGAATGTGCAGAAGAAAAAAACACACACCATTTATTATTGCAATTCGATAAATTGAAATCTTTAATGGTAAAATCAAATTGTTCATAAATCCATTGGCATTGAAAATAGTGGTTCAAATTCATTTCAGTGGAAACATCGTGGTTGAATGGGTTCACATAAAAATGTACCATCAAATAAATTTTTCAATTTAATGAATACCATTGTTTAAGCTATCAGTTGTCAATTTTGTTTATTGCTGGCGAGTAAAATTATATGATCAAAATGTTCACATGCGCACACAGGCACACACATTCTGAACAATCGATGATAAAACATTATGATTTGAAATGTGAAATATTTAATTCCGTCTGATCAGTTGAGTGCAAACTCGATTCATTCATCACACCAAAAGCAACTTGCAACCCATCTAACATCAACTATTATCTTTATCCATTTTATTATAGTGTGTGTGTGTATGTATGTGCAAGAAGAAGGGCTAGAAAAAAAACGATGCACGCACACACACAAACATGAAAGACGATTTAAAGTATAAACAAAGAAAAATTGACACGATGAGCATCGTTCGATGCGATGAAAAGTAAAAAGGAATCGGTAGAAAGGATGTGCTTTGAAAGCAAAAGGAAAATAAATGTTCTTCCGATGTACAAAATATTATGAACATTAAACTGAAATATGAACGCTGTATATGTCGATAATCCACACACCATATTGGCGATACGGATGAAAAATGATGGCAAGTCCAAATGAACGAATGGACTCGAAACGAAATCGGCAATAGAAAAGGCAAACTGAAAAGAGTTTGTTTTATGGTTTTCATCGAACAAAAATCAAAACTGATAAATTAAGCGTTCGTACACATTTATTCGAATGGTTTTCACATCAAATATCGAATCCTTCTCTATACAGATGGCAAGACATTTTATTGATTTCGTGTCTCTTGCATTTTCGACGATGAAAACCTCACCATTCTAATTCATATCTGAATGAAAAAAAATTCCTTTATTGCTGTTGGCTTTTATATTTGAATAGATGATAACCCGAGTTTCGGCATTCATTTCGGATATTCGCATAAACGTTGGCATGAAAAGAGATAACAAAAAATAAAAATCTCGATGCATTTTTTATTGAATGGTAAACATGGCGAAACCATGCGATGGAAATTCAATTCGTCCATTTAAATGCGAAAATAAATATTAAATGATGCATCAATACGCTTATATTTGTAGAGCACATTCTATACTCTATACACGGACGAAGATCACACAACTCTCGTCCAAAGCGTAAATATGGAAATATTGACATATTCATCAAACACTTTTTACATGAATTCAAATCTCATACAAATACAAACGTGCTGCCAAAACTGTCGAACGCATCGAGAAAACTAAGAATGTAAAGGCACACATTCGATTGCACTTCTCGTGTCTGCGAAGCTTGTTTTTATACATATTTTTATTGGGAAAATAGAGAGATACCAATACTGATTGTTATCATATGGCATCAAACTATTCCGGCTTGCACTCCAACCCAACCGTAAATGAGTAAAACGATACATCCAATAAATATGATACCTACTTTTGTAGTTACAAAAGCGATGCCTTGAATAGCCGCATGAAAATTCATATGCATGGTCATATATCCATATTTACAAAGCCAATCTGATTTAATTTCCTGACAATCACAAAAAATAAACATTAAAATATTCAGTAAATCCATTGGCATAGAGCAATGTTACTATTTTTTTGTTTACTTTTTGGTATTCATATCAATGCCGTTTTGCAATTGATGCCAACAACTTTGGGATAAACATTTATTCTGTGGGAATTCATAATCCTATCACATTTTAATCCATTTATTTGGTTTGTTTCTACAAAGTTCCATTCATCTGCATTGAAAAAAGAGCATCTCATGTTTTTATGGCATTATTTCAATTTCGAATTATTTAAACAGCTCTCGCGCTGTTAAATAATATCAACATAAATATTTTATATCTCTCATCAATGACTGACTGGACCTGCCAATCCATCGAATTTATAAAATCAATTCGCACAGCGTCATGGTAAAACGGTCATGTGTATACACTGTCAATTGGTTTATAGAACGTTTGCGGCATGAACGGTTTTCTTTCTCGATAACTGTCAGAAAATTTGATTGACATTTTCGGTTGCGGCAAAATGTGTTACATGACATTTTGTTGCGAAATCAAATGAAATGGAGGAGCTTGAATTTTTTTTTCGATACCAACTTCTAAAGACATATTTCACGGTATTGGTTATGTCAAAATTTAAGTCCATAATTTGTTAATTTTCAACCATGAATTCATGCTAATTTTCAGTACATTTAATGGATAATACATCAAATAGATGTCCCAACGGAATGGAAATTAAAACACAGTTTCGAATTCCCGAATGTACTTTATCTATTGACAGTTAGAGCTATAAAACATGGCAGACAACATTTAATGTTATTGATCATCGGAACCGCGTTTTTGGACCGATTCCCAAATGAAATGCAATTTTCACTCCATTAACGTATTGATGGGACCTTTTATTTATTAGAATATTGCAAATGGCACATTTATCCGGAATTTTACTATCATATAACATAAAATATGTATATCAAATTTATTTAAATCATTTCCTGGGATTCAACATTGGCTTTAAAATCATTGCGACCATTTCATAAAATTCGTTTTATACTATGATAAAACAAAATTATTGAAAAACACGTAAAAACAAATCGAATAAAAAAATGTTCATCAAAAGAGCACGAAAATAAAAGAAATAATAACGAGCGCAGTATTTGTTGTGCAAAATATAAGCGCAGCAAGATCAAGCGCTGAATTGCCGGTTTTTGTTAGAAGAACTAGCAAAAAGCAATTATACTATTAATTTGACATTGTTTTAGAATGTCTTAATTAATTGATTATGTCGCGCATAAAAACGGCACCATGAAAATAAGGCAAAGTCATTTATTTTCTTGCACAAGTTTCATTACAGGATGTTTTCTCTTCTGCAATGTAACGAAGGTCGTTAATTGTCGCTTGGAATCTACAAACGAGCAAAATGTATTCCGTGCGACATTGGTGCGGGTTTGTTGTTCTTTATCTTATTTTATCCAATTAATAAGGTCGAGTCTGGCCAATCATTTATCAACTGAGTACAAATTTTGTCTTGCTTTGAATGAATTTTCTGCACAAACATAGGGCGGCAGAGAACGGTATATTGTTTACTTACCAAGGACCAACCATTTTTACCAAAGACGGCAAAAACCGTTTTTTTTTTTGTTTCAACCCAAAGAACAATGGCAATTGTCAAAGGAAATGGCCACAATAGTATCGTTTTTCTTCAACTTTGTCAATTTATTTTTTCAATAATAGAATTTGCCGCAAATGGTTTTGTTTGTTCACAATCGCAGATTGCAGAAAAAAGTATTAAATTTTTGTTCAATTGTTAATGAAATAAGGTCCATTTTCATTGCCTTCACTTTGTTTGTTTCTCAAAACGAACACAAATTTTGTTTAGAAAAAGTACACCTCGTTGCCTATTAGCTCATAAAAGAAGTTTGTACAACACTGGCTTGCATGCGGTCTTTTACTTTTGATCGTAATTAAAAATAATGGACATCTTACATCCATAATACTCCATGTTCATACAACGACAAAGACAATAAAATTACAATGAAATGAGTAGTGTTAATAATTTTCATTATAACGGCATTAATATCACTGGTAGCACAATAAAAATAAATGCCCGCAGTAAAAATTATCATTTTAAAAGAATTTAATGGGCCATTTTCTCCTTATTACTTGAAAATAGATTAACTTCTCAAAACAGAGTAAAAAAACGAAGAATTTTTTTTCATTAGTCATAAATCAGTGTGCAGACGATTAATTCAATTTACGAAATTGATTACAAATCTCAATGTAAATGATGATGGAAAAAAAATTGTCTGAACAGAGTTAATTTACATTTTACGTATTGCGTTTCTTCAATAATCTTTTATATAAAGACATTTTCACTGTTCGCGACTGCATTTTGTAATATTGATAATCACATGGTGCGAACCGAAATCTGTGGTTTTGCCGCAATGACAAAATTCCAAAATGGCGAAGTGATAAAAATGAAATCACCATCAATTTATCACCCTCGATTAGATCGAGTGGGACGCAATCTCATCCTATTAGCTAATGAATTTTTACGTGAATGAAACACCTCAGCCTGTCAGCTGCATCGATCCGTTTGTCAATTTACCGAAATTAATAAAGTTTTTCAGACAGCCTCTTCACAATTCTATCTTCCGAACATTTTTCATTCGACGAAACATAGTGGAAATTGCGATGACAAATTGTTTGGAAACAAAAATTTGCGACGCGTCAACGACAAATTGAAATTTCGATTCAATGGAAATTCATTTATTTTGTACAGTGTGCAATGTGTGCATGGTCACAGCCTAAAAAAGTGGAACAAAAGTTTTCATTCATTTTGAACATCATTTCAAATCGAAGTTTCTTCAAATAAAAAATTCTTCATAGATTATTAAACTGTAGTATTTCAACAAAATAAACTTTACATTTAATAAATCTAAAAGAATATACAAGATTGGTGTGTTCATTCTCACCTCATTCAATGAATTAAAAAAAAAAAAAAAAAAAACCAAAACATTCTCCAGTTTCTTTGTAACGCATCTTTCGACATTATCCATTTCCACGAACACTTATTTACTCTCTGTAAAACTGTCACAGCAAACACATGGCAACATTTATTTTACGCTTGTATCACTTTTATCGTACTCTTTTTTCCTCCGAAGGTTGTCATCCATTCGCAACAGTTCTGCGTCCTACTTTTTTGAGTCAAGCTGACACAGACTGTCTCGGATTCATTAGCACTCCTTTTGTCGTAAATTTGAAAAATAATCACGTTTCATATGGAAATCGCATACAAGAAATAGGTGACATTGTTGGATAAAGTAATAAGGGTAATAAAAACCTCCCAATGTACGCTTCATTTTGAAAACGGAAGCGAAAACTTTGGCGGATATTTTTTCGTATTCCCTAATGGAGCAAAAAAAAGTAAACATTCAATTGTCAATCACATTCAGCTATGATAGCGAACATAAAGAACTGAAAAGACTTCTATGCGTGTTTTATGCATTCGATGGTAATAAACAGCCTCTTCTGAATTTAAAATGATACTTTTATTGTTGCGCCAAGGAAAATAAATGAAAACATGTGTGATTCAAAAATTTATTCCATTCAGCCTTGAGCATGTTGGAATATAAATATGCAAATATGCCATGATAATAACGTCAAATTATTGCATAAGTGATTCGTTTATTTTTTTATTGGATGAAATGTTAAAAAAATAAAAATAAAAAAATAATCTTCAAGCGTGAACGCATACATCCAACATATAAATGCCAAAAAGTGACATCCAAATTGGTTACAATGTTGTGAAAAAATATTAAACATGGTACGTCTTATATTTTCATTAGACTCTTTCTTCCTTTCGTTTTCAAAATAATTAAGCAAAAGTAATGAAATGATATTGCTTACAATTACTTTGTGTTTTATTTCAGTTATAAGCATAAGTTCTCCAATTTTCGGATCGATAATTGAAACATAAAAATAAAAAACTCTTTACAAAATAGTTCAATTTGCAACTACCAACATGAAGTTCCCACAAAGCAAATATGCCCTGTTTTTCTGTTGATTTCAGCTATTCATATATTTTTACATTTTTAAAGCCAACAGTAATTAAGAGTCATCAAGGGGAAAATTAATCAACAAAAGTGCAATTTTCAATTTTCAAAGTTGCCTGTTACTCGAAAAATTCGTATGAACTAAAAAAAATGTGAAAACATGCATACCAAAACTTTTAGATGAATGCAAAAAAAAATCGCCGAAAAAAGTTTCGTTTTCGATACTCGTAGATTTGGAATCTCCATCACACAAAACATGCATTTTTTCCGTATAAAACTATTTCTTTCATTTCATTGAATTTGACAATTCGAAAGCATTGTTACAGAATATGTGTTCATTCATGAAAAGTATTTGGGATTTGCTTCTCTTCTTTCTCTTCTTTCTCTTCTTTCTCTTTGCTCAAATTTGTTTTTCCACCAACGGCTTATCGAATTTGTTTTGCATTGGTAACGGGGTTTTCGGCATAAGACTTTTCACAAAGTCTCCATTTTTTGCTGCTTGGTTTATAGAACGATTAAAAGCTTTTCACTGGGAAATTGAATGGAATGCACGACTGAGCAACTTTTTATGACTTTTGAACCCTTTCGCGTCCATTACATTTGCTTTCAAGCTATTTTCACACAATAATAAAAGAAAAATCTCGATTTTCAATCAATTTCTTCAGCTATTGTGTAAATCTGAAGTTAAAAGCAATATGCTTGAGAAAACTTTGTCTGGCTCTTTCAATAAAGTTATAGGAGAAAATTGATTATAATAATAATTATGTCGTGCTTAGCTTAAGGATTTGCAATCAAAACACCACTTATAACTCACTTATTTGCTGAAAACTGTCATAATAATTGCTAATTTTGGCGAGTGTCTCTTCATTTGACATTGATCCATTACAGGAAATTATTTTTCATCATACCCGATGCAATCACATAACAAACATGGTTAGTTTCCACATTGTTCGGAACGTTCTCATTCTGTGTACCATATTATGGAGAACCTCACACTTATCGCTTAATAGCACTAATAAATTCCGGGGTAATCATTAAATTATTACGGTTTTACCCAGAAGCTGTAGCGATATTGCATGCTCAATGACGACGATAGGCAAAATAAAATCGAGATTGATATGCTACACTTAAAATGGATTTTGTGAATGAGTTTATTATGAGAAAGGGAGATTCATTGGCGGCAATGGTTTTGTTTTAGGTTAAAAGCACTTTGAAAGCCCACAAAACATCCTATTCTATTCTATCATTCAAGATATTCTCATTTCGGCTCAGAATGTTACATACTGCAGTGGATTAGACAGCAGCATCTGAATGTTGAATCGCATGTGGAAAAATACGGGTTGCATTGGATATAATTCGCTTTAAAGTTTTGAAAATAAATGGAAGAATGTTAATATTTAAATCAACAGAAATGATAATAACGAGCGAATGCGTTAAACCGAGGCAAATGTCAAAACGGAAATTACGGTTCGTCATGGGTGTTGGATTTGTTTATGATTCAAATGATGTTCTGACAATAAAATACACGTTATTTACGGTATGAAACACGCCTTTGTTCATACATAACATAAAAATGATGGCTTCACAAATCTTGCGAAAAAAAGAGACTAAAATCGAAACAAAGTGTAAGCTTGCAATTAAAATTTGTTCATTTACACGGAGAAAAACTACGTTCACGAAGTGAAATTTATATCCAAGTTCGTCTTGTTTTCGAGCACAAACATGAAACCAACACATAAAAATCGCTGATGCTTAGTTTTTGCTGCATCATAAAGTTTGCTTTGAATGGTTGAGCAACCGTACTGTTCATTTAAATCTGCTTGACAAGGTTGACATCGTCTACCAACAGGTAAATATTAATCAGGACTTCATTTATATGGGACACTGAAAATATGCGTTCGCAAAGTTTTGCAGTTGTCGTTGGGATGAAGCTTAGCATCTGTTTGCTTTAGCTTTTAAAAGCAAGACTTTTAATCGGATTGTGAAACAACACAAATAAACCCCAAAAAGTAAAAATATTTTGCCATCGGCTTATTTATGCAACAATACAATAGAGCCAGAGATAAAAATTCCAAATACAAACCACAATCATAAATGCATAATCTCGACAGAAAATCAGCAAAAAAAGCAAAACAAATAAGCGCAAACTTGTTCCGCCACCATGAAAACAAGATGATGATAATGATGTAAGCATACTATTTTGCTAATTTCAGCTGGTCGTACTCGCTTTTCCCGACTGCTGAAAATATCTAAAAAAAAATGTTTACATTTGCCCTATGCAACTGCGAAGGGTGAAAAGGGAACTTGCAACGCAGCAATTGGCTGCGAATAACTTTTTAACTGTTTTCCAGGCGCAGAAATGCAATCAATGCAAATGAGCTCACATTAGTCGCTGCCACAAAACTCAGTTAAAGATCTCAATGCTCTTGAATTGTGTGTGATTTTCATCCGATTTCTGTTGAGCAAAAAAAATGCGAATTTGTTCACATTTGTAAAATGCGGGAAATATAATTCCATTGAATGAAATAACTGCAGCAAAATCACGAAAATGTCGCGAATGACAATCAAAAACTTTTCAAAAATCCTTTTATAAAAAAAAACAAACAATAAAATGCATTTGGAGCAAACGCAGAAGTTAAAATCAATATTGGGATTAAGAGTGCGACTTTGTAACTTTACTTTTACCACTTTCCCATTGTTTTCTCCAATTGCTATTTTTATTATCTATTAATAGTTTGAAAGTTTTATCGACCATTTTTTTTTGTGTGTTAAGAAAGATCTAGAGTTTTGCATCACTTCTTTTACGGTTTTATTTTGATTGGTAGAAAGGGAATCAATTTCAGAATGTTGGATTGCATGAGTTTGATAAATTGCCTTAGGAACGCTTTCACGATTTTCTTTTTATTCTTTCAATATCACTTTATGCTATTTCTGACAACAAATCCAGCATTTAATTTTGTACTTTTATTGCAATGCAATCTGTTAGGATCGTCAAAATCAATGGGACAGTTATGTTGAAATGATAAAAAAAATTATGCGACTATATCTCGTAATGAACTAAAGGAATGAAAATTATTTGTAAAAAATGCATTGCATAATAAATTTGAACGTAGAAAAAAATGAAGTGAAGAAAAAGTGCGAAAAAACCGTGATGTGCTCGCATTTCATTATTATCGAACGTAAATTCGCAGCATGAAATATTTCATAGCTTTACATAGTTTGGTATGGAGAAAGTGGCAAAGACCGCCTGAATGCGGATCATTAAAAGCTGCCGAACGATGGCTAAATGTGCAGGAAAACACAGATATTATACACAGCCATTACATTACTGGTCATCATTATTGTTATTAATTTCTTTTCAGTGGCAAGCACCTTTTTGTAATGTTCCAATCTCGTTTGTTGCGGTTTTTCGTTGCGAATTTTAAAAAACATTGCCGGTTTTCCTCTTTATCTTTTTTCCGCAACCGAGGACAGAACACACCAAGCCAAAGATGAAGTTTTTATCGCTTTGTTCTCTACCTTCGTCAGCAGTATTTACCTTTGGTTTGTATGTGAGTTAGCAAACAGCTTTTTGGTTCGTATGTTGTCCATTTAGTTGTTTAAATTTTTCATTGTTGCTGCGCTTTTAATGCAACTACGTGAAAAACTTGTGTTGAAACAGTGTTCTGTGTGAGCGTGTATGTCTTTTTTTCTGCGTTGCCACCCTTGAGCGATCCCCTGACTAGTGAACAGCGAGTTTCATTAGTTGGCGCTGGTAATATTGTTGATAATGGCGTCGAAAATGAAAAAATATTTATAAATATTGTGCAATTTATTTGCGCTTCGCTTCAATGTGGCAACAGCGTCCCTTTTAATTTTTCACTTCTCATTTGTATTTATGTAGCGCTAGTTAGTGTTGCCGCATGCTCTGTCGATTCAGTTTTTTTCTTTTTCATTACATGTTATCGTTGAGCACACAAACTAACTGACGGTGCGCATAAAATCTGCGATGTTTGAACACGTTAACGGTTGAAGGCGTGAGACTATCATTAATTACACATGTTTAGTCAGGGCTTTTGTTTGTTTTCTCCACTTTCACTTTGGTGGTGGTTAATCTGTACTAGAAATTAATCCGCTTCTATACTCTGTTTCGGTTTATGTGCACACTTTTTATGAAACCAAGTTGGATGCATTACTTCTACATAAATATATGCATGCAAATTTGCTGCTTTTCGTTGCCAACAAATTTTGATTTATATTAAAATCAAGCGATTTCCAGAGAATGAAATTGAAACAATTAAAAAATTTATGGCCAAACTTTAAATAAATTCGGATAAAGTACAAACCTAAATAGCACTTGTGTCTTTTTAAAAAAAATATTTAATAGAAGAAACTCAGGGTAAATGTTTTTATTTCATCACTACTTTAACTTTTATCGTTTTTTCTTCTTCTCCTATTATTTCATACAAAAGCGGATTACGTCTTCTTTTTTCGTTCTTCATAAAATTATTTTCATTCAATATAAGATGAAAATCATGTTTTATGGGCAGTCAGGTTGAAAGTGTAACCTATGCTCATATGAAAATTGAATACGTTTGTGGTAAGAAAATAAAAGAGATCAAATGGATCCAAAGAAAACCTGGTTTTGCTCTTACAAACATTCAAAATATATATATGCTTTTTTTGAATACACACTTAAGGCAATCTAAGATCATGTCGACCAAAAGTATTGCGAATAAGATATGCAAAGTGCAAAGAGTATATACTTCAAAACCGTTGCTTTGCTTTTACCCCAAAGCTATCCATTTGAGTTTTTTTTTGTACTCTTTTTTTATTTCAACCAGAAATGACAGCACAAATACAAATGTTTTTGAGTATGGCAATCGTAACATGAACAACATTGATATTGTGTGACAAGCAACATCCAAGGATTGACTATCTTTTTCTATGCATGATTCTGTTGGTTCACAATTATTTATTGACATCAAAGCAAAATCAGCCACCGCCTTTCAATTCATCATTGCCATCCACGTTAAATTGTTTATCGAAGCGAAAAACACAAACATTAAATATATCTTCATCCATCCAGTGGAGAGAGTTCATGAATGACGAGAAAACAACATTTTTAAGTGATGCATATACTTAAAGAATAACATCGTTTAACCAACAAAAAGTGCACACAAGTCGCTATTTACAAAACATTTTATTAAAACGTTTGCGTACTTAAGATTACAAAATACATCATTTAAAACCTATTTTGGTCAAAAGGAAGGAAAACACATGAATTCATTGTATTTAATACCCGCATGCATTGGTTGATGCCATCATTTTTCGTGTTCATAAAGCATTTTACGGTCAATGCATGAACCAACCCGATATCATACACATATATATATGAGGATATTTTAATGGCTACCTTGATGCTGGAGCATCGTTAGAAAAAGAACTTTGAAATAAAATTCATACACATTTGGAGTGAGAGTATATATTTACGATCAAATAGGTGATTACATCATAGTGGCGGTTTTAACAGAACCCAACAAAATGCACATTCATTACGATATGTACGCTCTGAATTATGTGTTTTTTTTTTCAACTTTATCAAAGTTGAATTGGTGTGCCTGCCTCAATTCGGGCAAAAGGTATGAATGGCTCGTTGTTGGTGCTTTTCAAACATTTAATGCCATTTTAGTTAATAAAATTGAAAGCATTTTATATCCCAGAATCTGTTTTGCCACATCAAATTATTAAGTCAATTTGTAGCACATTTTATTGGCAATCATTTCATGTTTGACATTTTCGGTTGGAAATGCCATTGAAGCATTTTTTTTCGATTAAAACAATTGCCATACGAAACGTGATTAAATTTCACAAAGAGGGTCCTTATACGGGAACTATTATAGCAAATAATTCAATGTGACGCACGTAATACTTTGTAACCGATGCCGACACAAATATGCTGGAAATGTGTTAAACCGTGACAAATCAAAAAGCACATTTTAAGTTTATGGTTTAAGTGTGCATTACGAAATGATTGAATATTTTCCAAAGTATTTCCTCAATAAATGTTGGTTCATATCAAATTGAATTCCTGTGTGAACGGATACGTACTTCATCCAATTCATTTCATTTCCCATTGAGTTTGCAATCGAAAATGCATATTAAAGACTGAAATCCAATGATGGCATTTTCTGTTATACAACATGGAAAATAACTGAGCAATTAACGACAAGTACCTTGATTTACTTACGAGAGAATAAAGGCCATCAAAACCTTAACACCGACAATGGAAATATATGCGCATATCACACAAAACGAAATCATTCAAATTGCATTGAATAACAAGGAAATCACATCACCTTGTCGTCGAGTGATGCCATAAAATTTATTTGGGATCGGAAATTTTCGCAACGTCATAATATTGAATTCTTCTTCTCTATCTGTCTCTCTCACTGTCCGTCTCTCGTCTCGCATTTCATCTCGAAATTATCACATTACAGCCTCAATTCCATTATTCGTTTGGATTTCATCCAGATAGTGTGCATTCAAAGCAAATAAAAGGCCAGTATCATAGAAGTGGGAAAACGCAAGTTCTTTTTTGGCTCTGGTTCAAGTGCAATGTATCTCTTTCGGTACTCGTGTAAAACACAAAAGCGGATTAAAACTAAAAACCGAAGTGAATGCATTGTGACACGTTATGAAAACACAAGAAGAATGAAAAGCCGTAGAGAGAATAGAGGGCTTCCTAGTTAATTTCAATTATGTGGTATTGTTTTCAGGTCGAGTTGGAATTTTGAGTGCGTTTCAATTGTTTGTGACTTTTATTGGATTTGTTCCACTGTTGAAATGCAAATAAAGCTGCCCGATTGCTTAATCGCACACGCAGTATACAAATATGAAGTGGCCACTCTCGGAAACTTTGTTAGCTCTCTCAAGCATTTATATCTGATGTTCCATTTACAATTCAGAATAACTTTAATTAAAATGCAAATTTTCAAATCTTCAGAATTTTTTTTTTTTTTTTTTTGCTCAAAGTTTGTGGTCGCAGAAAAGAGATTAATTATTATCCTCGTATATGAATCATTCTTCGGGTATTTGTTGAACAAGCGAAAGAATTAGGCGTAGAGTTTCGTTCAGGGATTACTTTTTAAATGAGACAAAATCTCATCGAATTTGAAGATTTAATCATTCAAAAAACTGTGTTGATTTTCCCGACAAATTGTTCTGTCTCAGGAATTTGTTGCCATCTCGAATTTGCTCAACCCAAATATTATTTTGTCTTCGGTTCCTTTTTATTCGGTACGTTTTGTGCATTTTCCGCATTTTATAACAGCTCACCAGCCGAGCTTCTGCAGAAGGAGACAAACGACATGACGCGGAAGTTTTACATCAGTGCAAAATGAGGAGCGCGACCAAAAAGAAAAGAAAATGGGGAAAAAAAGTTTCACGATTGTCACAATGAATACGAACAAAAAACTTATGCTGACGAAAGAATGGAATTTTCAGTTTTTTCTGCAAACGGAAAAAGAAATAGAATAAAATCAGAAACAAATATGAAAATTGCTTGAAACAACATGAAATCAAAAGATCTTTGGATCAACGCATTAGAAGCGCGTAAGCTTCAGCCGTCACCGAGAAAAACGCGACTTATAGTCGTATAAACACGTTGTTTTCGTCATTCACACGGAAAATTGGCTGATTTTTTTTCGATTTGTTAGAATAAGCCTAAGGCAATATTAACGTCTATTTTGTTGACAATGGAAATTTGTAATACGATTTAAGCCTATTGAGAACTGAGAACGAGCCTGAACGAAACGCTTTGTTTCGCAAACGTAAAGTTTTTTTTGGGTAGTATGTATATTTGATTTTTTTTCTTCATCATTCGTGTCATTTTGCCTCCGGGAAATTGATTGTCTGATGCGTTGACAAACAAAACGATTCGCGAATTGGATTTTTCTTGCTGCGAACATTTCCATTGAAACGAATTTTATTTCCTTCAAGTCTTTGATTGAGGCAATAATTTGCATCGTATCAAAGACACGATTATCGTCTACCATGTCACATTACGAGCAATAAAGATATGTTTACATATAAATGGAAATGTGTACCACTTATATTCTTTCTCTCTTTCGTTCCATAATCGAAACGAATTGGAAACCGAAATTCTGCTTTGAGCCAATTTTGAAAGGAAATTCAGAAGGAGCACGATTCAACGGAGGAAATTTGAATAAGTACCAACAAAAATTATTTCTAATTTGCCAAAAGATGAAAAGAGTCAAGCTTATTTACACAATTATTTTTTATGCTGGCCGAAAATTCGTTCCATTCATTCTAAACGTCGTCGTGAATACTGAACCGATCACAGTGTGTTATGGTTGAACGAGTGCAAAATGTCGCGTGCTTGTTATCCGCCTCCAAAACAGCGCCAAACCAAAAATAAATGAAAAGTGATTTATTTACATGTAAATCAAATGGATCCCCATTGTTCTTTCCCACTTCTGCTTGCCTCTCGCATTCATGAATGCACATTCATTTCGATTGGATTCGCCTTGCATTCAAAATGCGCTCGTTTGCGCAATCATGGTACAGTAAAGAAATTGAGCTGTCTACTATCTTTGCGGTGAAGCGGATTTTGTCACACTTTGTCTGATATCAAATTATCTATCCGCAGGAATGAAGCGAGTTCCCGTTTTGAAATTGAAATGAACAAAATCTTAAGCTTGCATTATTTATCATTCACCTCTCTCTCTCTCATTGCGAACACGAAATATCTTGAGTAAACGAATGCGGTGCAACAATGGCACGATATCACAATAAAATTAAACCCACTGTGTTTCTCATGCTCAGTTTATTATTTTATTTTCTTCTCTCTCGTTCGGCTTTCACCAGCATCCAGTGCGGAAAATTTATTGTCGGCTTGTTAACATCTTAGCTGGTTGTTTGCAATATGTTCGGTACGTGATTCGCTGCACGTCAACTAACATTTGATTACGTTTCCGAAATTAAGGAGTTCTGCATTGTTTCCTAACATCATCGCGTTGGCAAATATGCACATTAAAGGTTAAGTGACAAAAATAAAGAAACGATGTGCATGGAATAAATGCATCATGTTTGGATTTGAAAAATTTACAATGCGAAACTTGAATAGGGCGAGACTTAGATAAAGAATTATGAAATATAGAGGTTGCGTTGGATGAGCTGTGATAAGCATGACAACACATAAAATCCGGTTTTGCAAACCTCAAAATTTTACATTCAACTTGTAAAATTCTGGTGAATGATTCACTTGGTGCTGAAAATATATAGAAAACGGCGATGCACAATGAAATTTTCGATGAAAATATATGGGGCACGTATACATGCAAAAAACGAGTTCTCTCAAACACCACTTAGACATTTATAAGCATTTCAAAGCAAACGCATCTTGAAATAGAAACGTTCATGTTTTATTAATTTTTGTCTCTGTTTTTTTTTCTATCGTTGCAGGTAACTGTCATCACCACATATTCACTTACTTGTTTAGTCACATACATATATATTCCCATTCCTGTCATCATCAATTTTATTGTGTAGTCTTCCGAGTCGCCACACGTAAGTACACAAGATGGCTCTCGTCGCAAAATGTTACGCTTTTTAAATGTTCAAGCTGAAAATCTTACAGACAGAGAAGAAAAAAATTGTTAAAAGAAGAAAAATTCGTTGTAGTTGTCGGAATATATCGTTAAATTTACACACGAAAAGTAGAAATAAGATAAAAACACTTGAACTATCTGCAACCGGAAACAATGCAACCGCAACAATTTCGCGTGATATATTGGACAGGAAATGAGACAAAAATCGATTAAATGGTAAAAGTAAACATAAAATGTGGGAGAAGATAGAACTTAGACGGAACCAAAAACGAACATCCATTCCTTAATCTCTGCTTGTACAGTTTTTGCCAACATCTTTTGGTGTGTGTTTGAAACTGAATTTTAAACGCTTTGCAGACATCGAAACAATTACATTCACCTCCATTTTAAGTTGGTGTTTTGCACTGTAGCCAGCGCGACAAACGGCAACATATGGCTTTTTGCAGAATCATTTTCGCATTTAGCTGAAAGTGTGATAGTGTGAACCTGTAAATCACATCACACTGTGCAAAGTAATAAAGAGCCAAGCCAACTCATCCGAAATTCGAGAAAGTGTTCAGATTTTAGCAGAATACGCACATGAAAGACTGCTGCTATTTAGCTGACTACAACAGCAAAGTTACCTTAAGCCACTCAAAAGGGGGATCGGAGAAGGGTGGGAGGAGTAAGAAATAGATAGAAAAAAGTGGCGAACAAAGGGCGCAATAAGGAAAATGTAAAAAAGTGATTACAGTGTGCATGTGCAATGTGCATACCATTACAAGAAAAGTGCTATAATTTGAAACACATGGTACTCACAGAAAAAAATCCGGATATTTTGAACCCAGAAATCGGTTTAAATCACAGCGGAATGATTTCTGGGTTTAAATTAACCGAAAAACCGAAAAATCGGATAAGACTTAAATTTGAGACTTTCAGTGAGACTTGAATCTGTATTTCAGCGTTCACTAAACATGAAAACTGGAAAAATCTTCAAATCGATTTTTCTCGCTTTTCCGATGGGAAATCGAGAAAAATAACGGAAATTTGGTACCCCCATTGGGGCCCTATAAAGGGAGTGGACCACGAGTGCTCAACTTCTAGAACATTTTGGGTCAGGTCGGATCCACCTATTCCACAAGATTCATGTCCAGATCATTTCTCCTCGCTCACTCTCATACGATATCATATGGGAATATTATGAGAAGTAAACGGGATGACATGAGCTGGAAGTCGGTCTTGACCCATTTTGGGTCAGGTCGGATCCACCTACTCCACAAGATCCACTACTCATAATATCATCCCGTTCACTTCTCATAATATTCCCATATGATATCGTATGATAGTGAGCGAGGAGAAATTATCTGGACATGAATCTTGTGGAATAGGTGGATCTGACCTGACCCAAAATGTTCTAGAAGTTGAGCACTCGTGGTCCATTCCCTTTATAGGGCCCCAATGGGGGTACCAAATTTTCGTTATTTTTCTCGATTTCTCATCGGAAAAGCGAGAAAAATCGATTTGAAGATTTTTCCAGTTTTCTTTATATAAATAAACTGTGAGAGAAATGCGTAAATTGATAGTTGAACGTTGAAATACAGATTCAAGTCTCATTGAAAGTCTCAAATTTAAGTGTTATCCGGTTTTTCGGATTTTCGGATCTTTTGAACCCAGAAATCATTCCGCTGTGATTTAAACCGATTTCTGGGTTTGAAATATCCGGAAATTTTTCTGTGAGTAACAAGGCGCTTGTGATAAAGAAATGTTGACAATGCAAAACGGTTCTGCATCTCGTCTTTTGAAATCGAATTTAATCCCTTTGTCAACCATGAATCTCAGCGATTTTCTTAGTCTCATTTCTTTAACATTTTCAGCACTTAAACCAGCACACAAACCGTTACATGAAAAAAATGCGATTTCAAGACCCATTTCTGTCTTTGTCATCAACATTAACATTTACACATTTCTTTACATCGAAACCTAATGAATAACAAATCGATTTCACTTTTTCACATTTAAATGATCAACTGAAGTGTGCAATTAGCGAACAATGAATGATAATAGAAACAATGAAAATTAATAGAGATTTTGTGTGTCAATCTATCCATTTTGTATCAATTAAAACATTTTCTCGATGAAATGGCATTCATTTTTATTCCAGTGTCCATTATTTGGATTTGAGGAAAAACATTGACTATTGGAGTCAACAGATCACTCTCCCTCTACATTTTTCATAAAAAAAAAAACAATCGCAATCACCACTGTGCATTTTTGAAATGTGTTGCTACAGCTGCAGGCGGAGGTTTTCATTCAAAAATTAAATGTTTTCAGTTGAATGATATATATTGTTCACCATTTTCACAATTGGATGAATCTGTTTGTTTATTGCCATTTGAAACGGCCATTTGTTGTTGCATACTTTTTTTTGTGTATGCCAACCATTTCATTCAATTTTCAAATAGACTTCGATTTATTGAACTGCATCGAGATTTAGCTGAATTGAAAATCATACATATACAAACGAAGGGAAACGAAATATACGTATACACGATGTAGTTGTGATCACACCACTTTAATGCATTTAATTTTGAACAATTAGAACAATTGTGGAATAATCCACGGCGAAAAAAAGGCCGTTGCATGTCATGAACAAGTGAATGATATCGAAGCATGTCACAATCGCAATGTACCCAAATAACTTTGTTAGCGAATTGTGCATATGGTTTGAGAATCACGCAGGGATTCTAATTGAATCGAAGCTTTTAATGGGGATTCATTCGACTCTCCGCAGAATTGATTTGGTTTCCCAATTTTTACCAGTATTTCGATGTTAAAAACTAATGACGGTTTGTGCGAATTGATTAAATTCATTAAATTTCGTAATTTAACATTTCAACCAAAATTCATCCATGATGCAAACTCATCGCATAATGTAGAAAATCCACTAAATGAAACAGCGAAACTATTTATATCGGAGCCATAATAATTCGCGATATTGCATTAAAAAAAACTAAGCATTATTTCTATTGAGCGTATTGAGTAAATCGGAGTAAATAAATGTTGAGCACACAAATAAATAATTTTAAAATAAATGTTCATTCAAACAATCTGCCTTTCAGTTTTTCGCGGTATTTTGAATATGAATGGCTTTTGATGAAAATAAACCAATTTGGTTTGAAAATGGCAATAATTGCAAATATAAATAGTATTCGGTGGAGCAATTTTCATACGCTACAATGAATTTCATTGAATCGAATTGCGATAAATCAAACAATGGAGTCAACCCAACAATGGGTTGAATGGCAATTGGGTTTACAAAAATGAATTATTGGTAATTATAATTGGAAAATTTCAGATTGAAAATAATAACAATAATAATAATTTAAATGTTAAACTGCAGTTGGCTGAATACATCCACTTTGATGAATTTTGAATTTTTGTTCGTCCGAATTGAAAACTTGTTTACCTCATTTCTCTCTGTCCATCGAAAATCATTTCACCCTTTTTCAATTATCAGATCTTGTCACTTATGACAAAAATGCAAATTAAGGAATGCAAAAAAACACCGAGTCATTTAATATTTCATCAGAAGATAGATAACGAAGACTAAACGCTAGCTAAAATTCTTCAAATCTGCTGTGAGTTGCAACACTTTATGTGAAACATGTTCCATTTATTAGATGCAAATTTCAAATGCATTTTGCCGACGGCGAATATTCGAAAATTCATATAGAGACAACAATTTTCAATGAATTGAAATTGTGCCATATATGCTATAGCGCATATGTCTAACGGCAACTAACTAATACAAAATACATGCCATATTGTATGGTGAGCTGTGACATGGGTTTTACGCAAAACTTCATTTTATCTATGTGTGCCTGTGTATGAGTGTTTGCGGGCACACAGTCAACTGAGCATTGAGCCAATTCATAAATGCGGTCCTCTTGCCATGTTTCACTCAAAATTATGTGTTGACATTTTCACATCTGCGTTTAAATTTTTCGTCGTTACGCAAATTGGCGATTTTTTGTTAATTATTTCGATGTGAATGATGGTATCTGATGTTTGGCATGGCTGAAAATGGCGAATGCACAAGCAAAAGTGAAGATAAAGCAAATATTTGCATTTTCACCCTGGCCATAACAAGGCTTTAAGTTATGCATCGCACATCGAGTGAATTGAATGTGAGAATGGACATATTTACGGCGAATGAATGAGAGAATGTGGAACGATAATGAAAAATCGCACATTCCATTTTAGTTGGATTGGTGCTGTTGGTTTCGGCACTGCAACGACGTGCAAACATACCAATCCAAAATGAAATTTGTCAACTTTACTGCGCATCTGTGCATGTTCGATGCTTCAATGTTCGAATTATTGCATTCAACTATTAACCATTTCCATTGAAAACCAAATAAGTAAATATGCATGCGGTAAATATCGTTGACCAATCAATGGAATCTATTGATTGACAATATTCCATTTATAAAGGCAATTATTTTTTTTCGATGAAAAAATGGTGGGAGGGGGGAATAAACAGCTCTTTCTGATTGATGTGAATCAAGCATAAGGGTTGTCCGCTCAGAAAGCACTTTAATGAATAACACCGTATGATCAATGCTTTTCCAATCAACAAAATGCTAAATTCATATTCGCTCAAGCTTTAATTTTGAACAAACAAATATGCGTTTTTTCCCGCCCGAAATACAACTACCCTTCAATGGAAAGATTAATCAGACATTATATGTCGAAGAATCTATAGCACATAATGACGTATATTCTGGAATTTCGTCGAATGAAACGTGAAATTCCAAAAAACTACGATATTCACAACCATTGGAAGTGCATTTGCAAATAGTTTCGATATCAAAATCCTTGCATGCAGAATGCAGTGTGAAAAACTTCCGGAAACATGAGAATTTCCTGTAAAATCTTTTCTATATAAAGTTTTCTTCGTGCTCTGGAATTTGATCAGTATGTTGTTATCTGTGTGGTTGTCTCGATTTAGCTATTTGCCAGTCTTTCCATAAGCTCTTCATATTTGTTCTTCATTACATTCACATGCAGCTTTATTTCCACATTTTTTCTTTCATACGGTATGCACAGCGCAAAGAATGCGCGATCTGCCAATGAAAATGTTACTTGCAAGCACTTTATATATGATGCTATATTCAAAATTTGTAGACCGATAAAACAATGAACGCTCTTGTACTTTTGTTTCAACAAAAGAAAACCAAAAATGCGACGAAAACATTGTTGTAACCCCAGTTATCTATGTATTATTGTAGCATGCATGTGCATTCTTCTTGTTTCATGATATATTTTTTCATGCAATATTTAGTACATTCTGATAAGCAACTTGGCATGAATGTAACAATAAGACAAAAAGTTCTTACATAATTTGCGGTGCTGAAAAGTATGTCAAAAAAGGCGAGAAGGTTTTTCGATTTAAGTAACTTTATGTTTTCATTTTGTTTAATTAATAATGCAACTGTTTCTTAATATTATTGTTGTTGAATATACAGTGTACACACATTCTAAATGTTGCCGACACACACTCACATGCAAAAAAAAAATATCAAGCGCAAACAATAATAGTTTCACCGACATTTTGTGCGTTGCATGAGAGCGGGTAAATAGCACACGACATTTGTCTGCCGCATGAACGAAATAATGCACCACACACGGAGTAATATTCAAGACCAAATGATTTTTCAAATCCCATCAAAAAGTGTCAGTTGATTTTAAGCGATAGCGTTGCAATTTCGTTTCAGTTTTTCAATTTTCAAGCGCCTGAGTTTCTTGTTTTTATCCATTATAGTGATTACATTTTTGATTGAGTTTCAACCATATAGTTGAATACGACCGCAATTTATATTGAATAACAGCTCAGTATGATCCATGGCCAAATTTGAATAATATGCTGTAAAAATGGCCGTTACGCGTCCAGAATCAGCTTTACCACAAATTTATATACCGAAACTAAGTCAATAAATTTTCATTTGCTTTTGCTTTGTGCGATATTCGCGATACAAGTTATGGTAGCAAATGTGGTTGAGCACGGATAGATGGATATTGTTGGATATTTGAGCTCTCATTTTGCCCATAAAATACACAAAGACAAGCTTTTTGGTTCAACCAATGTAACCGCTTAAGTACATCGTCAACTAACCACCTGCTGTTCGCTCCTTTTTTTTCATCACTTCACCAGCATGCAGCGTAGCTGAGTAGCAACAAACAAAATCGGTTGAAATAATGAATGAGCAAAAACAATATGCAAGTGTGTGCGCATCTCCTGTATATGCACCACAATGCAGCATGAGTTTAAAAATTGCAATATGAGCATTTGCATACGACGTATGAGCTGGTACAAGCACTACAATGGAAACATCTAAAACTCTTTGACAGTTTTTTTAAAACAAAACCAAATAAATCATTGTTGCGTAATATTCGATTTGAGTCGTTTAAATTGTATGCAGAGACTAATTACATGGAACATACACACAAAAGGCATTTTTTTAATTTTTAATAAACATGAAGGGAAATTGGTTCCTAGAGAATTTATTTACAATAAAATGTTGTATCAAATATTTATAAGTATTTTCGTTCCAAAAACACATGTAACCATAATGTTTTTAATGCTATTAACGATACCTTTTTATAATTTTCAATTACTCTCATTCTCCATTTAATCTTTACTTTAAACTTATATTGAAAACTTCAAATGATGCAGCAATTTCGTGGTCAGATGCTTACATGTAAAAGTGAACCGCTTTAAGAAAGTATATAAGGTTCATTTTAATGCTGCACTTTTGAAACAATGATTTCGATACCATTTTCACTCTTTAAGTGCTTCTCTAAAAATGGTTGATGTCGAGCTCTGTCCATAAATTGCTCAACTTCATTTTTTTTCATGCGAAATATAGCTTAATAAATCATTGTAGAGAAAAATGTCCAGAGAAAAAAGGGGAAGCGCAAAGGAGTAACCACAAAGCCTCAATTAGAGGTAAATTTAAGTTCACCGTATGCCATTGAGTGAAAAATATTTTCAAGATCTGTCATGATATCATTTAAAATGGCAAGAAAGTAATTTAAAAAGGAATTCAAACGATATGCTTCAGAAAACACGCTTTATTTATGGACGCTTGAGTAATGAAATGTAATTGTTTATTAGTGGCCACTTTTCTATTGAAAGAAAACGAATTAACGAAATCTTTGCAGTCTTTTTTATGAAATGAACTGATGTATCTGAAACAGTAGCAGCTTACTTTTGTTACAAGTTTACCAGAACGATTGATAGAGCACCTCTGTTGAATAATAAAATGTTGCAACTTATTTATATTTCCTGCTTTTGTTTTACGTTCCGGTCATAGTCCGGAGGCACAATGGCAAAAAGAACAAGTTAATCATTGTGTCTGAATTTTCATGAAACTTATGCGTAAAATATCATCAATCATCGAAATCAGTAGATTTCAACATTATTTTTCTTTTGCTGATTCATTGAAGCTGCTTTATCGAAATCGGTGAAAACGGAAAGGGATAAAAAAGCTTGACTTTACATTTGAATGCAAATCGATAGAAAACAATGGCCAAAATTAAATATTTACAATTATTAAAATGTCATCCGATTAATTATGGCTATTCGGTAAATCGTATTTGCACAAACATGCTCGTAAACAATCCCCTCATTTGCACATGAACAATGACCAATGCAATGGTGGTCCGGCATCAATATTGCGGCAGCGGAGCGAAAGAGATGCCGACAAAAAATTGATTAAATCCGACATTTGTGTTAGCTTTCATCAAATGTGTTTTGGTTCTCGTTGCACAAGCGTTGCTTTAAACCATATATATATATATATCATCACAGTGGTTATGTTGATTCATTCTACTGGCTTCGTTTATACAAACATTTACATCGACCGAAAATTAGATACACGAAAATTTATTGAATTGGATACACACAGATGCGACTCATTTTGAACTCATTCCAATGTGTCTAGAGCCGGCATGCATAACAAATGGCCCACCGAATATTTGATTCTCGCAATAAAATCGATTCCACATAGATTTTCCAATGTCGATTCGATGCGATTCTCTATCTCATTCCTATTGGTTGGCTGCAAGTTCGAATACATGGGCCGTTCAGACTCACTATCGTTTCGAATAATCGAGATTCATGCATAAATTCAATGATAGTATAAAACAACACATTCGGCCAATAAATAGTCGTAGCACCGTTTTATCTAATGCATTTTGGTATGGTTTTCACTGACCAATAAAATAAGGCTTTGTTTCGATAAATGGTGTTATACGTAGACCGTTCGAACTAACATATCGAGCATTAGCAGCAGTTCAAATAATGCTAGCCGGCTTACCATATAAATCTGCATGTATTTGATGAAACGCGCAACGCTAGTTTGCGGTTGAGCATCGCATTGTACAAAGATTGTAAATGAATCTTCGTTAATAAATGCTCGGAATGCATCTCATTAAAAGTTTCGGGCCAAACTAAACTATGTGCCAATTTAAATAGAGCATACAGCATACATATTCAAAATATGCACACTGACTTGGCTGATTAATCTATTTTTGCCCTCTTTTCCGGCAATCTGTCACACATTGTTGCCAACCACGAATTCAGAATGTTGAATACAATCCCATTTTGTGGCCATATGAAACTATCCACATTCAATTAACTCATATTTTTCGCAGCGAATGTTTGCTCAATGCTCATCAAGCATGCATTTTATATACATATAGAATATGCAGGTATTTTTCCAAGTAAAATTCATTTAAATTGCAATCAATGAAAATATTTCAATGTCACTTTTTATACTAGTTGTAGACATTTATGGAATGATCAAAGTTACTTGCCCAGAGAAGTTCGCCTTCGTTTTATTCATTTACTTAATTTACGAAAGTGCAAAGTAACTTCAATTTCCATAATCGACAAGAAATAATGTTCCAGTAAAATGAAATGTGCGATTTTAAGTCGTGTAAGCTCGATTATCCTTTAATCAATTTATGGTCATTTTCCTTTCGGAAATGGTGATTGCATTGTGTGACTCTAAGATAATTGCTTAAATATACATATATAATAAATGTATTTATCGTATGAATAAATACATATAAAATGTGTTTGATGAATCCCTTGGTGTCGTAAATTTAGACGCTTAACGAACAAATGCAAATTCAATGCTCGATAAAAATTAATAACTTGGCTTCATGCGAAATGAAATATGGTTAATTTAGTTCGATGTATTTGATTCATCTAATATTCAATATCGCTGTATAAATCACCATAAATTCGAAGCTTAAACGACACGCATAATTTGGTTTGGTTCGATACAAAGTGCTTAACTGTTGGTCCTTGCATAGATATTTGTAATCGATAGCTCCGTCGATTAGAATTAATGACTTTTTGGTTAAATGCCATTTAAACAGAAAATATAGCCAATTTCATCAAATTCAATTAGCTAATTATTTTTTTACGAAATTTTTATTCAAGAAAAATCCATACAGAGACATTATCAGGACCAACAATGCAATATTTAAGTTTTGGAAAATACAACCAACAACGATGCAATATAAATTGAGCTTTTTTCGTTATTTTATCATTTGGTGTCACAACACAATTATTTGTTGCAACTGTTTCAATTTTATCAAAAAAATGACAAAATATATTCAAAATAATAAGTGAAGTTGCTGTAATGCAATTCAATTTTCAGCAAAGTATAAGTAGATACTTGAAGAGTACACCAAGTTTTTTTAAAAAGTAAAACGAATGCAATACAAAAACTAACTCACTGAAAAGAAAGAAAAATAGATATTACCTGAATTGTATATAATAAATGGAGTGTCTCGCATTGAAATTTTTCACAAAAATTGTAAACTTCATCTAAACAATAAAAAATAATCTTATTTATATGATTTACAAGGGTAATCGAAACAAATTCCATCGAAATGTTGTCGTGAAGGAAGGAAGCTGAACACACTTTTGGAATATAACAATTTTCGGTATAATACAATTCATTCAGAATGTGTAGAGCAGAGTAGATTGCAAACGACACAATATAATAAATGTCGTCATTCGAGGAGATTTTCTCGTATCCGTGTAAAGGAATGTGACAAGTGCTTAGCGAAGTGTCTCAAAAGGATACAATAAAACACATTTTCATCCACAATGGATGTTAAGTAATAGAAATAGAAGAAGAAGAAAGAAAAAAATATGGAAAAACGTGGTTTGATTTGACGCTGAGACCAGAAGAAAGATTGAAAGAGAGAAATTATAGTTTTTTGATGATCTGAATGAAATGGAACACTATATATAGTTGCATTACGTACAATAGAAATATGGAATTCACGCAGCCACGACTTTCTCAGTCAATGTTGAATACGTTATTCATATTATTCTTCAACTCAAGTTGATCTCGGCAGTGGCAGCGATGCGACACAACATACACTCGAATGCATTTGTTCAGATGAATTTTCATTTCTATCAAATTTTATGTTTTCAATTTTTCTTCGGCCTTTTTTCTCTCTCTCTTCTGCTTCATACAATACAGCCACATTGCACTGACGTCGTACCGAAAGTAGGTTGTCTGTTGCACTCTGCATTTCTTTGAAATAGGAACTGATTCGAATGCTTACAAGGACCAAACATGTTTGAATTCCATGATATTTTATTAGAAATTCAGAAAAAAATGAATAAAATGAATTTGGATATTTATGTGTTGAGTGTCTATGTCTGCAAACGATGCACAAAAATAAATTCAGGATATGAAATAAAATGAAATGGTTCAAATGTATTCAAAGTACGTGTTTGCTCAGGATGTATTTGACTTGTGCAAGCTGGAAATATCAAATTCACGAGACCATACAGGGGAGATAGAATGAAAAAGAGAATAAATTTCCACATGGTGAATAGCATTTGTGTGATAAAATATGTGCACGACAATTTCTGCATCGTTCACAAGTGGTTTTTCTTGCTTATATTTCTATTATCGCCAGTCCAATAGAAGCAGTTTGCAGAGCCCCAAAAAGTTTTTGATAACAATTCGATCGAGTACAATCTCATTGTAAACGCTTTGAACCAATCTTATTCATAATATTTTCATTTTTGTCACCCAATTGTAGAAATAGATATCAAAAAAAAAACTTCCTTGCGCCATATTGTTTAAAAATTCAAAATGTTCTGGACACCAGCTGCAGTCAGTTTGTCTTTTCACATATTCCCAACATTTGCGACCAACAATTCAGTGATTCTCATTGTCAAAAGTCCAATTTTTACGTATGAATGCTCCACAATCCACCAATTTATGTCCGTAATCTGCATAATAAACTCATTTTTCGGTTGGTCGTTCAGAATTGTCCCATTACAGTTGAATATGGTAAATAAAGAATTGTGCATGTCATTTTCAACCAAAAATAACAACAACAACCACAAAAAAATAATCCCCGCACATCATACAATCAATAACATCGAGATAATTCAATTAGATAACAAAAAAAATGTGAATATATTGTATGCTATCATTGAAAATCGATACCTCATTACATTGCAGAAGAAGAAGAAAAAATCCATCCACCATGATGTAATAATATTGTTGAAAAAACGTTTTGTCATATTTCTGTGATATGCGGCTACATGATTTCTATATGCATTTTATGGAAGTCTTGCAATTTTGGTGTGACAAAGTGCTAACGCGTCAATACAAATAACGAGAAAGAACCTGAAGGCGAAATGTAAGCGCTTGAATTGTATTTTTTTCTTTCATGGAATGTAATCTTTTAAGGAGCACCCCATGATCTCTATTCTTAAGAAAACAAACAGAACGAAAGCACGAAAGTGTGCACAATGACGTGAGACAATTTTGTTAAAAGCTTAAAATTACTTGTAAATTCAGTGCATTTGATAGCACAGTGTGTACGATTCGCCATTTGAAAATGTCAGTTGATAAGTGTATGTATCGAACAGTCGATATATAGATAGATGTATAACGCATGTAATCTTTTACCGTGCCACTTTTATAACCCAAGCCAAACATGATCGTGTAATAAAACAGTTCGAGAAAATTCCTTCGGTATCGTTTTCACATCCGGATTGTAAAGAGAGGAATCTGCTTCAAAACGTTTACGATTATGCTTTCTGAATTGATACATCCTGCGACAATTGGGAAAACGAGAATCAGTGTGTTAGCGTGCCGGTTTGAATGGACTGTTTGTGTAAAACGACGAATGAAATCAAAGCAAACGAAATGACAGTGTCGCACGACGAAATATCCGGGATGCAATCAGTGTTATATTTTTAGCATTGAATCGATATCAATTTGCAACCAGCAACAATCAAAATGGGATGGTTTTCACAAATTGATTTTACGCTTTTGTGTTCAAACCGATCAATCGATTCAATATTCCGAAGTGCTGTAAATCGAAACGGTTGTTTGTCGCATTTTCTTTATGTCTGGGCACTTCTTCATTCACTTTATATTCCAGTTGCAGCAAACCAAAACTGAACTGTCTTCCAACAAAATTTATGTGGATCATTTAGAGCATCATTGTGTATTTTCCCTTTGTCTTTTCGTGTCATATTCCATAATCTCATTCATGTAATGACATTCCTATTCGTATTTTATTACATTTGTAGCTCTGTCACTTCGATAAAGATACATGATTGGCTTTATTTACAATGCCAATACGATGATATTACAGCTTCAGCTTTAACAGTTCAAATGAAATAAACAAATATTCCATCTTCCATCAGAATGCTCTAAGCACCCCGAGTGCATATATATGTGTATGTATGCATACCGAAGCAAGAAAGGAAAACCTGCTTCAGATTTGTTAGCCCATAAAATGTCGCTGATCGGAAAGAAATTTACATTATTTGTATGTTTTTCTCCTTCTACAGTTTATTTAAGCAATTTGTTTTCGTTGTCTCCATTCTTCCATGTTCTCCTTATACACAATATGTACACAAGTACATACGAACGATACATTGTGTGCTTGAATCAGTGACAGCGTTCCCATTTCATTTAACGTTGAAACGTGAAAACAGACTAAAAGCCAAACAACAACAATCAAACGAAAACATTGGCTGGAAATCCTATTGGCTTACATGGAAATCAGAAACATTATTTGACTCTTGCATAAACAACATTGGATCAATGCACACAATGGACGATTGCTTGATAGTTGCGAAAAAGGATATAGAAAAAACGTGTTTGCAAATGGAAGAGCGAACAAAAAATACACACACACAAACACCATCAGCATTGAACAGTGAACATTGCACAAAGTATAGATTTCCAAATGCCATGTGCAAAAGTATTTACCAGATTTGTGTATTCAGTTCACAGCCCGTTTGCATGAGAGAAGATTAATATAGGCTTTTTTCCATAAATAAACACATCGATAAATGCGCAAACACATAGGTGCACGGGGGAACAATGTCGTTTTGATATTCGCGACAAAGCCATCTACAGTGTGTACATTGCATGTACATGGCACACTGTATTGAGCCGGAAAAATGCGCATTCGGATTTTGGAATCCTCATATCATCATTCATTTTGCATGCACGGGATCCTTTTTTCGAATTATTATTGAACCGCCCATCACGAAAAAAATCGCTACGGAGTGAGTTATTTGTATCGACAAACAAATATGCATTTCTCTCGATAAAACTCGTATTTAATTTAATTTTACGAATAATCGATCAAAATTTTGGAATTTCTTGGACTTCAATGGAACATTTTGAGTAAAAAATTATCTCGATTGATTGATTGCGTTTCGTATAAAAAGGTGCAAATATGCATCATACTCAAATTGAATATTTTATACCTTTTTCACAATGCAAAATTGAAACATTTCGGGTTAAAATATTTGCAAAAGTATTTTGCGTTCAATTGCATTCCATTGTGTGCTTTGTTGCTGATTTTTTTCGTTCAATAACCGAGTAAACAAAGTATTTGCGTTCATTTTTTAAATTCCAAACCATTTTGCCGTTGATATGTGTATTCTCTACACAGTTCAAATGGAACCCCGTAAATTTCCGAGGCATAGCGCACGGGTTCATCGGAGAATAGTACACGGCTATGCGTAGCAATAGATTTTGTTAACGAAAAAAAAAAAGATTATTGCAATACTATTTTGCTGAAACAACATTATCCATTGGATATATTGCAATTTTATTCTACGCGATATTCCTCGGTTGCATGCATATTTGTGGCTTGAACCGAGCGTCTGTTTGAATACACGTTTAATATACGCAAAAAATGCTACAACATAAATTCATTCAAATTGAAACAGAGCCGATTTTCAAGTGTCTCCAATGTAAAAACCCTTGTGGCTTGAAGTTTTGTCCCAGCTTCCAAAATGGTAAATTTTACAATAAATATTCGGTGATTCGGCACAGTAGTCGAATAACAACCATATAAATAACTATGCTCAAATCGTTCAGAGAGTCAATGAAAGGCCAACTTTAATAAAATTGACGAGAAAATTCGAGAAATCTGATTAAATTTATGATCAAAAAATGTGATATACTTTCTATTAGTCTATAATTAAATATTAAAATATTAGTTAATATAATGATTCAAACCAATGTATTTCTGATTTCAATTGATATATTGAAATTAATTTAAGTTCAATTTGTATAATTATGAAATAGAGCGCCGGTCAATTATGTAGTACAATCTAGAAATTTATTCTAAAATGTTCTACTTGTTATTTGGCAAACTCGAGACAGAAAATATCCAATATTTTTGGGCAATTTTCGTTTATTTGGAATATGCGGTCAATTGAACACTGAATGCGAACACAAAAAACAATTGGAAAGCTGGTTATTGAATAAATTAAATTTACGTGTATTGCCATCGACCACAACTGATATTCCAGACTTTCAATCAGTGGTTCAGAATTGTGTAGTTGACTCATGCTAAAATGAATATTGATTTTGTATTGTGATCGAATATGCTAATAAAACTGAAAGAAAACTCATTGGACAGAATATTGTTGTAATATGCGTGATGTGGAAATGTTGCTTTTATTGCAAAATTGAATGCAACACAATGTGCTTTATCGAGTTAAAATGGATATCAATGCTTTTGTCTTTCACATGAACTATGTTATTACTAATGTTCGGGTAAATTGATGCTTTTTATTAAGTTGCACGCCGAGAAACACTCGGTTCCCTTGAGATGAACAAGAAATTTCAATGGATAAAGGTACCATGTTTGCCTATTCAGTAAAAGTCCAAGGCGAAAAATCTCTATTTAGATGTGTCTGAACGATATTGCCAGTATCTGGTATGTTGTATCGGTCGGTCTTCATACGAAGTCATGCAATATTCAAATGGATTTGACCTCGATCGACCAATATACGGATGGAAAATAGGTAAAAACACTTGAGACACGACGTAAAACATCTTCATATCACGTAATAGATCAATTTCATAATCTCGTTTTGTATACCGTCACGTATCAAGATGCTTGAAGTCACCTTTTTTATGACAGAAGAAAGTTTCATATTGAGAACAAATCGATTAGATCGGTACAAAATGATGCAGAATATATTTATTCATAGGCGAATTTCTGAACACCATAACTAACAGTGTTGAAAGTTTATGGTAGAACGAATATTCCTTGTTGTATTATCCATCATATTGTAATTTCACTGTTCTCTTACTGGATGCGTTATTTCTTATATTACTTATTTCTGTATGAAGTTTTCGCTATAGAGCAGCTTTCACTGGCTGAATAAATCTGTGCAAATTTCGATCCAATATACGGTATTATTAACATGAATGTGGATCAGAATTTAAAAAGAATATTCATATTCTTTGCGGTCTCACCTTCCGCTAGATGACTTTGAATGGTCTTGAAATGTAAAATACGCGCATTGTTTTTCTTTTTATTAATTCGGAAAAGTTGTCGGATTTAAATCAAAAGCGTGAAAAAAAGTTAAGGGAAATCACTAATCTGCTCCAAAATCCTTGGCATCATTTATCAGATTAACGTTATTTCAAGGATTGAAGATTTTCATTTATTAATTTTCTTGCTTTAAAATAAAGTAAATAAATTTCCCATTTTTAGTATGCCTACAATGAATGCAAGTATCATGAGGATCGAATAAAATTAATTCCAAAACATCTTTTAGGCATTCAAATCGTGGCAATAGAGGGCTGAAAGCACTGAATAATGAAAGTGGTTTATATTCAATGTTAAACAACTCGTAATACTGCTGTATTATGGGGTTTATCATCGGGTCTTAATCCTACATGCCGGGCTGATGCTGTTGGCAAATGAAATGTTATTGTTATGGTTTTTCTTTCTTTTAGCCCGGAGTGTGTTTGCCCGACATTCTGATACCATGTACATTTCATTTCACTAACATGTTCGGTTCATTGCTGACTTTGTGTTTGGTCAAATAAGAAAATAGATTATTTGCATTCCGCTGGCCATGTCGTAAAATAATACTAAATCGAACAAATGAGAACTTGGTAAAAAGGATGCAATAGCAATGTAATAGTGATGATTCTTCATGTGTTCGGAGTCAATAATAATTTTCGAAAGTCAGAAAATGGAAATGCGATGTGAATTTTTTTCGCTTAGTTAGCCGACACTTTCGGTTCAATGATGTAAAAGTATTGGGTCTGATGACAAAACGTCAATGTATATGCTAGTTTTGCATCAAAATATGCTTCATCCCGTGGGCCGTTCATGTGTCGACAACTTTGTTTTTTTGTTCATCGTTGAAACAAAGCAACCTGCCAACTTGTAAGCAAAGTTCATATCACTAAAAATGAGCTGCAACTTTTATATACCAAAGCGTCAAATCGTGTGATGTGACGTGGTCCTGTTTATGTTAACGGTTCTCTGTGAAAATCGCAAAGGCAGTTTATTTTATAGGATTTGTATTTTATCGTTGCCATTCTTTGCATCGTCCTTTATACACTGAAATGCTTCTGTTTAATGGCCCATATGAGAACCTGGCCGACATAAAACACTTTGCAATGAAATTTGCATGAAATGCCAACTCTTACAAATCACTTTCATATATTCCACACTTTAAATGTGAAGCGATGCGTCTGCATGGGACACACACGATGTAAAAACTCATTTCTTCAATATGATGTGACCCCAAACACACACAACAACAAGAAAAATTGAAAAACCTACCCAAATAACACATATGAACACAGCAAATGAAGTACGTTTCTCCGTATAACATGTGTTCAAACATGTGCTACATTTTCTCGAAACAAACAAAGTGTCAACTCGAGATCGTATTTTTTCTTTTTTTTTACTTTTTTATGTATCCGCATTTGAATGTTTAAGAAGAATATTAGTTGACGTGTGGTTCTTCTTTTATTTTTCGCACTTGCATACCAATGATGTGATGAGAATGTATACCATTTAGGAATTTGATGCTGGAAATAACACCAACACGGCAGCAGCTACAGCTGCTTTGGTACCTTACTTTCTATTTCAACCAGAATGGCTTTACATCATGGTTTAGCACACATTACGCACTGACTGAAGAAATAAAATTCTAAACCGAAGAAATAATGCGTTTTATTTAATATTTTATATCGTACCCTTACATTTATAGTCGCTTGCTGTAAACGCCAAATTCGATTTCATCTGTTTGATTGTTTATATTTTATACATATCACCTTCGTTGCCGCATGAATTAAAGTCATTCATATTCACCTTTTTCTTACCCTTTTCAGGATCTTCAATCTGAAATTGAGACACATCGCGTTGTATATGACCGTCTCGATGGAACTGGACGAAAACTACTCGGTTCCTTGACATCACAAGAAGATGCGGTTATGCTGCAACGTCGTCTAGATGAAATGAACCATCGATGGAACCATTTGAAATCCAAGAGCATTGCAATCAGGTACACACAATTCATTATTGAATTTGCTCTTTAATTATAATCAAGCAGAATGCATTGGCATCCATCATTGCGAACTGTCCTTGAATTTAAAAATCTTAGCAAAAAAGAACGCATAGCATAATCATAGATTTATACAGTCGACTATTCGCATTGAAAATATTACTCTCGCGAACGATTTACATAAATTTTCAATGCACGTGCAGGTGAATATGTTGTCTGACCGCATAATTTTAATTATAATTCCGCAATAAATGTGCTACCACCACACAACCATCATCAACAGTGGTGAATCTTCGTAAATTGTACCAGTTTTCCACTCATTCATGCACGTATATCTGCGGAGCAAAAAAAATGGCCAAATAAAATTTATTAAATTGCAATTCCGCATAACTGAAATGACCAAAAAAAAAGATACCAAAAACTGTACTACATTTGAGCATACTATACATAATGTATGCATATAATCGAATTTACATATGAACGGCAGACGGCACTTTGAATAGATAATTTGGGCACGAGTACGCGCATTAAAAATGCACATGATATAATTCAACTATACTTTTTTTTGAAAAAATTCCGTGAGATGAATTCCATGTAACAAATTCATTTGCAGGTAAATTTTACCATAATTTTGTTGAAAAAATTACAACTTTAATCTCGAACTATTTTAATGGAATTCACAATCAGTTTTTTTGTTGTTGTTGTTGCTTTGATCAACATGATTACATGAGAAGTAGATCATATGAATAGTAAATAAAATGTCATCGCTATTTTATTGCTATCAATTTTTGAAGTATTGCGTAGAAAAGCAATAATTTGTGTTGTCCATTTAAGCCGATGAAAAAACGTGTTATTAGTTATGTTTGCATATTTTAAAGATTTATATTACAACTTGGACATCTCTATTGGTCCAGCTCTAGCTATGGCAAGAAAATGTGAGTAAGTTGATTCCCATTTACTTGAAACAAAAGTATGATAAATAATGCCTGCTAGTCAAAAATGGTGACCACAAAGCATGACTTATATCTGAATTTATGAGAATAATATTATGGATTTAAGCGAAAAGTAAAACATTATACACGAAAGTAGGATATACTCGAAAAGGAAGAAAATTCACTTTGTACTAACCTCAAAACTTACAGAAGCACATAAATTATACTACTGTTTCTATAACTAAAAAAAAGCGGAATGGAAACCGAAACCACACACTGAAAATCGAATTAATGTTCAACGATACATAAATGTATTCATGTGTTTGTGTGCCTGGTTTGTTTGTGCTTAATCCAATTGGAAAAAGCCAGGTGAAAAGGTATTCGACTCCCTTTTTGCTGTCCAAAATGCGAATGCGTACATTTTCAAGTAATGGCAACCGACCAAATGCAACAACGACAAAAACATAAATGCATGTTGTTCTCCACTATTTAAATCATGTAAATGCAACACCGCACATGATTTTGTGCAAAGATAATTATTTTATATTGAGATGGTTTTCTATTTACCATACACTGGCTTGTTTTGCAACAACAAGTTTTGCGCAAATTTATGAATGGTTTTGTCCAAAAAGTTTGTTTGAATGGGGTAAAAACTGGTCCAAAATTGACAATAAAAGAAGTAGCGAAATGTCGTGCCCATATTTGTAAAATTAGATGAGGGAAATGTATAAACTACAGTTGCCATTTGTGCTGTTCGTTTACAGGCACCATAGTGCGACCTGATGGCCAAATTGTGCATAAGTGCAACTTATCGTCTGTGTCGAAAAATCCTTTTGAAAATAAATTTATTGGTTTCATTTAATTAGATAAACGAAGTGCATTAGCCGGTAGAGAGACTTTCAGTCTACAATTTTGCTTTTATCCCAGATTACGTGCGTTTGTCGCATATGAGGACCATGAAAAGAGAGAGATAGGGAGCATTTCAAATAAAATATTTAGTTAAGTTACATTTATCTTTTGAATAGCAAAAAGCCACTCGAATGGATTTCCAAAGGTGCCAAAAACCTCAGTGCATTCCCTCATGAAGCAATGCAATTAAGGCACTCAGGAACGGATTTATTTAGTTTTCATGTGTAGTCTCTTTGATAACATTTCTTAGAATTGAAAATGTCAGTCAGTACTGTTCAGAAATCAAATGAACACACGAATAACACGCCAACCTAGAGGTAAATTCAACATGCAATTTGAAATAGTACGGGCGTCTTCATTTCATTAGTCTTTCACATGATTTATCTCAAATGCTAATGGCATTACAGCTGGAAATTCAATTCGGAAGATAGACACAATTTTACCGGAATGTTTGTCGTTTTAATTTCGACGCAGCAAAATTGTTGCAACGAATGCCTAATGGCAATCGATGGCACACGTCTCTGGCAAACTTGTAGACTGTTCGATTAAGAAAATTCAATTGATTAATTTGCAGTCAGATTGCTTACCGATTTTATTTTTCTCAATTGTTGCACTCGTATTAAGTAACCATTTTTTTCAATATCATGCATTGGTACGTTGGATGAAATGTCTGAAAATGTGCATCAATAATATAGAAACATGGCTCGTTAAGCGATATCATCATCATATGTACGTTGTGAATGTTGGTTGTCCTTTTATAACTGTGCGTAATGTTGGCAGTGCATTTTATTGTGTCAAAAGCAAATCCTTCTCCTACGTGGATTTACGTTTTGTAAACGTTGTTCATGCTCTTATTGTGCGCATCTGTCTGGCTTGCGGTCAAATTATTCGAGTGAAATAAACCAATTTTATGAAAACAAAATCCAATCTCACATGCACGATTCAAAATGCTGTTGCATGTGTGAGAGCTGGGTCAGCCTTGACGACGGCTTAAAAAAATTTCATTTGTCGAATGTAATCCAAAATTGTATATTGATACAGAAAGCGGCATGGTTTCGAGTTTGGAATTCATCGACGGTGACAATAGCCCAAGAACATTTAAAATCGAATAACATTCCGCCATCCAGAACGAGAGCCGCATAACATTAACTCTAATTTCCTCCCACTTTGGTCAATGTCGATTTCAACGAGAACCGAATAAATGTTTATTTTCTTTTTATGCCACACTGGTTGCCACATGCACTGGCATGAGCGCAAAATATATTCAAAAACTCATGGCAGTTCATGATATATGTGGTAAATTCCCCAAAATTAGCTTATTTATGGAGTTTAATGTCTGAGGTTAAGTGTGTTATGTGAAAACCAACATACACATATACACACACATGCCCATCGCTCGCATCCAACTGTCGAAAGAGCAAAAATGCCAAACGGACACAAACTTTTCACACAACATCGACAGTGCATTGCAAATGCTGCATGAAAAAAGCGATACAACTTTTGAACAAGATGTGTTAATTTTTTGGTCAATAGTACTTTTTGTCCTCTCTCCTCACATTTTACCCTCAAGTAAGTCGATTTTGTTTTTGCAAACACATCAAATGTGCCATGTTTCATGCTCATACGAAATTCACTGTGAAAATGGTTTGCTAGTCGCATTTTGGTTAAAGTAGATGAAGATGAAAAAAAAAAAATTGAATTCTCGTTGGAAAACGAATGCACGGAAGTATGTGAATGAACAAACCAAAGAACATCGTATCTTTAAAACACACAGTGGCAAAGTTTGCAGTATATTTGGTGTGATAGAACTGAGGCCAACGAAAACTTTAGCAATGCCAACATATATTGAAATAAATGTTGCAAGTAAAAACATTCATGTTCGGTACGGTACATACAAGGAGCACAGATAACTTCGAATGCCTCCGAATACATTTTATTGGTTTTGAAATGGAAATTCGATGGCTTTCGCCGAACAAAGAGTTAAGCGGTGAAAATTGCATCGAATGAATTTAGAAAACTTCTCCAACCCCCACATAAAGATTACGGAATTTATTATTCATTTCAATTTCGAACAAACAAAAACAAATAAATCTTTTTGAAGTTGATCTGATAGCATATTTTACCTGAAAATTGTATTTTATTTGTTTTCTTTTTCGTTCAGAAATCGTTTGGAATCAAATTCAGAGCATTGGAATGCATTGCTGTTGTCATTGCGAGAACTCACCGAATGGGTCATTCGAAAGGATACCGAACTCTCACAATTGCGATCCGGACCATTGCGTGGTGATGCAGCAAGCCTCCAAAAGCAGTTGGTAAGTTTTTCATTATCAAATGTTTCGTGTCGAGAAAGTTATAATTTCAAATCAAATCAAATTACTTTCGATGTATTTATTTCACTGAAACAATTCAGGTAATTTAAATGTACAAATTAGATGAGTGAAGAAGGATTTATCGAAATAACGGGGACATATTTACCTAATTGAATATCAATCAAAATTTATCAAACACACACACGCGCAAGCATGGAAGAAGTAAAATAAATTGATTAACTGCCATTCACAACTGGCTATATTCTCAAAACTATGGTGTACATTCGGTGTAACCAATAAATCTTCGGCAATAATTTTGCATACAGTTATGGACAGTAAGGCTCCGTCTGTTTGCATTCAACAGAAACCCACAAGTCGATTTGACTTCATGTCCATTTCTTTCTCTCCAGTCATTTCTCTGCCTCTCTCATTTATTTCTCTATCAAGTTTTCGTAGCGTTAAAACCAGTGAAGAAAATAGATAAATGTTTTCGTTTTTCGAATGAGTCAGTATGCTGTCTGTTGGCACGTAGCGTTTTGTGCATTGGCATGCATTTGCCATGAGCACCGAATTCCATTCCATTCCGAGAGTCTTTCAAAAAGTTGCTCGTCTTTTCGGCGAAAGCGGAAAGCGTAACACGAAAACATACAAAATTCTACGAATGTCGAATATAATGCAGTTGTGCAAATTGAAATCGTTTTTGATTGCGGTGGAGTGCAAAAAGACAAATTACATCTCGTGCGTTTAAACTGATGCTGGCGTCCTTTCATTCCATATACTTTTGCATCGAACATTTTGGTTACAAAAGTTGTGTCTTTGTTTCAAAGCGGTGAATTTTCACTGTGAGCTAAAGGTTTTAAATTCGTTTCGTTAAGATAAAATGCCATGTTACCGAATTGGTTTCAGACGGTGGTTTGGAAGAACAAACAAATGGATTTTCGTTGTTTTGATTTTAATTTGGTGTGAAACAAAATCACAATAGTTTGTTGATCATTGTGGTTATCCAAAAGCGTTAGAAAATCTCAACTTTTTAAATGTAACTTGTTTCAGTTTTATTTATTTTTTCAAAACATTGTATTACATCGCATTGAATCGAATCGTATGCGATGTACAAGCTTACAAAATGCGATGAAATGGAGACGCCCAACGATTTATTTAGAATAGTTTTGCGCTTGGTTCTGCGTTCAAAGAAATATACGTCTTTTCAAAACATATTATTAACAATCTTTTTTCGTATAAATTATTTTTCAGGACGATCATAAAGCATTCAGACGCCAATTGGAGGATAAACGACCCATTGTTGAAAGCAATTTGTTAAGTGGCAAGCAATATGTGACCAGTGAACCACCTGTGTCTGACACAAGCGACACTGAAGGTAAGAATCCGTTCGAGATAATATTAAACCAATTTTTAATTTATTGCAATAAAAACCAAAATTTAAAAAATGTCGATAAAAAAATGAAAATGTTTCAGCATTGGACAATGACTCGCGCTATTTATCAGCAGATGAGCAAAGTCGCGAATTGACACGCAGTATTTCCCGTGAAGTGGGCAAACTATCCGAGCAATGGAATCAACTGATTGATCATTCAGACAACTGGAAACATAGCCTGGATGAATATATGACGGTAAGTTATATTATATTGGAATTCCCTTTGTTGCATCGTCAAACATTGAAAATCAAATGCATTTAAATGGTGAATCAATATCACAAGCACACCACCGTCATTGATGTGATAATCGTATTCTGTATCGTCGTAAATTTTCTAATGAAACAATTTACTTTTTAAAAAAAGAATAAATAACTCGAGACTTTTCAACGACAAAGATTTGTAGAATGCATTTGATCAGCCATGCGAAATGAATCGCTTGAAAAGCACTTTAATTAGCTATTAAATCGTACAAAACATAAAACCGTGCGTATTTTTCCGTCATCATCAAGTTTGGTAATTACGTTGGTAATAAATTTATCATCTTTAACTGCCATGAGCCCTTTAAAAATTCTTCTACTTTATACGATCATAATTTACTATTTCTCGTACGATATTTTGAGTATTCCCTTCATTAATTACACACAGTCACCACCGTAAAACGAGATAAATCCGCAAATGCGCCTGCAGAGCATTGTATGCATATAATTGCATATACAGTTTACATACTCCATTGGTCTTACAATGAATCCCATTGAGGTTTAACGTTTAAATTGAGACGCAATCTGCTGTGAACAAGGATTTATTCAACATTTTCATGGTGAATTCCCGAGCGCTTGCTTGTATAACAAACCCACATACTCACAGGCACTCATTGCCGGATCATAAGAGGACTCAACAAAGAAATTCGATAAAATGAAATATTATCAATAATTTCCATATGCTTTGTTTCATGCGATACCAAATGCAATTTGGCTGCCGAATACTTTATGAATAAGTTGCCGAATTTTGTAATCATACTAAGCATGTGCCACATCGTTACCGAACAGTCTTAGATAAGTTGATGTTAAAGTTTTCGAAATCGTCTTTAGAATTTTGTCACGACGTCCTATTTCAAACAAGACTGCGTTTCGCTAAAGACTCTTGATGCTTTTGCTTCAAATATATTGACTTGTGAATTTGATGCATTACAATTTTCGCATCTGATTCCACCAAAAATATGGATTATATACCATAAAGTACGATGATAAGAGCTTAGACAAATAATGTGCATCAACAACAAAATCATCGTCATTAAAAGTTATCAGCTTTAAAGCTATTTTGGCTTGACAACGAAACGAGATGAAATGAATTGAATTGACCCACTTATTGTTAGATCAATACTGTTTTACTTTTGTGATTTTACATCTGTTTGAATTTTTGAATAAAAAATAGCAACTATAAGAGATATATTGTATGCACATTGCTTAAATTTAAAATAAATCTAGGGGGATTCCGCGCTCTTAAATATGAATAAATATGAACAAATTCGGGGGATTTCAACAAATTCAAGAGATGTTAACACAACTTTACGTTTTTTGGGAGATATTTTGAGATTTTCTGAACTGCAATACCGACAATGTTGAACTTGACAAGAACAGGGAATGAAGAAGTGGTGAATTATTATGACAGCTTCTATATATTATAAAATATATTGATTTGTTCTGATTAACTATTTGTTCAATCTCTTTTATACTTTGTTCATTTAAATTACTTAATGACGCTCTATCGATTGCACAGACAGCCAAAATATCTTTAATAATTTTTGGAATTTTATATTCGTAGAAGTTTTGATACTCACGCCAGAACCGTTCCATTGCAAATGGCACATTTCAATTTTGCTTTGTAATGCAAAAACTTACACACATGTAACAAACAACTACCATGACAGCTTAGAAGCTGTCCCAATAATTCACCTATTATAAATAGGTCTGCAGCGCCAAAAATTCACCACCATTCATTATTATCTCATATTCACCCATATTCTAAAAATGTCAAAATATTCGACAAAATTTGAAGTATCCTACATGGTGGGTATCGGTGAATACTTACGGATATTGTCAGATACGGTGAGATATTTGAATTTTTATGAGATTTTAAGAATGAAGTTAAATTTTGGTACATAAATACGCGCGGAATCCCCCTAGAAATAAATGTCATATCGTGTCGTTTTATAGAGAATCCATAAATGTTTTGAATTATTATAAATCGATGGCAATTGGTTTTGAGCTGCCAAGCAGAAAATCAAGTCATGCTCAAAATGAAAAAAAAAAAAAACATCATTGACTGCTTTGACATTCCATGGATTAGCAATACAAGCACAAAGAATAAAATTAGTTCACTTTCACTCTATTGACATAACATGGAGGAAACGAAACACGTGCGTTTTCAAGCGTCAATCAAAACATATTTTACATTATGTAAAAATGCACAAAACGTCTTTCAAATAAAATTGCATATTCCAAGCATTTTTCAACATACTCACGTTCAACACATAAAGCGATGTTGTCTGTTCGATGGGAGCGTTCAAACGATAACAGTACACTCTCCAACAAAAATTTAAGTTTGAACTCATGAGAATAGTGCAGATCATAAAAGGAATATACAACTTTAGTATTTAGAATTCCATAAAAAAATTTGCTAAAAAATTAGCAACAAACCTCTGGTGTTGTGGCATATCAATGCATTATAAATTGATTTAAAACTAAGTTCTCTCTCTCTCTCTCTCCCTTCCACATCTATTTACATAGAATAGGCACATAGAGTTTCAAACTTTACCATACTCTATGACTCAACTATGTATCGCACCGGTGCATATGTGGACATAATAAATTTATAAATATATTCAGTATTTCAGTTTGAATGACGTTTGTCTAGTCGTTTGCAGCTTCTCGAGCAAATATATATAAATATGGAATTCAATAATACTATGTGCATTCGTAAAATCGTTCAGCTTTCATGCTATGAGCGCCGGTGGCAGCAACACACGGCTATTAATATCGAAAATAATTCCATTTTTTATTCACTAGACAAAGCCGCATTAACATATATCGAATTTTGAGTTGAGCACATATGATAACATTTTAAGAATGCGTTCATTAAATTATGCGGATATATTTATGGGTATTTGATTTATTTTGGCATTCAATTCGCATAGCATCAATCATCGAATAACGTAAAAGCCAATCATCAAATTATTGATCTTATTAAAATGAAAATGCATATTTCCACTCTACATTAGATGGGTCGATCACCGCTACATTGTATTTATTCTACAATGTAGACATTTAATGTGTTCCACTATTGAAATTGAAAGCATGCTAAATGGAAAAATCCTATTTATACGTGAAATGTTGGCATTCAACAAATAAGAGCCATGAAGAGCAACTAACTTTTGCCAATGCATATTTTATGCCATTTGCTAAAATCTGTCGTTCGTCTTCAGAGTAGAATGTGTCGAGCAAAAAGTCAATGTATCTACAAATAAAGTAAATAAACAAAACGGCTATTATCAGCTGTATGAGTTGAACATATGAGATGTATTCGCTTGTTTATCGTAAAAAAAGAATTATTAGTTTAAAAATGATTCAGCTAACGACATAAATACGGCCATTCACACACACACACACCATTTCATTTTTCCGTGTGGAAGCTTATTATTATCCGTTGGCGTTGGGATGTTATTATAGCCACTGTTTTTATTGAATATCGTGAATTTTCGGATTCACGCGCACACATCGTTTTCGCTTACGATGTTCATATCAACATTTTGCCTGCTGTAGCCTGTATACACAACTAATTGATGCGAACCGACCGAACAGTTTTCGACAGATTGAACTCCGAGAATGTTGAATGTATTTGTTGTTTGCCACTAAATAATTTCAATGGTTTTGAAGTGATCGTCGAATTTGAATTGTCTTTTTAATGTATGGATAATTTCGTGAAGATTTCAACTAAGTGGAAAGTTCAATATTTGTGCTTCGAATCCAAGTAGTATCACGTTTTTGAGGTAAATTTTGAGTAAGTTTATTGTTTAAACTTAACCACATTCAAATAAACAAGTGACACACAAAAATCCATTCTTAAATGTACGTTTTCAATCAAGCGGCACCATCAAAGTTAATGCATTCATCGTACAAAATGTAATGTGAAGTGTCAGAGTTTACATTGTCAGCCATTCTGTAAGATTTTTCTATGGTTTTAAATAATAAATTCCATTTTATGTGTAGAGTATAAATTTTTAGTTTTGGTGTCAAATAGTAATAGTTTTGTTTAATTGTCGAGATTTCTATTCGCTCTGCTTATGAAAAACAATGACAACAACAATAACAAATATAAAATAAATTAAATGTATTTACAAACAATTAATTTATGGTTTCGGTCGACGATCTCTCGTCGCTGTGTCTAAAACTCATAATGCATGCAACGTGAATAATGTATGCTGTGTCACATAGTCGAGATGAAAAGCGAAAGTTAATGTTTTATGTCAGAATCAATGCTCAATCGTTTTCAGGAAATGGACCAGAATTTGTCGGTCGATTGAATCAGTCATTGAAACGATACGTTCGAACCGATTGAGACACGATGTTGACTGCTGCGACTGCCTAATAAAAAACCACCCACATTTTTTTTCTTCTTTCGTATTATACACATTCCCAGATAATATGACGTTGTGCATGCACAAACAACTCACACACAACATATGTCAATGTCGAAGTTTCGATTGTGTATCTGAAATATTGATTCCGAGAACTCTTAAAATATTGTTTAAAAGTTAAAAGAGAAAAAAATGCATTCGGATGTGTGTACAGTTTAGCCAGCGTATCGATCGTTGCGCGTCAATGAAACCGTTGCAAACAGTTCGAACGATATATTCACAACAGTTCAGCGATACAATAGCCATTCGAACCCACTTTATTGTTGCGCCATTTAGATTAAATAGAAGACGCAGAAATAAATTCAGTGCTCAGCGGATCCGAAATGTTTGTTGATTTCTCTACTAGAATTTGCTTTTAGCAGTTGCAATCGATTATATCGATTCTACCAAATTGAATACCATTGCCATGTTATACCATTCAAATTAGGTATCAGTATTGATTTACATTTTCGATGTGATTTTTTTTTGTTGAAAAATTACGACATTTCGTTAGTATGAACGAATGTCGCGCATGGATGACAAGAAAATCTATAGAAAAAAATAGATTCGCGTACAACGGCGACCATTCAGAAGTGAAAAATGAAACGCCAATAATATTTCATCGGAACTATTTTTAAAATGAAAATTGCTTTTTCTTCGGTTCAGAGCTGGAACATTCGAACGGATTAGTCATCGCCATGAAATAAATTCCCTTTGTTTGCAAACAACAGCAAAGAAAAACGTGAAAATATTCAACTTAGGTTGATGTAAACAGAGAAAATGTTAGCTTGATGTCAAATTCATCAATTTTTTTTGTCATCCAAATGGTACAATTATGATTTTTTTTTATTTTTGGCGGCTCTATTTGAAAATTCATGTTCCAATATGTTCAATGGATTGTATTTTATTTTTTAACGTACAATTACTGCGTACTTCTAAATGCATAAATGTGATACGTTGTTCTTGAATTTTAAACGTATACGTAGATTGTACACATTTACCGCAGTGAGAAAATTGAATTATGGCCTAAGCCGATGCATAAAATGGGATTAGTTACAAATGTCAACAATGAGATATGAAGTGATCATATTTAGTAATACTTTGATTGTATTGCGCAGCGGATTCGTGGCGGAACAATTTCATGCAGTTTTCGTTAGACACAGCCGTTACGGATCGAATATCTTCAATGAGATTCAACGAGAATCTGATGCTGTTGTGCATTACCATGTCATTGCACAAAATACTCCGTTGAGAAAATAAAGACCCAACATATTATATTCATCGAAAACGAACGATAATTGTAATGCTTGAAATCATGTTTGAAACGTAAATCATCGTACTACCGCTTGATGTATCGGTAAAATGAAATAAGATGTCTTCGAATAAATACGCATCAATAGACTTATCTTAATTTGATCTTTGAAATGATACTCCGAAATCGTTTTGAGGTAGACCTTTGCATTTGGTGCAAGTCAATAATCTCATTCGGTGCGTGTTGATGTCAAATATTAATCAAGAAATGGGACCTGAGAAAGTCGGTCACATAATCACTTCGAACACAAATAGACACATAAAAATATTTTATGAGACTCACACTAACACTTTGACATTTTCATTCGAAGAAATTTCATTGAAAAAAAGGATCGGCGTGATAACCCAAACACAGAGTAGCACTACAACGCTTAGAGTGAACTATAAATCATTGCAACCACATCTTAATCATGTTGCGGTTGTTACTTGAAGTATTTACTATTTATGTCGGCTGTAATTTGTATTGCGTGCATTGAATGCCAAATGAAACGGCAATTTACGCGCATTCACTCCATTCAACGTCGAAAACATGAATACAAAAAAAAAATTTGATTTTATATTTTTGCAACGACACAACCATGTCTGTAGACCACGAACTCAATGCATTTTTTCGCATTCAATTTTTTTATAATATATTTTTCATTTCGTCCCATCAACGTATTACATTTATGTGGTGTGAATATATACAAAAAAAAAGAAGTGTTTTAGTGCATTTTCTATCAACCATTGCTCGCTCGTTATTTACAACGTTCTAGCTCTTCGATTGTCTTTTCAGTGTTCGAAAAGCAGTCGAGATTATGTTTCATCGCCTTAAAAACTGAATAAAAATCTACTCAATTAGAATATCGACTATGGATTTTTATGTCCTCTTTCGTTTGCTGTTGAACTATGCTGCTTCAATCGTGCCTGTACAACAATTATTAATTCAAAATCATCCGTTGTCTTTTCGTTTTTATCTCTTGTTCTTTTCGTCTCGCTAACTATTATTATGCAGGCTTACATTGAATGCGTTCGTTCTTGTTGCGGTCTCTTTTCGCTCTCTGTATAAATCCATATGCATTCCTTTTCAATCGTCGTCTTTTTTTGTTTGTCTTCCTCATTCAGTTTGCCGTTTAGCGTTGGTTGTTGTGAATTGTTGTGTTTTCGGTCTTTCTGCTTTGAATTTCAATTCTTTGGTGTCGCACTAAGTTTGTATGCGTTTTCAACATTCAGTGTGTTACTCGATCGTACAAAAACCGTATCGTCGACTCTTTTGAGCATTTGAATTTAGTTGAACTCGGTATTTCGACGTGTTAACACACACAGCAGAACGTTATCTGAAGTGGCTTTCGTTCGGTCACTCGATCGAACATTTGAAATCATCAGTAATCGGTGAAAATTGAACAGTGATGTTTTGAAGATAAAAATGACGTTGATTTTACAATAGAAAAGTGAGATTGTGCTCAATGTAAAAATTGTTTAATAAATGAATCAGTGATTTAGTGAATATCGCTTCGACGCCGGCACATCTAATGAAAATTATAAAAACGATTTTAAACACATTTATCTCAACAAAACAAAAAAACCATTGAAGTCAAATTTGCGTCTAAACCTTCTTTGAGAAAAGCACTCAATTGGTGTCGATTCATTGAGACTCAGCAAAAACCAACAAAATGAATTTATGCACTTGAAATGAAGAAACTATTAAATTATGCACTTTAAATCAATTTTATTGATTATTCGGCTTGAAATGAAAACGCATTTACCGAAGAATTGTCCAAAACTTTTTTTTTTATATTCATTGTTTTTTTTGTCATAATATTTATGTTATAACATCATAAATTATTTCAAGGTTTTTTTTCCACATTTTTATATGTCACCAAATTCAATTTGACAAATTGACATTTTTACAACGAATTACTTTACTTTCGGTGAACCAAATTTCTTCTTCATTCTTCTTAATTTTCGAAATTTAACGAAAGAAAAAATCTAATCAAAAAGTGAGAATCTGTTGAAATAATCATTTTAATTGAATGTTCTTGAATTTTTTCGCTTTTATGTTTTTTTTTCTCGAAGATAAACTCCCTCGTTAAGACCACTACTACATTCTTAATGTGATGTAATTGACATAATTAACAGCTCTGCAAATTATTTTTTGTGCCATTTTATGTCCTCTCTTCGAACTCTATATTTTGCGTTCATATTCTTTTTACAGTCATACATCTCCTGCTGCTCATTAAGTTTTCTTACGATATTCATCCTTGCCCACTATATAATCATTGCATTTTGCATTCACAATGAAAACTAATGTTTGAGTTTTTGTGTTGCTCTGAATCTGTATTTCGTACAAAGCAAAACCCACTCGAATGTCCATTTAATGCTGTTGCTCATTTGACACATTCAGATAAAGTAAGCGATTCCATGAATTTACAGCAAAAAACCGTGTCTCGCATCTTATTATTACTTTTATTTGTGTCTCAAATTCGTCTTCTCATCCCTCACTTAAACCATTCATGCAATCTATTAAAATGCATTTTGAATCCGTGCAAAAGATCACTATACATTCGTCGCCGCTGCGTTATAATTTATTATTTTTGCTTTGTTTGCACATAGACACTTTTCCAAATATAAACAATACTGCCTTATTCGGTGTTTTTTCGCGGTTGTATTGCTACTTGAAATTCCAAGTGTAGTTCATCCTGTGTAATTCAAAAGATAAATAATAAGCCGAGCGCGTTACATCGCCTTCTCGGCTAATCGTTTATTCTTTCTGTCCTTTGCGTGTTACTCATTTATTCAGTTTTGTTTACTTTTGCCATAGTTTTTTTAAATTTGCTTTTGGCGTCTTTAATCTGATTACGAGAATATGATTCAATTTACATGCCGAATTTGAGTAATTTAATGATCAAATAACTGACATTTCTCTCGAATTACAACCTCTTGTTGATGAGAAGTTGGTGAAATATATACGCTTTCATTGTCATTTTTTTCTCCTTCAGAATCAGCTCATCAGTCTTCACTTGTTTCATTTCGTTCAAGATGCTCTTTTTTTTTTTTTTGCTTACAAAAATAAAAGTCGTTTCGGTTCGTTCATAAAAATACTTCAATCAATGGAAAATGAAAGCGCACGGAAATATGCGTTCGACAAAAATTCTCAGAAAAAGAAGCACTTGCACTCAATCAATGTCAATGTGCACATTTTTTAAAGAATGAATGTTTTTTTCTTTCAAACAGAAGCATCGAAATTATGAATTAATGTTTGGAGTGGATTAAAACATACACAAAAAAAGACGAAAGAAAAACTCTTTAACAAATTTTTGTTTAAAATTTGCGAAATTACAAAATGTGAGAATTATGTTTATGCCGTTTGCATGTTTTCTATTTTGGTTTGGCGCACTTCAAAATATTCTACATTGAAATTCATTACAGTTGTTGTCGACGATTGCATGAAGTTTCCGCCTCAAAAAAGTCACTTGAATTGTGACTATGGAAAAGAAAACTTGAATCAATTTTTTTTTAGATAAAAAGAAATCTTTTTCGAAGTTTTCAAACTCTTTAATTACACTTTTCTTATTGTGTTTGTTTGATGGGACGAATTTTTTATGTTTATAATCAATAAGCAATTTGTCATAATTAACAAGTTTATGAACATGTTATTTTATCCGATCAAATGAAAACTTATGAAATTTTGCAAAAAAAAACTCGTGGGATATGAAGCGAAAGAGAGCAAATGTGTACGGTTTTTCTGTTCGGAATAAAAGACGCCAATTACAAATCGAAATCATAAACCACATTTCAATTATATTGACAAATAGAGCATGCTTTGGAATTGTCAACGAATCTTTGTGCTTGTGTTTATATTGCTTATTACGACTGAATCTTCCCAAATTAGCTTCTCAAAAACACAGATGGGTTGTTATTAACCAGTCTCAAGCCGTCAAGCGATGCACCCGCCATTGTGCTTGAAAATTATCATGTTAACATTGCAACTACGCACAGCGACGAGCATTGAAGACCAATTTCAATCGAATTAAACATCAATTGAGTGGAAAGCGCGGGGAGAAAAAACGAGATCATTTTTTTAACTTGTTTAATTATGACATGTAATTGACAATGAATTCTGCGGTTCGGAACACTGTGAAATGTATTGCATGTGACACACGCGTCTATCGATTAATTAATGTTTACATTTTCTGGTTGATATTTCAAAAGCATGCGATGCTGCAAACGGTTGATTTTTAATATTAATTGTTGACAGAAGAAATACGCGCAAATATATACTATACGCAGAATGAAAGATGAGACCTATTAAAAATGACATATATATGCGTAATGTTTATGGAAATTAATCCAAGACATTAAAACAGTGAAATTGCTCTAATTTTAAATTCATTTCTTTTGACAATTCCTTCACCCCTTCTCTCATTTGTCTGTATTGTTTGAATTTTCTCTAGACACATTCAATGATTCATACAAATATTTTGGAACATTTGGTGTTTCGTCCAAATGCCACTCACTCAGGAACATCAACTCAGTTTTTTTACGCTTGCCATTTTGGTCAAATTAATCATATCTTTTATTTAAAACGGAAGAGACAGAGTTTCAACAACGCATAATACATATCATAAGACACAAAGCATTTATTTTCCATTTATCTCGCATTAAAATCGACGAAATTGAAAGCAAACAACACTCTTGCCTTTATTGTGATTGTAATGGGCATACAAAATATGCAAATGGATTCCATTTTCGTGGTTTTCTTTCATCTGGATTCAATGTGCATGGTTTTGTCGGTATAAAAAATGGATGAGAGCACAAATATTTGCAAAGAGAAGGAGAACATATGTGATCATAATGTTTGCAAATCGTTTTTCAGAAGTAGAAAAAAAATCGTTTCATCCTCGTTTCTCTCTTGCTGTCGAAATGTGTTGGGATTTGAAATGCGACTGCAAAATATAAATGAATGCCTGGCCGACTGCCTTGATGCGTGAGTGTAAGTCGTCATTTTTCATTGGGCGCGACGACAGGCATTTAAACTGAAGTGTTTCGTACCGCCATCGCCGCATTCGCATAAACAATTCTAACCAGAATGAGAATAAAATGTTTGGTTAAGTGTTAACCTCACCTAATTTGTAAATATGGGACTTGGTGCTGTGCCTCATTCTTCAAACGCATTCTCAGGAGATTTTCAATTTTTTAAAAAGTTTGTTTTTAGTGCTTGTTTTTTTGAAAACTATCAATTTCATCAAGTGTTGACGCATTTATTACAAGTTTCTAAATCTCAAACACCCATATGATTTGTTGTTCAAACATCGTATTTTATTGTGAAGAAAAATTCCGATTAGCAAATTTAAAGGCTTGCTTCGGTCTTATCTTTTGTACTGAAAATGAAATGTGTAATGTCATTAATAGCTGCGAGCGGAAGTCAATGGTTAAAATATTAAAATTTGCATTATCTGTGATTCGGACGCTCAAGATTGAAATCCGAATAAAATAAAGTCACACAGGGAATAATAAAACCATATTTCATGGCCGCACGCAGTTCGGACGAAGAAATTATGCTTATACGCAAAACGGTGTCTATTTCACACTATAACTACGAAGTTCAATGAAACGAACAACAATTCGAAAAAAAACCATATCCATTTATTCTCTAGTTTTTACTTATATTACATGGATGTCTTTTGATATTGCTACAATGCAAACAGGCCCATACCCACCAGTCTTTTGACAAATTTATGATTAGTTTCGGCGTGCATTAGCACGCCTGTTCCATTACTCACTGTACTACTGCAACGAAGACAACGGCTGAGCAAAGATATTTATTATACGTAAAGTTGATTGGCTGCAGTACTAAATTGCGTTGCATCTTGTTTTGTCGTGTCTGCTTAATCATATAATGATGTTTGTGTCTGTTTTGCGGCTGTCACTTAGTACCGTCTTTGCCATTTAATACGTGTGATAAATACGTAACGCATTTATCTATATGCGTTATTTATAAACGATGTTATTTCGAATCAAGTGCAATCACAACGAGCGTAATTTACTTGAACCTTCTTTTACATATTAAGCGATCGTTATTATCAGTCATTTAAAAGAAGCGACGACGAAAAATGCTGAACCAAACAACAATGTTTAACGCATTCTACTTTTCAGGTTTGCTTCTTTCCGATAAAAAAAACACATGAAATTGAGTGTTTTCTTCATAATTTTTTGTTCGTATAGTTTGTTGTTTCTTTTGTGTTGGAAATACTTTTTTCTTGCTGAATTGTTAAAATAATAGTGTAAAATTTCATGAACGTTTGCATAATAATAACTGAAGAAGGTTGACTTCAATGGACATGAACACTTTTGTTCCGATAAATGCGTCGTTTAAAAGACTTTTAAAATATAATGCAATTGAGTGAAAAAAAGGTGCCGTCGAAAAAACGATATTCACTTCGAAAAATGTGTGTTTTAAATAATTTACTACGCATTTCAATCAACAGTTGTGAATACAAGTGATTCTAAACATAAATAGGTTTTTTTTCTTGCTGATTCAACATTTTAAAGCACAGGATTTGTGCTTTCTATGACAAACAATTTCAAGGACAAAATTTATGAACAATTGAAAACAAACAATGCGGTTTATGCGACCCCCTGTTACGATTAATAAATCTCATACGACATTGTGTTCGATGTCAAGCAGCACTATGGTTAGTGATGGCAGCACTAACAGCGGCTCAAGCCGAACACGAACTACTGTAACCAGCGATTCAAATAATAACTTGGATGATGATGACGATGGAATTGCATCACTAAATCGCAGCACTGTATGCGTGAACGGGGACGATGATGGAAGCTCGTCTGAATGTTCGTACAATGAATGTGATATCACATTGATCGACGACGATGATATATTTTGCGAAGCTAAAACTGAGGGCGAAATGTTGTATATGCAAGTCGTCGAAATGTTACGATTCGAAGTCGAGGTTTGTTTAGAACACCATTCAATTCATGGATTTTAATTAAGGAAATTTCATTTTAAAACTTTGGTTGACCCATCATTTGTCAATGTTATGCATTCATAACGTTTGAATGAATACAAAACAATACGGAATACACAACAAAAGGATATTAATCATTCAACTAAATTTTTTTTCGCTATTAAATGGATGAAAATGAGCCTTCATGTTATATGATAAGCATGAGTTTCATTTCAATCTTGATTTCAATGAAGTTAAGAGTTTCTCACAGCGATATCGCAGTGCACCGTTATAAATTATGAAGACAGACAAAAGGAAATGACTTGGAGATGTTTTTGCTCACATTGGAAATGGCAACAAATTGATACAGTTGGTTATGACAGATACCATGATGCTTCGCCATTGGTAATGGAATAAAATACACAAAATTTGCTTCAATCCGACCGTTCGATTAATGTTTGAACGAGCGAACTTTTTAATCAACCATTTTCGTTACAACATTCTAAGTTAATTTCCCATTCTTTCATAGCTCAATTCATTTCAAAGTATAATAAAAAAGTGTAATCTGCTTACGATGCGCATTTTCTGCCGGTTGTGTTGACCATCGTTCTAAGTTGTTTTAAGGCGATTAAAAACTATGATTAAAGATGAAATGTGATATTCGTATTGTTTGTTCATGTTTTGGCTTTAGCTTTCGTTTGTATTTTTCGCCTAGTGCTTTACGCCAATTCTAGTACTTTTTTGTTGTACTACGGTGGACAAAACTGCACTTCGTAGCTATTGCAAAAATGAGCTATGCAGTAAATGCAGAGAATTGTGAGGAAAAATTAATATTTAGATTATCTAAATCGTCTTTGTTGCAGAAATAGTTATTTGAACACCGACACCACTGCCATGGAATCGATCGATATACTCTGTGCCATTTTAAGACAATGTTTACAATTTGCACGACGACACTTTTTAAATGCTGTCGCTATTTTTTTTTCTCTTCTCACAGCGATTGTGACACATTCTAAGAAATGAAAATAGCGTTACTTTTTATGACCCAAGAACCGTACACGATGCTTGTGGTCGTTACTCAAGCAAAATAAATTCACAAAATGAGATTATTTTATTTAACACTAATCCGAAACACATTGCAGGTTTATGATCCTTTGCCTGTCTATTTACTTATTCATTTTCGCATACAAGAAGTACTAAGTTGCGTAGTGTCTATAATTTTGAATATCCTTAATCACGCAACGTCGTATCATGCATTCGCAAATACGTCTGGCAAACTATTAAAGTAGATAAGCCGTCATTATTATCAATTCTCTTTTGTTGTATGCACCGAATACAATACCTTTATGAGAACAATTCTTCTTCGTGGTTTATCCACCTATTCCATAAAAAAATTAAACTTTTTCACTATTTAATGAATGAGCGACTATTAATTCAATTTACACACGAAATTAATTTAAAAGGTTATAAAGAAAGAAATTTGTGTTCATTATCGATGCAACAGTATACTTTGTTTGTTTAATTGTCTACAAAGTAGTGATCTATATACGCGTTTTTGCCCAAACAATGTTTTCCTAAAAATATTTTCTTTATTTATTATTTTGTAAAAAAAAGTGACACTAACAATTTGAAGCAAAAGTGACAACAAAAAACAAACAAAAAAAGATAAGATCCACGAAGAAAACATTGCCCGTAAATAAAATCAAGTTATGTGTGTGAGTCATGACTTCGGTTTTATTTACAAATAGACTTTTTTTGATAGTCTCGATGTCATATAAACCGGAAAATCACAATTATTTTGCCTTTAAGTATGATTCGTATTATTTTTTATATTTCATTTCAAAACGACGATAATTTGACTTGAAAAAATGTATCTGAAGTTAATTGAAACTTGGTAACTTTTATAGGATTTCGATGCAGAAAGCATTGAAATAACTTACTTTAAAAATAAGTATATAATAGAATGAAAATATTATTCAATTTCATCTAAATCATAATTACTTTTCTTGTTGATCTCTCTGTGAAACTCAGAGTGTCATTTAATAGTAATAACATAACAGTGACTTTATTCAATTTTCGTCGCTGAAATGTTCATTTGCACGTTTCCTTCCAAGATTCGGTCGCCTTTGTTAATAGTTCAAAAGTGTTGTTGTGCGCTGCACATAAAGTACATGCATCATTGTCTCGAATTCAGCGATTAAAAGGAATAAAATGTATAGCGCACAGCGCGTTGCGAGCGAACGATAGAACAAGAATAAACGAATTGCAATGATGTAATAGAAATGCTCGACAACCATTTTCGTGATGGCTTTGTGCGAGCAAATGTGCAAAATTGTTTCGCAATATTTCAACTTTAAAAGTGTTCATTGTAAATTAATATGCAGAATGGTTTTTTTGCTGTGTTTTTCTCTACAAACTTTTATCACAAGTATCGTTGTCGACTTTTCTTAAGTTTTCTCGAAAATATACTTCAATTCTTTTGGTAGGGGTACACATTTAGAAGTTTGATCAAACGGAGTCTACAGACTTTACTCGAGCTAAGTGATGTTTGATAGGCAAGTGGTCAAGTGGTCTTTTTCGAAATAATTGACTTGATCCATCATAAAGATATCTTGAATTGGTATCTTTCATTACATACCAATTGGGATTCCCAATTTGGGAGCACGCTATAATACCCTTAAATAAAATATTTTATTGTGCACTCGGTCGCCAACACTATTAAGCCAATGTTTGTTTCAAGTTCATATTTATTCTCATACACTGATAGAAATTGCATTTTCTCATTCGTTCGACACTTTTTTAAGTTTCGTTTTTTTTTATTGTTTCACTATAATATTCACACTGAAGTGGCATACAACGTTCGTATATACACTACGAAGATGTATTGCAAAAGTTTCTATCGAAAACAAACGAACTTAATATTAAGAAGGAATGAAATTATTTCATTTGTTTTCCTTTTTTTTTTTTCATGAAATGCAAGTTTTATTGTGACACATTTACTTGCAACGTAAAAAAACATTAAACTACAACCAAACATTTGTTTTTGCTTACAACAAAAAATTAAATGTAACAGATTTTAACATTGTTGCTCTTATCGTAAATCTACAAGAATAAGAAACAAATACTTATTTATAGACTTAACATTTTTCTTAAAGAAAGAAGAATTTTCTGGAAGAAAGTGTGAATAGTGTTGGATATTTAATTTTGAGATTTTTTAAATTGTAGCAGAATGACTTGATTTCTTTTTCTAATATCTATTATGCTTTTACATTCAGTTTCAATGATATTATATTCGTAGACACTTGTAATGAAATGCATAAGTATAAAAATCTAATTAAATAATTATGCACGATTTTATTATTGAAAATTTCTGGACATTTATAATATGTTTTGAACTTTACTGCAGTATTTTGTTAGTTATTTCTTTCAGTTACTGAGAGAGTGATCTAACTTTCATCGACAGGTGTGCTGTGTAAATATTTGGAAATGCATACCATTTGTTCTTTTGTCGTTGATTTTCGAATCGACTACAAAGTACACACAGATTATATTTGCATTGACCCAATTAGTTCAAATGGTTTCGTTTATTGCGAAAGCCATTAAAATGTCAATTTACAGAATATCATTTGAATATGCAAGCAGCTATAGACGTTATTATTGCATTAAAATGTAAAAGTAAATCGATGTGTCGGCAATTCAGCTGATTTTTGCATAATTTATGCAAAAGCACGTTGAATGTTCGATGTCATCTCTGTCAACATGTATAAAAATGTGAAATGATTTAATTGAATTACGAGAGGTTCACATAGATGAAATGTGTAATGTAATACTTTAAGTTATTTTTGTTAGTAAAACAAATGGCAATAAGTTTTCTGACGGCAGTGATTCCATTAGGAAACAATTTTTTTAATCGATTGTGGTTTAGCCACGTTGATCAGCAACGCTTGAAAAATGTAATAGTTTAAAAAGGAAGTAAGAATGGTTGTTAAAGTATTATGTCGTGAACTGTTTAATAAAAACAGTGTTTGCCATGGAATGTTATGGTGAAAAATACAAATCCACGCATAAATCCCAAATCAAAAAACCAAATCCAGCAACGATGCTAAAAGAAGCGGCGCACAATAGACTATTTCAATTAAATTGAACCCGCTTCTCGTCCACTAGAAGCACAGGCAGCACAGCAAAATATACAGAACTTGTACAGAACATGAGTTTGGTGAGAAAAAACCACATAAATTACGTGAATTAAACACTTTACAAACCACGCGCGGAAAAGGGATCAAAAGTAATTAAACGCGGTAATGTTTCATGCTTTGTATCAAAACCATCATGTTTCACATGGTAAATAGTCCCAACGTTGAAGAATTAATTGAAAAACCAAATATTAAACCAAAATTTTAATCACTTAAAATGCAAAATAGTTGTTTGGCGTGATGCGTTCGGCTCGTTTTCATAGCAAACGTTTTCCGTTTGTACATTAAAATCATGATCGATTTGTGATTTGAGAGTAATGAGATGCAGTTTGCTTTAAACAATTTAGTGAATAATTTAATTTGCGAATATCTCGGCAATGCCTCCACCGGAGTCGCTTTATTTTGTTAAATGCATTTGATTTTCAAATATTATTAGCTCTTTCACTTCGTTTCATTCAGGTACAAATTTGTGTGAAACCAACTAATTTAATTATAGTTATATAATGGCTTTTAATTTAACAGATTTTGTGCAAGAACTAATTGAAAACATCGGTTTTTTTGTATCTCAATATTTAATTATTTTCAGAAAATGCGTCAATTCCAAAAAACATTGGAGGATTTACAGTCACGCGTTGCTTCGGCTGAAACAACAACAAACACATGGACACCACCAGCATCGGCCTCAGAGGCAAGTGACCAAATTCAATATTTGCAACGCTTACGAGATAAAATGACGACAGCTGGTGCATTGCTTGATGATTGTAATGAGCAGCAAAGTTTCTTCACGGCAAATCATGTATTAGTACCAAGTCAGTGTTTGGCCAAACTGGAAGATTTGAATACAAGGTAAAACGTCGATAAATTTTGGTTCAATCTTTATATGTAAATATTTCAATTCTCGTTTATTTATTTTGTTTAATTTTCTTTTTTTCATTTTTGTTCGTTCATAGAATGAAGTTATTACAAATTGCTATAGAAGAACGTCATAAGGTTCTAATCAATGCCGGCGCAAATCAAAATATTCTCGCACCCGATGGAAGTCATGCAGTGAATAATGGTACAATTGGTCCCTTGCCAAATCTCAGTACAAGCGTAAAATCGCCTTGGGAACGTGCAACAACACCAGCCAATGTACCCTATTACATCGAGTAAGTTTCCGTGTATATACACGCCGTTGAGCCCAATTCATGAGTATATACAATTAATTAAAATAAACAAATGCATATTTATTGTTGTCGTTATTGTTCTAGTCATGAACGTGAAACAACGCACTGGGACCATCCGGAAATGATTGAATTGATGAAATCATTAGCCGATTTGAATGAAGTTCGGTTCTCAGCCTATCGAACAGCATTGAAATTACGTTCAGTTCAAAAGCGATTAGGTGTGTATTTAGAGATACATTTTTGAAATGAATGCAATTCAACAACACACAAATAAAACTCACTAATTTCATTTATTTATTTTTGTTGGTGCAGCTTTTGATCGCATTCCCATGTCTATTGCGATTGAATCATTTGACCGTCACGGTTTGCGCGCACAAAACGATAAATTGATTGATATTCCTGACATGACAACTGTATTGCATTCACTATATGTGACAATCGATCAAATTGATTTGCCGCTTATGCTGGACTTGGCAATAAATTGGATTCTAAATGTATACGATTCACAGCGAACTGGTCAAATCCGAGTCTTGAGTTTTAAGGTAAATTTTAGTTCATTTTTTTTCGATTTCCAATTGAAATAACAAAGAATAATTTTACTAATATCACTTTTTTTATCACCTATTTTAGGTCGGACTTATTCTACTGTGCAAGGGGCATTTGGAGGAGAAATATCGTTTTTTGTTCCGATTGATTGCCGATCCCGAGCGTAAAGTTGATCAACGTAAACTTGGTCTATTGTTGCACGATTGTATTCAAGTACCACGACAATTGGGCGAGGTGGCTGCGTTCGGTGGTTCTAACATTGAGCCATCGGTTCGTTCATGTTTGGAGAGAGCTGGCATTCCTCAGCCAGATCAAAATGGTGCAACCAATGGGTCCACCGGTGAATTGCCAGAAATTGCAATCGAAGCACAACATTTCTTGGGTTGGTTGCAGCATGAACCCCAATCGCTAGTATGGTTACCGGTTTTGCATCGTTTGGCTGCAGCCGAAGCGGCTAAACATCAAGCAAAATGTAACATCTGTTTAAAATTACTACCATTATTATTACTGAAGAATGGAAAGTTGTACATTTTTCGATTATTTTTCCATTATTATTTACATTTCTTCCTTACTTATTGACTAAGTTAAATTCTTTTCTCTGTGATTTACCCTAGGTAACATCTGTAAAGAGTATCCAATTGTTGGCTTCCGTTATCGTTGCTTAAAGTGTTTCAATTTTGACATGTGTCAGACATGTTTCTTCTTCGGTCGCAGTGGCAAAAATCATAAACTTAGCCATCCAATGCACGAATATTGTACAACAGTGAGTTGAAATTTATCCTAACATAGATTTTGTAATAAATAGCTTGAATTCAATTTTCATGCAATTTTTTTCTAATTTCCATAGACTACTTCTACCGAGGATATGCGTGATTTTACGCGAGCACTCAAGAATAAATTCAAGAGTAGCAAATACTTTAAGAAGCATTCACGTCTGGGATATTTGCCGGTTCAAAGTGTTCTCGAAGGCGACGCTCTCGAGAGTCCAGCACCAAGTCCTCAACACACAACACATAATTTACAAAACGATATGCATTCACGGCTTGAAATGTACGCATCACGTTTAGCACAAGTTGAATATGGTTCACGAAATAATTCAACACCTGACAGTGATGACGAACATCAATTGATTGCCCAATACTGTCAAACACTTCCGAACAATGGCAGTAACGGTGCTCCAAAATCACCACTACAAGTTATGGCCGCCGTTGACGCCGATCAACGTGAAGAATTAGAAGCAATTATACAAGATTTGGAAGAAGAAAACGCTACATTACAAGCAGAATATGAACGTTTGCGTTCGAAACAAACTCCCATTTCAACACCGGACGATGCACAGGCTGCAATCGGAATTGCAAGTGGTGGTCAAGATTTAATGGCCGAAGCCAAATTATTGCGACAACATAAAGGACGACTTGAAGCGCGTATGCAAATTCTTGAAGATCACAATCGACAGTTAGAAGCACAATTGATGAGATTACGGCAATTGGTCGACGAACCGGGTACAACAAAGGCTTCGACATTGCAAACAAGATCTGTAACTGCGTCACAATTGAATACCGAATCACCGGCAAAAATGCAGCAAAACGGTCACTATGAACAGCATACAAGTATGTATTCGATAATAATTAATTAATATTTACTCTCACTGTACACATTGATAAATAACATATTTGATATTCGCACTGTAAAAACCATAAACTAAACGCACACCTCATTTCATGGGAATAAATAACTAAATGTTTTTCTTGGTGTTGGCTAATTTTGTGTAGACGATTTATCTTCTGATTTAACATCTGGTGCCACTAATAATCTTGCAAATGCGGGCAGTGGTTTATCTGCATCAAGTTATGGTGTGGCCGCTAATATGAATATTATTGACAATCGACCACCGCCCCCACCACACTCAAATTTACTCCATATGTCTGGTAATTATAGACAAAAATTAAAACATCAATAAAAAAAAAACCATCATTTCATAACATTCCATTTGTAATGATTAAACATTCATTAACATTCAATTTATATTTATTCCATTTGTTATTCACATGCTCACATCTTCGGTATCAAAGGTCGGATGTAAGATCATACAACATATAATTCTACACTTTTGTACTAACTTTTTGAATTTTATATCAAACCGATTTAGGTAGAATCATTTTATTTGCTCTGGTTGTTCGTTGCATTCAATCACATTCACAATTTCATTTCGTTTCAGATGATGAATTTGGTAATGCCGATTTTGGAAATCTTTCGATAATAACGGAACAAGAAATCACAAGTGATGCGTTCAAAAATGAAAGCAAAAAAACTTCTACACCGAAAAACTAATATACGATTATTGGGACAAATTTTAGCGAATCCAACAACAACAAGAAAAAAATAATGGAATTTTTAAAAAAAACCAAAACATTGTATGAAATATCCAGTTTAAAAATACGACGATAAACAAGAAATGATTTAAAGAAGAATGTTAAACTTAAATTGTGTACTTAGTTAAGAGAGAGCAATCCGAATGAAATGTAACGAAATCATAACATCAATCATAAACACTTGGCATATAAATATAAACATAATAATATCGCATAATTATATCATTCTCTACTCTACTAATAATTTATAAATATTAAATATACGAGATGAAACAGAGATGCAGAATTTTACATTCATACAAATATTTACCTACTATATTTGAAAATTGTATTCATAAACGAGCGAGGATAGTGTTACATAAAGCACACACAAATACGTATTATTATTATTATTATTATTAGCTATATTATTAAACCAATTTTTAAAATGAGCCATTTGGCTTTTGCTTCACCATTTTTGGCAGCGATTGACTAAAATTTATTGTTATGTTTAAATAAAAAAAAAATATTGATATGCTTATGTACAAATAACCAAAATCAAATATCATTGTCCGAATAATAATAATAGTTGAACACTGAAGGTGGAAACCGACCTTCAATAGTGGAAATTGATGAGAACGACTCTGTAGAACTATATGGTCGAATATTATACAAGAAATTATATATCATTGATAATGGAAGTGCATCATTGGGAGGTAGCATTTTTCCTCCGAAGATTTTTTTAGTTGAAACGTAACTCTGATTAGAGTCAAATCATTTGACGATTAAAATGAAATTCACCTATTGAAATAACAATAAAATAAAATTTGAATTTAAAGTGTTTTCATTTAAAACAAAATAATGTCCAAAATGATGGAATTGCAGAAAACCAAAACTCTATTGTTTTAAATAGATGAATGTTGAATTCGATAAACAAAAATACACACAGATACATTACATACGAATCGAAGTAAGTGGGAACCCTTTTTTGTTTACTGTTTTGCACCTCTTCGACCCTTTTTATGCACTAGTCTTAATAAAAAAAAAACAGCACAACATAAAACCACAATCGAAAGAAACAACCATTGATATAACTGAAATAGCTTTACAACCAATCCTTCTCAAATCCTTACTCTTTATGAACTTTAAAGCACAAACTGAGCTTCTGTCTCTTTTTATACGTTTCGATTTTGCTACAGAAAATAAATCAACATCAATTGGCCTAGAACTAAACTACCTATCGCTTTAATGATAGATTTTTTTACACATTTCCGCAAACTCCATTTACCTGATGGGTTATTTTTCATGCAACGTGACCAATTTTTTACGACCACTTGATTGTCAGAATAATCAACTGCATGAGTATTTTACAATATTTGAGAAAATACAGGTAGTAGACACTTTCCGATACTAACTAACGAACAGTCCAATCTCTCATATTCCAACTTGCGTCTGTGTGTTAAACTTTAACAGAATGAAGACCTTCCTTCTGAATAAGTATTTAATAAAAAGAAAATGAAAATAGAGAAGAATATTTGCGAACTAGCTTGTGAATGAATTTAAAGCACGTAGTATTTGTCTGATAAGTCTGTTGTTTATTTAGTTAGGTGCGAAGGATTATTACGGAGGGCCAAACGTATGAATAACATATATCTTTAGCCCTCGGTTTCATTTGAACACAGTGGCTCATGATAAATATTATTCATTTTGTTCGGTCATCAATAGTAGAATTAACACATATCTGTCAGAATATCACAATATAGTAAATTGATAATGTTAGTTAAGCGATTTTGGCTGAGTTGCATTGTACAATTCTACTGCGATCGATATCCAAATATCAAAGAAAGAAAAAACCACAATATCTTCAGTAGTTGCTGAATATTAGGCTAAATTTATTATGCTTTGTAGGTTAAAGCCTGCTTACAATACTGAAAATTCTAGCAAAATAACGAAGAAAAAAAAAACACAAATTTATCGCTTTGAAGATTAACATTTTTGAAATTCGGCCGCATTTTAGATAATCAAATCCGAAATTGTCAGTCATACTCTCATCGAATAGGAATTCACTACATCATAAAATATTCAAAAAATATTTAAAAAAAGAAACAATTGTTGCATTAATGCAAAGGGGAGCCATTTTGGGCCAAATTGTATTGAGAATTTATTATCAGAATGAAAAAATTAATAAAATATTTATTAACTTAAATTATATCGCCTTTTTATTGATTTATATCTTTAAAAAAATTTAATTCACAATGTTTTCAGCATTAGTAGACCGAGGCAAACCATAGCACTCAATCAGTTATAAACATGCAAAAATTCAAAATAAAATGGCCGTTAACAAAAGATTTCAAAAGAATTCATTAAACTATTTCATTCCTTTGCTAGCAGTGTGCAAACGGTGTCAATGTAAATGTCAAAGTCGACTGCACATGACAAATATCTCACAACGCTCAAAGATATCGTTACAAGTATTTTTGTTACAACAAATTGGATAGTTCCAGCAAAATATTTTAATTCGAATTTAGTTCTTAGTCTTATTCATCGTCATTGTTGTTTTCATTGTCTATCAATATCGTGGTGTCTTCTTGGCTCAAATCTATTGTGCAGAAATGTAAGTCAGAAATATAGTTTTTCGAACGAACATTTTCATCTAACCTAGATTGCTGACTCAGCATTTGGGTAAAAAATATATTTGGACATATAGTAATTAGATATAATGGCCTTTCATGTTCAATCAGTATATTTATCTTGGCATAATAATGGCTGAACTAAAAAGACTTTCTTTTGATCTCGTGCAGTCCAAAATGTCCGAGGACCCAAACACAACCAACGAATATGAAAATCAAGCGATTCAATCAATTGGCGAGAAACTTTATTTGGACGATGAGACAGCCGATGTGTTTTTTGCAGTGAAATCAAATGATGACGATGTAGTCGAACGAATTCCGGCGCACAAATGTCAATTGGCTGCCATAAGCAATGTATTCAAAGCAATGTTTTATGGTAAGATGAAAGAATTGGGCGACGTGAAAATTACCGACATTCACGTCTCCGCATTCAAAGAGTTTTTACAATTTTTCTACCTCAGTCGAGTTCAGTTGACAATGGAAAACTTGTGCGAGGTAATGAATTTCGGCCACAAGTACAATGTAAGCGAATGTCTAAACGTTTGCTTGAGATTTCTGAAAGATTCATCCATCTCTGAAGATGTCTGCAATATTTACCATGCTGCCATCGTTCTTGATCTCTCAGAATTCAAACAAATCTGTGAAAACTTTATTACACTCAATACCGAAAACGTCTTTAAGTCCGATGGTTTTATGAAATGTACATCCAAAGTTTTGTGCCACATTTTAAAAATAAATCTTTTGTCGTGCTCGGAAATGGACGTATTCAAGGCGTGTGTATCGTGGGTCAAAGCTTTAAGTAAACAAAACGAAATAACCAAAGAATCGCTGCAAGCGTACCTCGGTGATCTATTTTATGAAATTCGCTTCAGATCGATGTCGATTGAACAATTTACTGAACTGATTCCATCATTTGGACACCTATTTTCGATCAATGACATACAGGAAATTATTCAGATGATTCAATCCAAAGATTTTAAACCAAAATTTTTCAACGAAAAATTTCGCAAAGCCGAATGGGACGAGGTAAAGATAGTTGAATGTGATCGATTGGCAGATGAAGAGGTCGAAGAATATTTTTACATGAATCCGATTGAATCGATAACATTCTCAACAAACGAACCAGTTCTTCTCGGTGAATTCGATTGCCAAGCCCTAAAAGTCTATCGTGACGAAGCGCATCATGATTTAAGAAGTGATCTGCCAACTGAAATAACAATAACTGAAAATTCACATTCATGTGGCTCATCTAGAATTCTCTCCCAATTGAAAGCAAACCTTGGATCAAAAAATAAAACGGTTGTTACATTAACAGAACCAGTATTAATTCGACCTGGATTCAAGTATACGATCGAGCTGAAACAAAGTGTCGAGGGTCATTGCTTAAAAGGTCTATATATGGAGGAAATCGTGAATATGGATTTCGATATTACCATTAATTTTCATAGTTGCAACATCTCGAAAGATACTAAAAATATAGTAAGTCCCATCAGCGTTCTCAAATTCAATCGAATATAAAAAAATATTGTAAATCTTCTCTCATTGATAAAACAAGCGTAAAATGATTTTTATATAGCTTTTATTTGAATGTTAAATTCGTGTCAAAATAATATTGAACAAATTATATTGCGTTTTCTTAAAATAAATCAAAAATGTTCTCTAAAAGAAAATAATTTTCTATGAGAATTATTCCCATCATAACACAGGATAAACATAAAAAATTAAATTAATTATCATGGTTTGCACGTAATCATTACTTTTTTCCAGAAAAACTGATACGCAGCAAATTTATGTCGTCGAAATGAAAAGAAAAATCAGATTCAAAGTATAACAAATAAAAAAGTTTTAAAACAAAACAAGTGAAGTCGTCTTTTACGTATTTTGCACAGTTATATTTTATGAATAGACAAAAATAGCTTTGTTTATATATCAGATCAAATCCTTTTTCAATTTAAATAAATTTTCACTTTAGTTAAAATAGGAATTTCGCATGTTTAAATTTAATGTTTACGGGGATTTTAAGCATTCAAACACATGTGTATTAAATATATACGATTTAACCATCAATTGAAGTGCAAATTATCCAAATCAGTCATCTCAAAATGTTTACGACGTTTTAACAAACATTCAGAGTCTGACTGAATGGATAACATTTTAAAGGCTGGTAACACAATTGTTGTATTTTGTGTGTGCTATAAGACAAGCAATGCGTCTACCGATTAGTACAGTCGTAATAATATCTCAATATAAAAAGGTAATTATCGGATGTGGATTTTTTTGTATGTTTTGTAGAAAATTGGTTTGGTAATCAAATGTTCTAAAAGTTGGTTTCTACAAAGGCTCCATCGCGTCGAGTAATCGCTTCCGTAATGGAGGGTACCCTTGCAGCCACCACTGTAGCGTGGTCGAGTTTTCCTGTAATTATAATAATGATGTCTTATCAATTCGGCACCAAATGATTTTTTTTTTTTTTTTTAATTCAGACGAAAAGAATATTTACCAGGTAAGAGTGAAAAGGTTTGTCCATCAATAACACGTTTTCGGGCGACTCTCTGTTGAACGCGATTCATTTCAATTTCCTTCTTTATGACGCCGCTTGATGTTCCTGTTTCAGGATCTGGTGGTGCGACGACGGTAGCTACTTTGTAAAAAAGTTCACGTTGTTCAAGCATTTTGCGTTTGGCTGATGTGATCATTCGGGCAAATTCGATTAAAATATTGCACACTTTTCGTGCTGAAACGCATGGCTGTAGTTTTCCATTAATACCATTTTCCAATAAATCTTCTATGCGTAACAATGTGAGTGCGTGTCGTTGAGGTCCGGTTATGAGGGGCAAACCTGCTGGTGATAATCGATATTTTATGGTTGGGTTTTTGTTTATTCGGCTACGCGATGGTTCAATAAGCGTTTGAGATCGCAAAAATTTCGGTCGCGTATGGGAGGAAGGCATTTGATTTGATTTGGGATTCGAAGCTGTTGGAGATGTAATTGACGATTCTTTGTTCGATCTACGCAGTGGACGGATTGGTTGTGTTTCGGATTTTTGTAATTGGAAATTTAGATTGGAGTTTTTCGATGAATCGGCCCCGGTTCCAGGCATCGCGGAAGTGCTTTTGTTTTGACGTTTTGGTGCCAGTCCGATGTGTCTATGTTTTTCATTCTGTGGTAACGTCTGATCGCCATTTAAAGGACGCTGAAAGTCATTTTCATTTGTTAGGGCATCGGCAAATTTACCAACAACCGGATCACAGTTGTCGGATATACCATCGGATACGAGAAATATAATGTCATTTGCTTCAACAATGGTCATCGAAAGTGTCAGATTACCCAATTCAGGTTTCTGACTTTCATCAACCGGCCCAAGGCATCCCAAAGCATCTCGCATGTCACGCATCGAGTTTACATCGTGAGATCCTTGTGTGAATTCTCGAACACCTCGTTCTTTACTGTAGACATAGCCCAAACTATCGCCCACATTACACGAACAAACAATCGATTTTCCAGTATATTTGGGATCGGCAAGCGGAAGAATCACGGCCACTGTAAGTGTGGTCAAAGTTCCGCCCGTTTCGAGAATGCAAGCATGAGCAGCGCCAAAACTACGCAACAGACTAACGAAAATTTCTCGCGTTGATTTCGCCATGTAACCTGACACTTGTCCGAATACAGCTTTGTCTAAATATTCCAATGAACCTTGGACGGCTGATCTTGCAGCAAGACAAGCACCTTCACCTAAAAAGCAAAGTGATTTCTTACAAAAATGCATACTTATTTCATTGAAAATCAACACAAACCCCAATTAACGCCGTCCGCCAATGCCATAGCAATCGAATTGCCACGAGCAACTATCCCAAAGCAGTCCGCAATTGGACTTCCAATCGGTTCTTTTGTAATCATATTCTTTTCGTATAATGACACTGACAATCCGAAAGCATTCTCATTTTCCATTTTCCAATTCGAAATTCCGGCATATTCGTCCGGCGACGTTATAGTATTACAATTCAGTATTGTGCTTTTAGTCATCAAATCATTTGGTTTAATGGAATTTTGTTGATTACCCGCATACGTTGTATTGTCATTTGGTGAAATGTTTTCTTTGGGGATTTCAATATTTTTATTGAAATTATCTGGTGCGGTTTGTGTACTAATCATACGAACAATAATATTAACTTTATTTCCCGATTTCGATTCAGTTGTCATTTGATGAATTTTCGTCGTTTCGTCTGTTGCCGTTTCGCCTTTGGACAATTTTCTTGCGCGTACGCCATTTTCATATGGTGATGTTGTCTCTTTGTTTGCATTTTGATCGGGTTGATTGATTGTGGTGGATTTTTGTTTCAACTGTTGTTGGTAACGAAGGCGAAAATTGGTTTCTGGTTTTGGTACACTTTTACGCTCGTTCGGATCCTCAGTTGATGTATCGATAAAATCGATATCGTCGCCGAGATGAGAAAGATGAGCACGTGACCGTTTTACTGCAGTTAATCCTTTATCCTGAAAATGAAGTAAATTAATATGAATCAAAGTTATTGTAAGGTAAGGTGAAAAGTGAATTACCGGTCCGGTACAACATGCGGTCACAGTGTGTGGTCCAATGTCGTATGGTCGAAGATTCAAATCCGGTAAATCGGTTGGCTCTTTACCATGCAATATTTCAGTGTGGTGGCCATTAGAAATGCGGTCATCCGTTTGACTAAATTCGTACAAATTCATAAATATTTTAAAGATTGTTCAATGTAAAATAAATAAGAAATAATTACCTCTCCAAATATTTTGCAATGAAACAACGATCGTCTGGTGTATTTCGCGGACTTAACGTGCTTGCAAATCGTGAATCGACACCTCGATGCGGCTCAGCAATGAAACTCAGTTGACGAAAGTATGTTGAAACCCGCTGCCGTAACGATGGCATTTTGAATAGTTTCTCCTCTCCGATGTGCGTTTCCCCTTGTGAATATCAATTTTCAAGCAACACTATCAGAAAATAGGTGGCTCTCTTTTCCTCAATTACACTAAATGGTAAAAAGTTATAAATTAGATTACGACGCAATAAAATTTGTCTATTTAATTTTTTGTTTCACTTGATTGTGTAAATTGTTTTAGATTTTAGTATTAGATAATAGATATTCAGTCATTTAAAATAAAAAAAACAATCCAATTTGTTTATCAATTGAATAATTCACTCAGATGAATATGGTCGCCTTTTTTATTGTTATTGTGTGTCGACAACACTTCAGTTTATTTGTATACCAGAATAGAAACTTCTAAATGAACTATACAAACAATTGAAACGTGACTATGTGCCTAATCCCCTCTAAGCTCGCAATCAATTGTCATAAAACCCGGTCTGTGACTTTATAACACTTACGTCGTTCTATGTGTGCATGGATATCACCTTTGTTAAACATTTCCACTTTGATCGAGTGAAGCTTATTTGCAAAATTGCGTCTCTGCTTGAAACTACTTTGAGTGAATATTATGATTTATTGAACACTTAACCTTCCTTCAGTTGAATTGAACACAAACACAAAAAATTAGCAGCTCAACCATGGAGTTTACAATGCCAAAAGTCAATAAATACCACCAATATGGTAATTTAGTTTAAATGAGATAATTTCTCAAGGCATAACCCTTGATATAAATTTTATGAAGAAGTAAAATAGATTGCTTTTATAGCATCTTATTGTAGGCTGTCATGTCAACTGAGGGGCCGGGCAATCAACTTGTAAAATGTATCTATTAAGTGATTAAAAAGTCATCAGTCATGTGGAATATGAGAATCACACTTCTCCAAAGAAGCACACACGCAATCCGAAATATTCCCCTTTTGCACATGCACATTCATTGCAAGCAAGTTTCATTGCAAAACGATACAAAATCTGATCAAAATCTTTACGAGATTGACACACCTGAATAATGTGTTCCTTCTTAGAAGAGACCATATTCATAAATTAGACCGTGACTAAACATGCATGTCATTTTTTGTGAAATACACACACACACGTCTACGTTTGATCGCCATTCTACAGTAAAGCCATTCGGATAACGAATTAAATATTTTGAATTTTACACACACATCTTTACGTCACTTGAACTCTATAAATACCATCAAAATTAACGAACAAATTCGCTTTCTATGAAAATTTCATGAGTGTGTGATGCGCATTTATTTTATTCGCTCAAAATATGTGTGTTTTTTTGTCATAATCCATACAACATAAATTAAAATTTGCCCGTTGAAATCGAGAAATACGCAACCGCTTAGTCATCGCCGTTCATGTTCTTTCTTCGTTTTTATTTTTTATCTTGTATTTTTGACAGTATGTGTCAATTCACAATATACGGCTACGAATCCAACCCAATCCAAAATAAAGTCAAACAATTTGCACATAGTCAAACTCGAGACGCACACTCTGGTCGAAAGGCAATAAACCTATAATAATAATAATTTGCTGTAGAGAACGAGCGGCGACATAAAAACAACGAAGTAGTATGACGATGGATGTAAAGGAAGGAAAAAAAGAGAATGCATGAATGAATAAAAATGTGACCGAAGTTAGTAGCTTCAATCGAGACGGAATAACGAGCGTATGCTAAATAACTTCTATGTCTTTGTTTTCTTTTTCGGGTGCAATGGCATTTACAAGCGGCAAAGAATTTGATTGCTGCCCACAGCAGTAGAGTGCATCAGTTGGATTACGTTCGCTTTTATTTGAATAATTTGAATAATCTTTATTACATTTTTATTACAATCATGTGTGTAATAAAGTGATCAACGCGTTCTCCGAACTCTACAGCGAATGTCTATGTAATTCATCGGCACGGTTCGTGCCATTACCGTAATGTGTATGATCATGTTTAGTGGTGTATTGAAAACAGCTTTGCAGTACAGCATTTTGGTATGTATTAAATGAATAGTTTACGTTGTATTGCAGACGTTTTTCGGTAGAAAACCAAATCAGACCATTTGTTTGATTAGTTTGAACAGAGTATGTTTGGCATATGTGATATACACACACACGTGAGATATCAATATTGGGCACATGTGACTGAAAACATATGTTACAATTTATGACATGAAATTCTCCAAAGAAGACTCTTTTATCACAATGGAATGACAGTCTGTTTATTTTTTCCACGATCTCAGGTGAAACTTGAACCAGTATGGACGTAGTTCTATTTTAATGGAAAAAAATCGATACGCAATATATTCAAAAGCTATCTATAGCTTCTAGATTGTGCAAAAACATCACGTCAAACAATGCCATGGGAGAATTTTCATTAAAAAATCAATATTTAAATGGTCTAAATTAAACCAACTCGCAATAAATAATGTCATCTGCTACATTTTACTCTCATGGAACTCAATTTGTGCAGAATCTAGTTTTCCATTTTTCCATAATGGATATTAATGTTTTCATTTTCATGGGAATATATGTGCATATTGTTCGAAATGAAAATTTAATACAGTGTATTCAGATATTCTCAAGCATAACATGTATATCATATGCGAAAAAGCACAACGAAACAAAGAATACTGCAAAGGCTTTGTCTATGACCTCGTTGCGTGTAGCATACCAGCGGCGTTGAAAGTATACCTGCACACAATGCATGTAACGAATAGCAACAACAACACAAACGTATCAAATCAAAATTTTAAATCTTCGCTTTTCTGCATGGAATGGTGAACTATTATTACATATATCAAACACCAAGATCAACTTACTGACACGCACTTTAGTTTTGAAAATCACACAAAAATTCGTTGATACGTTTAATTTAAAAACTTTCGAAAATGAAGGGTTCAATTCATCTTCTGAAATTATATTTTGATTTGCTACATTGTCAATCAAAGGTGTTGCATGTTATTTTCGATTCGGTATGAGTGTATGCAATAATATTTATGAGTTCGTTATACTATAATATAAAGACTTGCAGTAAACCATAAAAAATATCGATGCACAAATGGTGATTCATAGCAACCAATTGTTCTATAGCGCCATAAGAATCATGCGAATGGTAAAGCAGCCATAGTTTTTTTGAGTCAATCCCCCTTTTCCACCAATGAAGTGGATTCATTGAACCTTTGACGTAAATAAAAAAAAACCTCTTGAACATTGAATGTCGTACATACGCAGTTCACTATTTTCATGCCAGAAGTTAGTTTTCAACGCACTTCAATAAAAATCTCAAATATTTAACTAACAGATATATAATTTGAAAAAAAAATATGGATACAAAATCTATACAAACCATTATTTATTAACCATCATTTACTTCGTGTTGTATCCATTAAATGTGATTGACATCATTTGTTGGGTGACGTATATACACGCAAAGCACTTTTTACTAATTTGAAATATTTTATTCTAATTTCCTTCGTTTAATTCTGAAATGCTTTAACAAAATATGTAAAATCCCGCAAACACTTGAAAATGAAAAACACAAAGTTCGCTACGGCGTTCTATCGATTTGTTTTGGAATTGAGGGTAATTTATTTTCTGTTTCGAATGAAATAAGCGTGCACATCGACTGAACTCTAACGCAATACTAATGCCATAGCTGCTGTTTTTATTTCGAGCAGACACTTTAGTAGAACAACAACAGAAAAAAAATATATCAACCGTATGTTTTATTTTCGACGTTTCGTTTTGATACTTTCTTTCTTCCGTATGCGCTAGTCTTGAGAATGAAGTAAATGTATTGGCAACAACGTGTGACGTATGCAATGTTTTGTATTATTACATACGAAAAAACTGCACAACTACTTGCTTTATGTTTGGTTTCTTGTTGTTGCGCATGTGAATGTATATGTGATGCTATTCAATAGTGACATGAGATGCCGTAGCGTGATATGTGCTGTGTGTAGACATCGCATTTGAATGTGTCAATATGTGTTTGTGTATTATTAAAAACAAGTTGTCAGCTTCAAATGACATTTTTTGGAGCGGTTTCGGCTTATCTTCTGCAGCTTTGACCGAATGGATTTGCGTTCAAAGCCGATAGGCTGACAGCTAAAATAACAATCAAATTAGGGGTTATGTCATCATATAATTGAGATGCTTTTGCACGTGCCGAATTCACATTGCACCGGCTTATCACAGACCAAACCAGAGAGCCCTACGGATCTGAGCAAAAACTGAAAATTGTCGCGGTCCACCTACACTTTTCATCACATATATTTTGTATGTTTGTTTTGGTTTGAATTCATACACAATGCGAAATAGAAAATAGTATGGGCGTCTCCGCTCGTGTTTTTTGAAGACTTTTATTCTTCAGTGAATTTAGCGAATTGTCAAATAATAACTTTGCAAATATTATTGATAAGTGAATCAATGCGATAAGAATTACAGACACAACATAACCAACAAATAAAAGTGATATTGTAATTAATACAGTTTACACAGTCTTGTTTATTCATACTTTTCGAATATTTTTTTGGACAAAAATGAGACAAAAACTAACATTAGCTGTGAGTACAGTATTAGTTCAAACATACATAATATAAATGTTCGTTATCAAACGTATAAAAATTCGCCGTCGTCATTTAGACCGGCACCGGGTGTGTTTGGAATATAACCAAGTTTCTTTTTCAAAATCCATTTGTAAATGTCACATGGAAGCGTGTCCGGCTCAATTGAGCATGGTAAAATGTTGTTGATCTGATAATTGCCTTCAATGCGAACCTCGCACATCTCGTTGATCAATCGTGATCTGAATTCATTCAAAACAATTTGATGCCATTTACCATTTTCGTCGCCAGGAACTAGTTTTGGCACATACACGCGATTTACTAAAATTGGAATGTCACCGAATCGTGTTGCCGGATACAAACCATCCAAGTCCATAATGACTTTGTAGCCATAATCGACAAATTTAATCTGAAATAAACAAAATACAGAATGAACCCAGTGTACATAATAACGATATAATGGGACTATTTACCAAACACGTTCCGTTTTCTCGATTGATTTTCTTAATAACAGCGCGTTGAAAAGTGTTGAAATCGAGTGAAGCAAAGCATGTGTCATTTTCTTTAAAAATATGATTTCGTTTTTTTGTGTAGCTCTTTTGTATTATTTGAATGTAACGTGAAATTCCTTGGCTCAGTTCCAATGCTATATCGATGAACGAATCTTCTTGAATGTAAATAATTCCCTTTCCAGTGACATGTGTTACAAATCCATGAAATGTTTGACGATCCACCGGAATTGGCGGTTGCCAACGGTAGACTATCGATTCTTGATCGTATGCGATGTCATCGCTAGCGCATTCGTCATTTTCAGCGCTATCGGTAGAGGCGGCAGGACTGCTTTTGATGGGATCATCAATCAAATTTCTTAAAAGTTCATACTCTTCTGAGTATGATTCATCGCTGTCCGTGCTATCGGTGCTGTCATCGGAACGATATTTGTATCTGTCGTAACGAAATTGAGTCTTGGTGATGAATGGCTTCATCGATTCTTGAATCGATTGGCTAATAAGCCTCAAACCAATATTATCCCATATTTCGAGTTCTTTGATGTTTGGCACTGAGTTAGTTGCCCACAGTGCTACATTTAGGCACGATTCCGTATTGGAGCTACATGAAATGGCAAAATATTGATATTCTTCGACAATTTTGCGCAAAGTTTTTGCGTTCGATTCAAGCCAGACATCAGAAATATGCAGGCTACAGCGCTGAACAGCATTTTCGGGTGCAGCAAACTGCAAAGGCATCGGCCTCATGTCAATGTCGTCTGCTTCTGTTGACACGCCATAGTCACGTAGAAAGACAGTGAACGTACGTTTTTCAAAATTTTCTTTTACGATTTTGCCTCGGTACCATTGCTTTAAATTACTTTTTACCTTCCAATTTTGTAATCGAACAAAGCAATTGTTTTCAATCGACCAGTCTGTTACCTTTTCGTAATATTCATGGGAATTAATGTATGCATCAATTTTTTTGCGTATTTCTTTTGCAAATACATGCGCTTTCTTGCATTGAACGTAAATTTCCGTCGGGCCAACGATGTGAGTTATGAAAACTTGACAATTCTTGGTATCACTAGAGTGGCTGCAATCCGTTACGATCTGCTGAATATTTTCAACCCATTTTTCACATATTTCATGATCGAGTTGTATATTTGCGCTAGAAAACGCACCATAATCTTCATGAATTAAGTAAGCGCCTGAAGTGCATGAAGCCTCTGACAGCAACATCACATCATAACTATCTTGATTGTCTTTATTTGGTCGATTCAGATAGAGTGCCACTCGGGGTGTTGTTTCCGAAATGCGTTTAAACTTTTCTGTCAGTGAATGTTTTAAATCATCGTAGATTTCAATTTCTTCAACGTTCAATACAGACAAATGACATTTAACGGCAAATGGTGCAATCGAATGGTGTGGTTGCTTTAACATGAACAATTTTCTCATCTTTGTACGAATTGTGTGGCCATAATCCAAAAGATAAATAACGAATCGTCTTTTGCACATGGAGCCAGGTAGAATTTCAATAACCTCGGCTCGACACCAATTGTCATTGTACAATGTAACACATAGATCTTTGGCCCTAAGCTTGTCAATCGGTTCAAAGTCGTCTTCATAGCATTCATTCAGTACGTTTTGGAATTCATTTCGATGCTTCAGATCATGGACCTAAACAATTAAACATCATGAATAGTACGCAGGAAAAATCAACGATAAATTTATTATCTATGCACCTGAACAATATAGAATTCCCGAGGCGATACGACATTCTCAATTTTGGCATTAATGAATATTGAGTGCTTCATATTTTGCGTATTTTCCAGCGTCCAAAATGCCGCCTAAAAAGAATGTCACCAAAAATGTATAAAACAAATTGAACCCAAACTTAGAAATAAGTTAAAAACTTACATTCATTTCATCAATTCGATTGCGTTGTGCTTGAACAAATTCATCGACCACTTGTTTAGTTAAACGGCCGCGAGCCGATTTTTCGATCACATAATTTTCCAATGGCGTATTGTCTGGCGATTGAGTCATTTTTATTCGTGCATTGCCTACTTTTTTGCCATTTATTTGCTGGTTACTAAGAAAATGCAACATTTTTCTAATATGCCTTACAAATATTATTTTCGCGAAATATTAAAAAGTAAAAATGCATATGCTTAAACTTATTTAATGCAATTCAAACTGAGCAGTACAACTGTCTTGCTTATGTCTCCGATTGTTGTAGGCTTCTTTACGAATGCGATTACAATGCTGAAAATTGAAACTCTAACGGTCCAAGCACAATGACATTTTTATGGTTGTATTGCATATTATGACGATTTGTTTATATTTCAGTATAAACTAAAGTCAACCGCCATAGTGACAACTGTTGGTGTTGGTGCATTTTTTGGCATCGGTGTTTATCGACAAATTTTACGACAAATTCTTGATGCCAATTGTACAACTTTGTCCACCCGAATACTGTCATCGTCTTGCTGTGCTCAGTTTTAAGTATAAATTATTTCCACGACAACAACAACCGGACTCGGAGAATTTGGTATGAATTTAAAATAAACAAAAGATTTCTGTGGAACGAACATTTTTTCAATTCATATCAACCGAGCGGTCAGACAAATTCAGTTGACGTAAAATTCAAAAAACTCACCACAATGACATGGTAAACATACTCACAATAAAACATAATAGAAATAAAGAGGCTTACGTACGCAAGCTGACATTTCCGCATGGAACCGAAATTTTGGGAATAAACTGAAATTATGGTCTATATATGGTTGCAGTAACTTAAATTACCGTGAAAACTTGTGAATATTATTTTCTTATCAACATAAATAATCACACCAAGTTTAAAGAAATGTCAATCAAAAAAATAGCCTGTTCAAAGTCTCACATCATTACGGTACAAAAAAGGCATGTCTTTCATACAAAAATGAATTTTTTTGTGGATTTTTGTATGAAAAGTCTGTGAAAAATTGATTGAATCTTAAAACTAACGTAAGATTCGAGTTTCTTGTGCCAAAAAACCCCCCACTACACATTCTTTCAGTGTTCAAAATCATTTTTAGGCATTTTTCTCATAAAAAAAAGAGTGCCTCTTCAGAGTCTAGGTTTTATGCCGATCAATCAGTGCTACCGCATCGCACCGAGCACTCTTAGTAAGTTGCATAAAACTCATTGTATTGCGAGTGTGACATGTCTCTGAGTCGCCATTGAGCGAGTAAATAATACTCACCAGTAAACATATCGCATTCAAATGTATAGCCAACTATAACTAATTTTATCCGCACATTTCATTTAGGCCAATGCCCATCCCCACCCATCACCCCCTACAAAATTCTAGAAAATTTCAAAAAATACCCCTAAATTGGGTCCATACCCCATCTTACCCCAAAATTAATTACATATTCGGATTCCTCGTGAAATATTACTTATAGGCTCCATACATTATAAATCTCTCTTGATCTACAATTTGCTCCTTCTAGCTTGTACCTTCGATTCGGGTCGAAAAGTGAAAACACCCCATTTCATTGTGACTTCACAATGGGATATTCACCCCTTATGACTCAACTGGGCATTTAGGTTTCTTTTAATGAAAGTTACGCATATCAATGTAGTTTCCATTGGCATATAGTTTTGGCCGCCCTTAATGACCCAATTCGGAGGGCAAGGGTTCATTTTTATATTATTTTGATCGCGCCTACGAAAATTCAGTGTAAATTTACAAATTACTTACAACACAGTGTTCGTCGGAACATAGCGTCATGTATTGAAATAATCTTAATCTACTTAGATGAACTTTTTTGTGTGTCTACAAATATAGAGTGAGAGTGTGTTCACCAAACTAACAGTGTGGTGAAAATAAATGAAATGTCAACTAAATTTGAGTCGACCCTCGGTATATACAGGGTGTCTCATATATCAGGCTAAATTGGGGTATAGAACCAGTTTGGGTATAGATGGAGGAGGGTATAAATACTAAATATAGGTTAAGGGGGTTTGGGTCAAAAAACTAATGATGCCAATCGATAGAGCACTGAAAACTACCTTGGGTGTAGGAACACACCCCGTGGGTATTTCACCCCCAATGACCTTAAATCGGAGTCGGTGTATAGGAACCAAAAGGGGGGTAAGGGGGTGTCAGGGGGTCAAAACTGATGATGCCAATCGATTGGGCATCAAAAAAATACCTTGAGTTTGAGGGGGGTATATGGGAGTTTTTCGTGACCTTGACCCTCAAATGGGAGTCTATAAATATGCCTATCGATAGAGCACTGAAAAATACCCCGGGTATGGGTGAAGGGTCATGGGTGTTTTTCCACTCAAGAGACCTTAAATATGGGTCCAAAGAGACAAACCGGAGCACTTCTGGGGGGAGGGGTACGAGAGGGGGTCAAAACCCATGATGTCAATCGATAGAGGACTGAAAAGTACACTAGATATGTTTTACACCTTGACACTGAAATGGAAGTCTATATATATTTTGGGGGTAAAAAAATAAACATAGGCCTCCCAAAATGGGGAAGGGGAGTCGGATGAAAAAATTAATGATGCAAATCGATAGAGCGTCAAAAATTACCTAAAGAATGACCATTTTCTAAAGATGCATTTCCAGTCCAAAAATCCGAAAGGAGCGCTGGGAAAAATAACCCCCCTTGCGGATGTATGGATCTGACCGATAGTGATATCCAAGACATTATTTCGGTTATTTCAAAGAAAGAATGTCGCGTAGATGGATTAATGATTTCAAATACAACCATTGATAGAATAATGATTCGTTTCTATTAAAAAAAGCGAAGATAAATCCGAAACGGGCGGTTTGAGTGGTATCCCGTTGGGCTCACGTTCCACAAAAATGATTTTAAAGATTTACACAGCGACAAAGGGACAAGTGCCAATAATTGGCATTGGTGGTATTTTCAACGGATAAGATGCATTCGATAAAATTGTTGCCGGAGCAAGTGCAATTCAAATTTATACATCGCTTATTCATCATGGACCACCTGTCGTTCAAAAAATAAAAAAAGAGCTATCGAATTTACTTGCAGCAAACGGTTATGAAAGTGTTATATATATTCTACACATATTTTGTATATCTCTTTTGGTATTGCGTCACTTGGGGGAGTGCCGGTGAAATCATAATAAAAAAAATAACGTTCCTTAACATCAAAATCGCGATCTGTTTTTTTTTTCACTTTTGGAGACTTTATACCGAGTCTCCGAGAGTTTCATATAAACTTGCCATGTGATACCTATTGAATAGCAAGCGAATACCAATCGTGATTGAATCGATAGGCGTTAATATTTGGCTATTACAAGGAGAGTTTATATGAAACTCTCGTAGCCTGAGTATATTGCACACAACAGTAAAAAAAATATAGCGCCATCAAGAAGCACACAACAATGAAACTTGTTCAAAAAATATTAAAGACAGAATCTTGAAAAAGGTGCATGTGGACTGTTGAATTGTTTCACTCTTGCGTGCGTGATCAAATTTTTCGATTCGTTGTACGCAAAGCATTATTCAAGTTTCTATCTTCTATGTGCATAGTATTTGAGTCATGATTTTTCTCAGCCATTCATATAATGTTGTAAATGGAATTTGGAATCAATATTTTTAGTTGAAATTTCGTTACGAATGAAATAAAAAAAATCGTTACGAATTAGTTTCAATGTGGAATAAATGGGCGCGTCTCCACCTAGAGTAACTTTCGTTTTTTTGCCACAATTCATTAACATTGACATTAGACGCATACATTTTGTTCTCATACGCCATACCATGCAGCAAATTAAGCGAACTGTCAAACGTCAGAATAATGTGTAAAGTAGATGGAATTTATTTTTCGTAGCTAATGCATTGAAGTAAATTGATGCAAAATCTAATATCTGCAGTGCCATTTTTTCAAACAACAATAATAATAACTATGCCAGTAATATTAATAAGTGAATAAGAATTAAATACTCAACATAACCAACAAATTAAAGTGATATTGTAATTAATACAGTTTACACAGTCTTGTTTATTCATACTTTTTGAATACTTTTTTTGGACAAAAATGAGACAAAAACTAACATTAGCTGTGAGTACAGTATTAGTTCAAACATACATAATATAAGTGTTCGTCATCAAACGTATAAAAATTCACCGTCGTCATTTAGACCGGCACCGGGTGTGTTTGGAATATAACCAAGTTTCTTTTTCAAAATCCATTTGTAAATGTCACATGGAAGCATGTCCGGCTCAATTGAGCATGGTAAAATGTTGTTGATTTGATAGTTGCCTTCAATGCGAACCTCGCACATCTCGTTGATCAATCGTGATCTGAATTCATTCAAGACAATTTGATGCCATTTACCATTTTCGGCGCCAGAAACTAGTTTTGGCACATACACGTGATTTACTAAAATTGGAATGTCACCGAATCGTGTTGCCGGATACAAACCATCCAAGTCCATAATGACTTTGTAGCCATAATCGACAAATTTAATCTGAAATAAACAAAATACAGAATGAACCCAATGTACATAATAACGATATAATTGGAATATTACCAAACATGTTCCGTTTTCTCGATTGATTTTCTTAATTGTTATTGTTGCGCGTTGAAAAGTGTTGAAATCTAGGGGCTTAATTCACAGAAATTCATTATGTATAATTTTGACAGTTCAGGCGTGCTAATAAGCCGCCATCTTTGATTTTCATGTACAATTCATACAAATTCACTGAAATTCACCGAGTTTCACACTTATTCCAAAAATTCTCAGACCCATAAATTCATAGGAATTCACAAAAATCCTTCTATTTGGGATTCGAATTAAGCCCCTAGGTTGAAATCGAGTGAAGCAAAGCATGTGTATTAATGAAATATTAAAAAGTACAAATGCATATGCTTAAACTTATTGTATACAATTCAAACTGCGCACTAAAACTGTCTTGCTTATGTCTCCGATTGATGAAGGCTTCTTTACGAATGCGATTATTATTATGACGATTTGTTTATATTTCAGTATAAACTAAAGTCAACCGCTATCGTGACAACTGTTGGTGTTGGTGCATTTTTTGGCATCGGTGTTTATCGTAACGAAGACAAATTTTACGACAAATTCTTGATGCCAATTGTACAACTTTGTCCACCCGAATACTGTCATCGTCTTGCTGTGCTCGGTTTTAAGTATAAATTATTTCCACGACAACATCAACCGGACTCGGAGAATTTGGTATGAATTTAAAATAAACAAAAGATTTCTGTGGAACGAACATTTTTTCAATTCATATTTTCTATAGAAAACCAAATTGTTGGATTTTTCATTGTCAAATCCCCTGGGAATTGCGGCTGGTTTCGACAAACATGGTGAAGCTGTCGATGGTTTGAGTCAAAGTGGTTTTGGATTCGTGGAAATTGGTTCTGTTACGCCTGAACCGCAACCTGGTAACGACAAGCCACGTGTATTTCGATTAATTGAGGATAAAGCGATTATAAATCGGTATGCCGCCTAAACATTATTCAAATTCAAGTCTTCATTCACACAGTAATATTTTTTTCCCTTCCAGATATGGCTTCAATAGTGACGGTCATGATGCTGTTCTAGAGCGTCTATTAAAACTGAAGAAGTCGAATGCAGAAATCGTACTCGGTGTAAATTTGGGTAAAAATAAAACAACCGAAATAGCGCATGATGATTATGTCAAAGGAATTGATAAGTTTGCTTCAGTTGCTGATTATTTTGTTGTAAATATCAGTAGTCCGAATACGGCTGGATTAAGGAACTTGCAACAAGCAGAAAATCTACAATTGTTGTTGAGAAAAGTCATAGAAGCTAGAAATAAGTTGGACCAAGCGAAACGACCACCAATTTTATTGAAAGTTGCACCAGATCTGACCGATAGTGATGTCCAAGACATTGTTTCGGTTATTTCAAAGAAAGAATGTCGCGTAGATGGATTATTGATTTCAAACACAACCATTGAGAGAAGCGAATCATTAAAAAGCAAAGATAAATCCGAAACGGGCGGTTTGAGTGGTGCACCGTTGGGCTCACGTTCTACAAAAATGATTGCAAAAATTTACACAGCGACAAAGGGACAAGTGCCAATAATTGGCATTGGTGGTATTTTCAACGGACAAGATGCATTCGATAAAATTGTTGCCGGAGCAAGTGCAGTTCAAATTTATACATCGCTTATTTATCATGGACCACCTGTCATTCAAAAAATAAAAAAAGAGCTGTCGAATTTACTTGCAGCAAACGGCTATGAAAGTGTCGAAATGGCCCGTGGAAAGCAAGCCAAAATTATTGCAAAAGAAACAAAGTAAATTTTATTAAAGTGGGTGATATTTTATAAAAAAAATAATTCAAATTATTTTTTTAGATAATTGTTTTTTTTTTTTAATAAAGAATCTATATTCTACACATATTTTGTACGTTTATTTTGGTAAACTTGTACCTAAAAATAATGAATATTTTTTGTTTAAAAAAATTTCATTACATTTTTATTCACATATAATGTTGTAAATGGAATGTGGAATCAATATTTTTAAATGACACGAAAATGATCAAAGCCTTACATCTTTCAAAGTTGAAATGTATAAAAAAAAATCGTTACGAATTAATTTCAATGTGGAATAAAAGGGCGTCTCCACATAGAGTACATAACTTTCGTTTTTCTGCCACAATTCATTAACATTGACATTAGACGCATACATTTTGTTCTCATACGCCATACCATGCAGCGAATTAAGCGAACTGTCAAACGTCAGAATAATGTGTAAAGTAGATGGAATTTATTTTTCGTAGCTAATGCATTGAGGTAAATTGATGCAAAATCTAATATCTGCAGTGCCCTTTTTTCAAACAATAACAACAACAATAATAATAATAACTATGCCAGTATTATTGAAAAGTGAAACAAAACGATAATAATTACAGACACAAGAATTACTCAATATTAAAACTGATTGGGCCGAGTTTGTTTTAAACGATTATAATCGAAGTGATTTATAAATTCATTTTTTTAAAATAATTACTTAACAAGAGAATAAAATGTCCTTGTTTCGACGTCCTAAGAAACCGGTTGTAAATCGTCGAGTGTTTAGTGCTGCTGACGATGATGACCACAGTGAAAATTTGGAAAATGAAAATAGCGGTCGAAAGAATGGTGAAGACTGTTCAAAAATGGATGTGGACAGTAGAGTGACAACACCTCCTCCACCTTGCATAAGTGATTCGCGTAAACATGACAAAAAGTCGAAAGACGATAAGAAGACAAGTAGTAAAAAATCATCACTACTAAGTTTCGGCCATGATGAAGGTGAGTTTAAAATGATCCCAAACAAATCAAATTACACTTCATTATTATGATACTCAATTAAATTTCTTTTTTTTTTAATCAATAGAGGAAGAAACTGAAGTGTTTCAGGTGAAAAAATCATCTCAATCAAAAAAGGTTATGAAGATGCTAGACAAAGAGCGGCGCAGGAAAAAACATCGAGAAAAAGATTCATCAACCTCAGTGGCCGATGAATTCACGTCGCATGACAATTATGGCAAAACCAACAACGGTTTCAACAACAAAACAAATGCATATGACGTTGTTCGGGCAACGTCATATGAAAGAGCTACGTCCAATATGGACGATGGCAACGATGATTTGGCCAATAAAAAACGGTCAAAATCATCACAAATTTCCAATTCTAGCATACATACTGAAATACGCACTGACGACTTTGTGGTAAGGTTATTATTTATCAATTTCTTTTGTAACATAAAACGCAAACCAAAAAAAATTAATGAACGTCGTTTTTACGTCACAAAAAAAAATAATCATGAAAATTCTTTCACACACCCAATTTAATTTAAATCATTTTATACGGCAAAGGTTATGGTCCTAAAACAAAACGACATCTAATAATACTCTGTTTTTTTTTTAGTAAAAAAAAAATTCCCTTGCATTTTAAATTTAAACAATTTAATATGAAAAATCTGATATTTCGATTGAAATTACTATGGAGCGAAAAATGAACGAAACCAACAAAATACATATATTTTTCGTTGATTTTTCGCTATAATTGCATTGCAATGATTCCATTTCAAGCATGACATATTCATTGAATTTAATTTGTTTCCTTTTTCAAATGTCTATTCTCTAAAACAGCTTGTGGTTAAAAAGACGGAAAATGAAACAGGTCTTGTGTTGAATGGTCGAGCAGCTCTTTGTGCGGGACGTGATGATATGTCATCTGAAGATGATTCGGATACGACAAATGAACACCGTTTCAGACAGCCAGACAGTTTTAAGGCTTTACTTGAGAGTGGTGCCATTCCGGATGCACGAATGATTCATGAGGCGCGTAAAAAGAGACAAAAAGCGCGTGAATTAGGTAAATTAGACAAGAAAAATCTAAATGGATGTTTTGAATTTATGATTAATAACTAATTGGGATTTATTTCAGGTGATTTCGTACCGGTTGAAGAGAATAAACCGGTTGACAATAAGAAAGGCCGTCTAATACGTGAAGAAGCCGAAGATGATGCATCAGACGATGAGCGAGTCGACATGTCGGCTATCACTGGGCAAAAAGAGTTGGAAGAGAGACGTGAAAAATTCTATTCGGTTCAAGGACAAGGTAATTTACTTTCTCTTTACCGCTGAACATAACAATAATCTTATTGTTTTTTTATAGGTTCTGATGAGGATTCTGATTTGGACATGCATGAATGGGAGAGTCAGCAAATTCGGAAGGCCATAAGTGGTTCGCAGTTAATAAATGCACAGCAAGAGGCGTATTCACATTTCATAATAAGGGATGGTTCAAATGATTCATCTGCCGGTGTAGTTGCGCAAGTTTCAACTAGAAATTTATTGGAGAAAGCTTATGCAAATTCAAATATTCAGAAATCGCAATCCATCAAAACAAATCAAAAGTCAGAAAAAAAATCGGGCCCTCGAATGCCCAACGAAATTCGCGACTTGGTTAAAGAGCGACTAAAACAAGTAAAAGAGTTGAATAACACGCATTTGAATCAAATCCAAAAAATCACCAACGATATGAATGCAATCGCATTAGAAGAACTGGAATGTGAGCAAAATGCACCGATTGTTGCATCAAAATATCGATTCTATCAAGAGCTCAAAGGCTATGTACTGGATCTGATTGAATGTTTTGATGAAAAACTTCCCAAAATAAATGAATTGGAGCGAAAACATGTTGCTGCTGTGGTGAAATATTCAAATTTTCTTATTGAACGTCGACGTCAAGATGTTCGCGACCAAGCCAGAGAAGTAACCCAGACACAAAGTAAGTATAGAATGATTCGAACAAATGATATACATTTAAGACAAACAATTTGTCAATGTTTCACAGAGCCCACTAATTTGGCATCAATGAATAGTGCAGCTCGAAAGGAAGAAGAACAAAGAGTGCAACGCACTGCTGAGAGAGAAGGGAGAAGAACTCGACGACGAAGAGGTAAGTAATTCATTGACATATGACATATACAAAAATAACAATTAAATTCATCTATTTAGATCGTGAACGCAAAGAGACTCCAAATGACCATCTCGATGGTATGTCTAGTGATGACGAAATTCCTGATCATGAGAGCACTTTTTATAAGAACCAATTGAGTGAGTATAGATTTTTTTTATTTTAAAATCTTTTGTGAACAATATAATAATATGGAACAATGGATTTTCAGAACAAATAAGTGCTGAGGCAACACTGGTGTTCGAAGATGTCACAGATGATTACTCTGATTTAGGAACAATTTTGAAGCACTTTGAGGATTGGCGCAATCGCGATCTTGATTCTTACAAAGATACTTATTTCAGTCTTTGCTTACCGAAGGTATACCATTGAATGTTACAATTTATGGTTATGTGTAACCTCATGAATCAATCTTACATTTCAGATCATTGGTCCGATGTTGAGATTACAACTGTTGACTTGGAATCCACTGGAGAATGATTGTAAAGATTTGGAAAAAATGGAGTGGTATGAGACCGTTCAGAATTATTTCACATTTTTATTGATTATTTTTCGATTATTTTAAATTAATTCGATTCTTTTCTTTTGTGATTCTCCCCTTAGGTATGAGACCGTTATGAAGTACGGATTTAAACCAAACGAAACAGTAGCTCAGTTGTTTGATGATCCAGATATTCGATTGGTGCCAACATTAATGGAGAAAATAGCTCTACCAAAAATAACCGGTAACACATTGACGTTTTTTTAAAAGAAAACAACCAATTCATGTTTGTTATTTTTTCTAGAATTCATTGAAAAGGCTTGGGATCCGCTATCTTCTACGCAAACACTCCGTTTAGTTACTTTAATAAAACGATTGATTGACTGTTATCCGTCACTAAAGCCAACGTCCAAATATATGCGAAATTTATTTACAATAATTTTGGATAGAATGAAAGTATCACTTGAGAACGATGTATTCATACCGATATTTCCGAAGCAGTGAGTATTACATTTTGTCTCGCGAATTGAATAAATAATATTTTTAACATTCGATTATTAATCATTTTCAGGTTACAAGAAGCAAAAACATCATTTTTCCAACGGCAATTCAGCAGTGCGTTGAAACTCTTTCGAAATCTATTGAGTTGGGAGGGAATACTTTCTGATAGTGCCCTAAGGGAAATAGCCATATCGTCTTTGCTTAATCGATACTTACTGTCAGCAATACGGGTAAGCAAGAAATCAGTTATCCAAAATGATAATGAATCAAATTAATTGGTTTGTATTTTTTGCGCGTTTAGATATGTACACCGATGGATGCAGCGAACAAATCACACATAATAATCAACACATTGCCTTGTGTTTGGCTCCAGCAAAGCTCCATACTTACCAGTCTGGACTTATTTATTCAGTTCTTACGATCCCTGATGACCCAACTAGAGACCGATAATCCTTTGCATAGGTACTTTGGAAATGTTCATTTGGCAAAAACTCGTATCGATTATTTATACATATAAAATGTTTTTTTCTCTTTACAGCGGAGCGATTATGAAAACGAAGCAAATTTTCGAGACGCTTCGATTACCAATGACGCCGTCTAATTGAATATTAAAACTATGAATTTTTGAACAATATGTTAATGTATCGACCGTAATGTGGAAATAAATTTATTTTACAAATTCACATAAAATATTTGTTTTTTTTTTTTATTAACTGGTAACAGGTGAAAACTCTACGTAACCCGACTTACCTCATCGATAGTATTTGCAGAAAGAAAATGCCAGAATACATGAGTTTTTTTGTTTGTCATAATGTTCAGTTTTAATTTATTTTCTATAATTTAGATTCTTATCTCTCTTGGTCGTTCTTAAGATAGTGTAATAAATAGAAGTTTAAAGAAAAGACTTTTCATTTTTCATATAAGTATTGACTTTGATCAAAGTGTAACAAATAAAAATGATCTAAACAATATGTAAATAAAATAACAAAATTTTTTGTAGCTTCGCATTCGATAAATGGACAATTTTATCCGAACTATTCTTCAGTTTGTTTAGAGGAGTTTTTTTATTTCATTTATGTTATTCGTGTTTGGTTTAAAGTATGTAACATTTGCCCAATCAATTCCGATTCTTTGAAATAAACAAAAAGAAAGAAAGAGAAAGTACAGATTTATACCATATTAATAATAGTTAGCATCTAATAATAGTTATAAGTGTAAGGCAAAATTCATATATAAAATAACGCAGCATTATTTTAAAGTATTTGAATTACATAACGTACGCCATACACTTGCGAAACCAATGAAGAAATTATCCAAGAAAAATGCAAAAATAATGTTTTGTTTTAGTACATAAAAAAATGTGTTTGAGCCAGTTAATTTGGGAGTTTAACGTTTAAGAAATATTTCGAAACTGTCTCTAACTTCATTTATTTCGATTTTTACCGTGGATTGTTCGTCTGAGGAGGATTAATGGTAAGGATGAGGATTTTTTGATCATCACAAAATAAATCTTTCCCAGTGCAGAATATTTTTCTTTTCACTTGAGGAGTGTTCACCTGCTCCTCGCCGTTCCTCTTCCTCAGAAGAACAATCCCCGACTTTTACACAGTTTTCTTTTTATGGATCTTTGTTTCCGTCATAGAAATATGCAATATAATAAATAAATTTGGTTTTAAAAATATTATTTTGTTTTATTCGTTATTTTTCAGCAAGTGAATAATTCCATTTCTATTCACTCCAGATTTTGGATTGACTTTGTGGTTTTTTTTCTTTTCTGTCTGTGGGCTCGTTTTCTAGAAATTTATTCAATAAAATATCTTTATTTAAAATACATGTGAAATATATGTTTTGAAACGATTTTTCAAGTATGAAAAATAAATGTAGTTGAACTCTTTATTTGGATTGTGCTATTCCCAAACGAAGAAATGTAAAGGAAGCGTTTTCAATGCAAATATCGTTCGAAAGTATCAAGTAAAATTGAAATTGATGGTTCACGTATCAATCAATCAATTTTTTTATAGCGCACGAATGGCTCATTAAAATGAACACTTTCAATAGAGTGACACCTTATTTACTGTTTCATGAATGGTACGAAAAGTGTGAAGGATAAATGTGTGATAAAATTTAGCTACATAATTTTCAATTACACGAAAAGTCAGAGAGTATAGATGAATGATGTGAGGAGCTGATACATAACAAATTAAAAGTGACGTGAATGAATTATGGTGGTGACTGATGTTTAAGATAGTGACAAAGAGCTCTAGCTTACTTATTTTTTTCGTTCATTGCATTAAAAATGTGTGATACTTTCAATTATTCTATCATCTTTCGTTTAATTTATATCCATTCATTAGGTTTGACACAAGTTTAATATTTTCAAAATTGTATTTTGTATGTAACATTTTGCAATCGCAAAAGTATTATTAAACATTTGTCTATATTTTTGTCTTCAGTTTGATACATCTCGATAAGTATACCTTGAAATATTTTATTGATTTAAAAAAATGGTTTTCATTTTAGTGATTTTATTGTATTTATTTATGCGTTGGCCTAAATGTGATGTGTTGTTGATCTTTCTTGTAAGTAAGATGTAGTAACATGTTCTAACCGTTGAGAAGGAGCGTTTTAAAAGTATAATGTATGTGTGTGTGAGAGAGTGTGTGTGTGTGTATAAGTGTGTATGTGAAACAGCAATAGCAAAGAAAATTTCTCTAATTTAAATCGAAAGCTCTTGAGAACTTTTAATTTTAACAATAGGATTCCATTTCGTTTAAATTTATATTTCGGTATCATATACAACAACAAAGACGACCGAAATGCAGCATAACACTCTTGAAAATTTCCTCGCATAAATGTTTAAAGCTTGTTCTCTACTATAATTAATGCTTGTATAGGTTTTTTTTATATCTTTCTCTCGTTTCGAATGAGATTTCATTTATTTGACTACTAGACTTTTCACGTAAAATGAAGGATTTTCTATAAGATAAAAACTTTTGCATTAAAAAAACCACAAATTCGCCTCTGCGATATGTGTATAGTTTGTAATGATGATGACGATAACGGTTGATATATATTTATTTTTTTAATTATTTATATGTTTATAATTTAAATTGGGGTTTAAAATGTCACATGTTCTCTATGTAGAAGAGTTACGTAAAATACGCATCATCACTGACATGCAATTGTAGCAATTCTATTTTTAGCAATCACACAAACAATAGAAAATGTCTTATGTACTTTAGCGTGTGAATATGTTTTGTGTGGTTATTCTATAAGTGTATGTGAGTTCAATCAGTTTTAATAAATTTGGCTTTATGTTGGTTTATAAAACTGAGTGATTTTATCAGATTCCCTGAAATGATTGAAATTCATTTGATAGCCACCGCATTCTCATTCATTGGATACGTATTAAAAGGAGGAGCTCTGAACCAGTATTGTGTATGTGATGATGTAGAGCATACTCTTTACATTTAGATATTTATGGGATTTTAATTTATTTAGATATTTGTTTCATTTTTCTATGACAGCCAGAGGATTGGTTTTATTTGATGACATATTATTACTGCTTTTATTGATTGTAATTTGCATTAATGTGGTTTATTTTAGTCTAATGACCACGGTTAAATAACACTCAGGATTTCCATGCTTTCAGTTTTTTTATGGACATTTTCTTTAATCGATACACCGTTGACATTAAATCTCGTTCGTGTGTTTCGTCTTCGCTAAGGGCCTCACCTTCGGAGTGCACTTCGCGATGTTTTTGACGACGTGGACTGCAACTGGTTGTTTCCTTATCTGAATTGCCTTTTGCACGAAAAATTCCACTGCCCAGCATATGTCCGGTGCTTGTTGATGGTGCCGATGAGCAATCGGTACGTTTTACCCTTGAAGTCGTTGGATCACTTAGAGCTGGTTGAATGGGATTTTTTGACGTTGAACTCAATACGGCTGCACGACTTATGCTGAAACCACGACTTATTTTATCGATAGCCAACCGATGTCGACGCATTGACGGTGTCACTTGAGATTTTTCTTGCAAAATGAATCGGCCAATGGTTTTCCAATTTGCCTGTGTTGAGAAAATAATTTCATCGCTGGCCAATGGACGTTGTTGAGTATTACTGCCACTGCCTCCCGTGCCGGTGGATCCATATTCCAATTCTTCAATGAGTACAAAAGAGTTTGGATCTTCCATGCGTCGTGCTTTCAATAACGACTGGGCTAACACATCTTGAGCAGTTGCATTGATCGGTGCTTTAAGAATTGCATATGGAATGTCCGGCGATACATTGTATACACATACTAAAAATGTGTCATCATCATCCCATGAAGTGGACGCCTCATTCGATGCACCCGATGTATTCTCTTCGCCACTTGTGAACATTGCTCGCCTTTCAGACACACTTCTGATTGAAGTCAACCAAGCTCGGCTGCTCGGGTCATTACCGATTTTCTTAAATATGAATCTACCTTCGCCTTGCCACATTGCCTGTGCCTGCAATGGTTTCTCATGCATATCAAGCACACGCTGCGTAGCTGGAAGATCACGATCTTTTTTCTTCCATCCACGTCCAACTTCGGCAACTAATATGTAATCGTTGACATTTTGTCCGGTGCGATTGCTTTTCTGCAGTGCTTGAGCGATTAGTTCGCGAGTGGTGCTCTCTTGTGTGGCACGCAGAATTGTAAATGGCTCCCCAGTGACTACCCCATAAACCATAACAAAAAACATTCGCCGCCTGAGCGGTATATTTGCACTAACCATTGTGGCTGGAGCGATTTTCTGAGCATCTTTCGTGGGTGTGCCCAAATTAAGCACGTCTCTGCTCTCACCACTTTTCGTTATATCTGTCGATGTGTGTGTATTGTCAATTTTATTATAGCCACTGATGCCGCTGCAGAACTCATCGGTTTCGTCTGACGTACGCTCTAGGCTTTCCTCTTCGACGCGAGAGTATACAAAAAGAGCTGCCATGCTCAATGGTTGATTGTTTGGTGAACGAAGCCGAACGTGCCGATAACCTGGAATAATAGTTACAATCATTTTTAATATTAATTCAAAGCATAATTTTGATATGCAATTTGATAGACACTTACCCGGTCTAAGACACTTTAATGGTATCACCCGTTGAGATACCATATGATTCGTATCATTATCGAAAACACTAAATTTTAAAAAGGCTAAGTCATGAAACATTACTTTGAAGAAAAATGTATCATTCCAAATGGGATTTAGAGCATTTCTTCTGATCACGCGCGTTTTCTTCTTGCTACAGTCAACTGGAATACCAATCATCTCTACTTCGACATATGTTGAGGCCTGCAAATTTGTTTGTTGCACAAACTGACCGGAAACAATATTTATAACAATTTGAGACGAATGAAGCCCATCAAATTCCTTCTCCAGTGGATTAAATCGACGATACATCAAATGTGATTGGTCCCATAAAACATCTGAGAACAAAATTCAAATTTTTTATATTGATTGAGTGTTCGTACTTGGGTAAATCAAATTAGAATTTTACCTGGCTTCAGAACATATCCACAGCTGCCATTCTCTTCGAACATGCCTGTATTTATCGATAATGGTAGGTCATCGGTTTGATAGTTTAGTGCAACAAGTTGTATGCCGAATGCCCAGAAAAATACCGGATTAAAATTGGACGAATCAATTCGTAAGCCAGCGGGATATGTACGCATTAATTGTGATTCCGTATGAGCAATTAGAGCCAAAGGATGTTTGCGGCACAGTTTCTTTGCGCTAGCCTCATTGATCGATGAACATTGATAGCATGGATGATTAACATTCACATGATGAAGTTTTCGATGTGATGTTCCGCTTGCACTTGGTGTTGCTGACGTTATAGCTGTCGTAGACACCGATTGTGATTCAGTCTCTGACTGTGCTGAACTTGAATCCAGCGAATTTGACTGCATATTTTCGGCCAATGGATTATTTCCGATTGGAGGAGCACATGGCGAAATGCTGCTCGTTTTTAAAATACTTCCAACCGTTACCAATGATCCGCTTGAATTTAATTTCGTTGGCATTGGTTGCTGCATTCGTACTGAATTTTGGGGGCTGATTGGATTCAGGCCACGAAATTTGATTGCTTGCACATAATTCACAAGATCAGAAAGTTCTCTTGATATTTGACTGCTACGTTTCTTTGGTTTGTCATCAATTTCAACGCGTCGTGTTGGTGTTGAGTACGATGACAGACTATGTCTGGATGAACGCTCGTCAACCGACCCAAAAATTGTGTGGAACGTTTTTTCTAAAAAGGAAAAAAAAAATTCAGAACATTTTTTATTATTTCCTTCTTCTTTGAGTAGATTGTATACAATTTAATTACCATCAATATTATCATAATCATCATCGTCATCATATTCATCGTCGCTAAAATCTTCTGTAACTGATCCACTGCTAACATTCGAAATAATTGAACTTGTGCGCCCCGGCTGGCTCATTTGGTGTCGTAGATTGCTACGATTACCAGGCTGACTGCTTATTGGAGCCGGTACTTCGACAATGAGTTTTTTATTTTTGATTAAAATCCGATTTTTTAGTTGATTCGGTGATGGTAGCATGGGTTCATCGCAGTAATCAGTGTCAAAGATGAATTTATTGACCAATTTATCGCCAAAAGTTGTCATAAAAATATGTGCCATGCGCGCCTGTTGTTGCAGTGAACAATGATTTTCAATGGAAAGAATTACGGGATATGGTGATGAAACAAATGCAGATCTATTGATCGCTTCTACCACTGATTTAAAAGATATTTTCGTTGTAAAAGTATGGCCATGATAAATGACTGGAATGCCATCGTCACCGTCCCAACAATCAAGCTCGACGCATCTACATCCAGTCAACAGCACTTGACTGTACAATTCGGCAGAAGATTCGCCCTTCAGTTGATGGCCTGTTAGATAAGTGTTATGAGATGATGCAATATAGTATTGCGATAAAGGTCTATCCATGTTTGATGTTGACTGAATTATACGTTCGTTGATGAATGCATAATTATCTTTGTCCATCAAATAGCGCGCAAAACCTTCAAAGCTCAAGCAATCTTCAATGCGCAACGTTGGATCTGGTTCATGGCGTCTGATAATCGCCCGAATCTCGTCATCCGTTTTAACTTCCATTTGTCGGGTTTCGAGGAATTTTTTCAACGTTGACATTGTTATCACTTGTGTATTTGACGTATCAATACCAGCACAATTTGTAACAATGCTAGCTGCGCACATTCCATCAAAAAATTTCTTCTGAGCACTCTGCTTATCCGTAATTTCTGCCTCCAATGAACTATTTCGTGTAAGTAGACCTACGTGTTTACGGAGTAAAAAGGCTCATTTACATCAAATATTTATTTTAATAAAATCTCGTTGGCTTACCGATTTTCCTTTGGGCGATAGAACAGCAAAGCTCTGGCGCACTTCGACTTTTCTCCGCATTCAATTTTTTATGTGACTTTCGGGTGACTGCAAGCTGATCAAATAAATCCCGAAGATCCTTTCGCATCAGCAGACTATCGTTGGAATATTATTTTGAACATTAGTATAACGAATAGCAAAATAGTTTAAAAATCTATTACCTAAACGATTTGAATAGCGCTATGAAATCAAGAAAATCCAACTGTGTTTCATATGTGATTGCACCGAATCGCAGATTGGTCACCTTTTGCAATAGTTGATCGCTAGATTCATTTCGTCGCCGATCAAATTGACCGTCATCGTGATCAGGCTCTGAACTTATTACATTTGTTGAATTTATGGCGCCAATTGATTGTCCCAAAATGTTGGCAACGGATCGCTTTTTCTTGAATTTAAATGACATTTCTCGTTTGATTGGTTCCGATGTTTCTGGTATGATTGTGCTTGTTGTGGTTGTGGTATGCATTGTTGTCCAATCACGTCCACCAAATAATTTAAGAGCATCATTTGCAAACGGTTCTACACACATACGATCCTCAAAATATAATTGCACATATTTTTCCTTCAGCCACAGCATCGCACGATCGGCCAATCGTTGTTGTCTCTTGATTCCCTTAATGATCCAATTCAGGCCAACATACCACAGACGACACAACATTGGTGGACACATTAAACAAATGATTCGATTATCGTTAATACTGTTGCCATAGAGAATGGTAACACAGCATTCAATGTGAGTTAATCCAAAGCGTTTTCCGGCTGCCAAAAGTTCAGCATCATATTCGTGATTTCGTGAGCCCATTGTTACTTCTTTGGCTATTGTCAAATCAAGGAATCCTTCGTCAATAGTTGGATTTTGTGGTTCAAATTCGTTTGTTGTGGTTGTTTGATGATGATGGAAAAGTCTCGGCGAAACTAATTCTTCCGGATTTATGGCCAAATCGTATTCTTGTTCAGACTTCAAACGATGCCATGATGGTCTTTGCCATGTAATCGAACTGCACGATCGCTCTAGCCGAAAAAATGCATAACATGATCGGCCTGAGGTTGCGTCTGGTTCCCAGATGACAGCGGTGGTTCCGTGATGCATAATTTGCAGTATGTGATGATCGATTCGAATTGCTGGATTTGAAATTGGAATCGCGCAAACTCCGTGATCGTGTAGTAACGGTTGAACGGGATTATAATTGCCAATTTCAACTTCGTAATCTTCTTCCAATTCTAATTCGGGATGATATGTCGACGTGGCTGCCATTTGTCGATTTCCTAATGAGGCCGATCGCAAATAATCGATTAAATTATTTGAACCATTTTTCATAAGCGTATGATGATGTTGGTGACAAGAGTCGATATGGTCCATAACAGCTTGAATTTTAAAAATTTGATCAGCGGTTAAGACGCCCGACGAACCAATCTTTGTAAAATAATGATCGTCTCCATTGTAATCGGATATGTACTGTTTAAAGAAACAACGACAACATTTTATTATTATTATTGACGAATCAATTAAAAAAAACTTTCTCTACTACAATTAGTCATCGTTTGAAAGAGACAAAAGTGATTTGAATGTTTTATTACTAACCACTTGGCCATTAACTAATCGTGAGTTTAATATAGAGCTACAACTGCCAGCAGTGTCGCGTGTTGTGCACGTTTTGCAGAAATAACTTCGTGCATCCGTGCGAATGTTAGTTTGTACTCCACGATGAACAGCTTCAACCACAGTGCTACCAACTGGAAAATGATGGTGATGCTTAATGCTGATATGTTCCACATCAATGTCTGGTGAACGGTCGCCAGATGCCTCGTTACAATAACTGATAGCAGTTAGCGAAAAGTTTATTGGTTTCGTCAACATTATTTCTTTCAAATCTTTAAGAAACAATTTATAGCATGGAATCACACGACAGTCGTTCATTTTCTGTTAAGCGAAAATAAATTGTTCAAGTTAACATTAAATCGCCATACAAACGATACAACACTTTGTATAAAGTTGTTGAAAGTGTGAACAACTTACCAAACCTCTGGCGAGCGCACGTTCATACTCAGCAGATTCAAGAGCAGCCGATAAAAAATCTAAAACTGGTATTTTCCCTTTTTCTGTATAGGTATTGAGTTGTAATTTCAATGGAACCGATCTAAAGTATTGACAAAAGAACGAAAAAAAAATCCACATAATATAAGTTTCAAATGCAATCGAAGAATGAAATCTGGGGCAAACAAAAAATCGGTCGAAAGTAAACATTGCTTGGGAAAAAATGAATTGCAGCAAAAAACCCATAGACACTTTTTTCGTCCACATTTACCAATATATTCAACACAAGCGTCACTACCGCATGGTCACTGTTCAGAAAACATTTATCTCTAATTCAGTCAGTTTTCCGTAACTTTTTATCTCATGTTTTTGTGCCATAAAAAATGCATTACTTCGTTTTTTTTTTTCAGTTTTCCGTTGTCCTTGATGATATGCACGCGGCATTTTTTTTAAGTTCCTAGAATTTCATTATTTTATATTTTATCTCTTGCCTTCAGTTATTTTCCACCATAAAATCTAATCATTTAATAATAATACGTCTTGAAATGCAAACTGAGGGGGAACATGAATTTTCATTCCAAGGTTTTGAACTCTTTTTACAAATACTCGCATATAAAATAATGGGATACAATGTGCTAATTTCATCCGTTTAATTAATTAGAGCAAGAAAAAAATCGATGGCACGAGAACGAAGACAACATGATGCTAGTGATGGCAATGAGTGTGGAATGTTTTGTTTTTGTTTGATGTCGAATTAGATGTTAGTTTATTGAACACGCACACATTCATTTGAACGGTTACAAAGTGCCAGTGATTAAAGTTGCGCATAAGACCGAAAGCAAGTAGTTTCGCCGGCCTACAGGACCAATTTAAAAACAACTGTGAGGCCGAAAGAAACCCCTGCTCTAGGTCTAGTCATATATTTGGCATTTGTACGTCGTAATAGTCTATAGTAGTTTTCAATTATGGTAGATGAGACCAAAGCGGAAACACAACAAAAACGGAAGCAAAGAATAATCAGCATAAGAATATAATGGAAAAATCGCACAGGAAGCACTTCATTTCATTATTAAAATGCGATTTCTCTCGTTTTTGTTGTCGTTGTCGTTGTTGTATTCATATTGTTGAGATTCTTTATGTTTGCGCGTAAAATGTAAATAGCTATGCATAAAAGTGAACGGGAAACCATGCAAAATGGCACAAAGCAAAAGAGGAGAGCAATTATGTGGTATGCTGACTTACCTCAGACCGGTTGTGATTTCCATTGCACCATTGAAATTGCCAATATTCCAACATGATAGTGCTGCGCGTAGTAAACAACCGAATGCTGCCTTCTGCTCTTGTGGCGTCGGTTGTGACATTATCAAATACGATACCCATGAGCATACCTGCATATATACGTGAATCAATATTTATCACATCGCTTATTTTAAAAGCAAATTAACGCAATCTTCTAAATGGTTTTCAGTTGACAAAAATTAGATATATTTTTTGTGTGAACATGAAACGAATTCAACGCGTACATAAAACATTAACGAAATTAAATTTATTATTTCATGAAAAATGTGAAATTAGAAATTTAATTATCGATAGCACTTTAACGCTGCATCAAACAACAAAATAAGACACTTATGAAGTATCGAAAAAGTCATAATGACTTCAGTCGACATTTTCCGATGAAATTTTCGGGTTGCTGAAGTTCGTGTTTATGTACATTTATCGCTCATTTCATGTGCAAAGTCACAAATGTGCGCATAAATCAATAAGTTGTCAGCAATTTCTATAACGACATAAAGTTCATTTAATTTAGTGGCAAATCGTGTACCTCTTCGAACCGCTTTTGTAAATCAGGTATTGACTTTGTGTTGGCAGTTGTTCCACCTGATGTCGATGATGGTGCGGAAGAGGTGGATGTCGATGCGGTTGGCTGTTGCTGTTGTTTCGACTTTTGTGATGCGTCGTTCTCATTTTGAAGTTCTAATATCACATGTTTAAAGTATTCTATTGGTGGTACCTAAACATCAAACATGAAAAATAATTAAAGCTTATGATTATATGTACAATGTATATGCACATGGTTTTGTTTACGATATTTACTTGGTAAAATAATTGGTATTCAGCGTCTGTAATGCGAAGTGCAACCTCTTCGGGAAAATGCAAAACACTTTGCAATTCCTCTAATTCACCTGGAAAGGTATGGATTGAAGACGTTGATGCAGCCGTAGTGCCAGTCAATGGTGTTATTTTCGTTAAAGCGACTGAAAACAAAAACCAAATACGGTTTCTTCTTTAATCACACATAAAGTGTTTCAATAAACAGATTTAAACTTATAGTAACCCCAACCGATGATGTATTATGCATTGAGCATTATTCTTGAAATAATCAATTATGCGAAACATGTATTAGTAGCTAAAACCAGAGATTGATTTAAATTGTTTATGTTGACCACTATGTACATAGATTGAACAGTACATAGATTGAACACTGCACATGAGTTTTCAAGAGAAAAAAAAACGGTGCATTTTGTTCATCAAATCATTTTCAAACATATAAATAAATGGAATGTTCAGAGGAAATTTTATTTAACCACGTTAACAAATTGAATTTTAAACTTAAATTAGGAATTTCAAACGATGCAAACATGTCAACGATTTGAATACAAAATATGGTCCATGCATCTATAATTCAATTCGGATAGTGCATTCCACTGTTTGGTCACACAATATCCTTGAAGGGTGCAGAATTCAAAAATGAATTAACATGTCCAAAGATGAAATTGAAATGAGAGATTTAATACAATACCGTCAGCTGTAGTGTCCGCAAGCTGTGCAAAGACTGTTGGTGGTGTTCCTGTCGAAGATGACGACGCCACAGCTGATGTTGTCGTTGTTAAACTTAAGCAACTGCTATCTCCTGTCGAAAAAAAATTCGATTTTTAATTCTATTTTTTGGTTTTTATTTAATCGATTCGACGAATGTTCTTGTTGAATGGAAATATTTTTGATTTAAACAAATAAAAAGACGGTCACGATACTAGATTTGATTTCAGATTTTTTTTTCTTTTGGGCCAACAGATGTTGGCTATTGAAAACTACTTTGTGAACAAACAAAAAATGGCATAAACCGAATGTACCTCGTTCGAGATGTGTCTTCAAATCGGTTTTTAATGTAGGACTACCCGAACTGTAGCTGTACTTTGTATTTGGCGATGAATTGCGATGATGATGGGGAGAGTGACCTAGTTTAGTCGTTGTCTTTTTTGATTTTTGAAATTGAAGGGACGAGACGATTGAATCTGTGCTGTCCTTTTTTGGCGAGCTCCCAGCTATCGAAGTATTCGTTTTCGGTGCATCCAATTGATGGAGCGACTGTTGTCCAGTAAGTTTGCGTGGCGTTTGGGGGGAACCAGTTGGAAGGCTTTTTTGGGCACTAAAAGCCTCCCGCATGGTTCCGGTTGCTTGAATTTTGCTCGAGCTGTTTTCACTCTCAGCTCGACTGGTATTCGATGTTACGGATCGACCAAATAAAATTGATTTGGGCCTACGTGGACTGTTTTGATTTGGCAACGAAATTGCTGCCTCAATCTGTTGATACCACAAGCGATAATTCTAATCTGATACCGTTGATATCGCCTTTGTGCACGTAGTTTTTTGCTTTTCGGTGCATTCATAGACTTTAGCGCTTCTATTTAATTTCAAACAAATCGAAACTTCAAAACCAATCAACATCTATTTAAATTTATAGCCGAGAAATGACGTTTTTACGTTCGCTCATCCTATCTATAAAAGCGCATAGCCGTATTTACCGTAAGTGTTTTCACGTTTTTATTCGAAAATAAATTCGTCGTGTCAGTGAATTGTTAAGCCGATGAATGCTGAGCTTTTCAATCAATCATTCAATATTCTGATTTCAGACGCCAATCCAATAACAGCGATTTGTTTTGTATTTGTTGCGTATTTTAATCAATCTCGATTGATGTACGAGAATGTTGAATTTTTCCTACCCCCACAGATCAAATATTGGCCACTTTTCAATTACTACCCACGTTCTTATCTTCAAATATTGATTCTTTCGAAAATGCACGAACTTTTCTTTTTGGGTCCCTTTTGCATGTGTTATGAGCGAATGATAAAATCTGAAAATACATTTAAAAAAAATGGGACAATGTAATATTAGTCTATGATGGTATGGACTTGTGCATCGTTGCGAATATTCGATATTGAATTGATTTTTTATGTAATCAAAGGAAACGAATCAGATTATGTGGATTAAAGGCTGAAAATTTTGTTAGAGCTAAGTGAATCTACTCATGTGTTCAAAGGCACACAAAAACCGAACAAAAGCCTGAAAAAAATGTTGAAAAAAAAACAAACACGTTTAGAGTGAAGACATTGAAGACAAGGGACAATCCTACCAAAAGATACACACAACTTTAAATAGACCCTCTGGCCTACGGCATCGACCGCATCATGAAAATGATTTGTAGCTGGAAAAAGTCATTTCAACTACTGAGATTCTTTTAATTCTAACCTTTTACAGCTTAAATGTTTAAATTACATGCTCGATTTGGGCAAAAAAATGTTGCCATAAATAAAATCGTATTCGGCTTTCCAACCGAATCGAGAGACAAACCCAAACCACAAAACCAACTAATGAAAGGGTGCTGGACCAAGAGCGAATATTGGAAAGAGAAAACAAATTAACGACAGATATCAAGTTATTCATGGAAAGATATATATTTCGTCGATGACGTTGTAAGCCAATGTGAACACAGTTGAAGTCGAGTGTTTGGTCACAGTTCTTCGAGCATTCATTCACTCCAAGCAATCCAAAAAGTATTGCCACCAACAGCAACACTCAAGCCCAATACACTAAAACGGTGAACGACAAATACAAAACAAAAAATGATGCAGAAAAAGTAAATATGAACAGTGGACCGCCGATTAATTTACATTTACATTTCTTTATTATCTATTGTTGTTGATTTTTATTTTTATTTTTTCGCTTTTAGTTTTACGGGCCCCACACACACACGTTCACTGTGTGTCTATTTTGTTTAATTGAAGGAACTCAAAAGTTGGTCGTCGTTGTCGTTTCATTTCTCCACTGTTACACTTTGAAACGATTGTGGTTGTTATGCTTCTCCACAGGAATACTCTTTGCTCTTTACCCCGGTGCACAGTATAATGAGCTTTTGAGTTCTTTGGTTTTTCTAATGTCGACACGTTGAGTGTTTGTGTGTGTGCATGTGCTCTCAAGCATCACTTTTACTCGCAAATAATGGGAGCAAACCTCTTGAAATATTTACTTTTTTAAGTAGTGAATTTCTGAAATGTTTACAGGAAAAACAGATAAAATTTATTTTTAAATCAAACAAAGAAAGTTCTACATGCCCAATGTCTTGGAATTTAATGGATTTGCGCTCACACATTCTTGAAGTTAAGTGGTGCAGCAGATTAATTGCTTGGTAAAAGGGAGAATGAAAGAAAAAAGAACCACGATGGAAATAACAACTTTTTATTTTGTAAAATTGTCCTTTCCCGCACCAAAATCAACCATCTTTGTCTTCAGACGGCGTGGTATGTTTATTTTTCAATTTTCCGTTATTTTTCTTTATTGCCACGTATTGGTTCTTCTACAAATTATATTTATAGCCACAACCTACCAGCTTGTTGCGAAGCCGATTAAAGAAAATGATACTTTTCGCTGGAATTGTATAAGTATGTGGGCATCATTTCCACGAACAAGCAACAACAACAAAAGCAGCAAAAAATCGAGAGAGAAAAAAAGTGCTCGTGAAACTTCCAAACGAAATTCATGGTGAGCTCAAAATATTTCATAAGAATTTCTGATGATTGCCACTTGATCCATAAGCACAGGAGCAGCACAGCACACAAACGAAAGCTGATATCACAGTGAATTGAACTTATGTTTTACCGTGCGCCTCTCGATTGTGATAAGAACACACTTGAACTGAATTTAATATACTAACCATTTGCTCAGGATGCGATGCTATCGAAAATATACTAAATTAAAGTCTCTTAGCATCTTCCAAGTGCACAATTTCTGCCACCCCTTTCCATATCAACACGAAGCAATACATAATGTATGGAAATACGACAGAATTAATTAGACAGGATGTAACTTTTTGTAATGTTCTTCATTTTTCCGCAAGTCCACTTATCTTTGGATCTTACGACTCATATAGAAACATGGTTCGCGTCGAATATATTGCAGTGCTGATAAATTCAGTATTGAATTTGTTACTTTATACATAACAATTTAAATGAGATTGTTCACAAATTATTAATTAATGAAATTTGAATAAATAATTCACCATTTATACGTATAAATGTTGAATTATTTAGCGTGTCTACCATCCAATTATCGAAATTTAATCTCAAATCATTCTGTATTATATATTCAATTTTCACCATGATTTTCACTCCCACATTTAGTTTTATAGAAATTCGATTGTAGAATCACAATACCGAGACGTATTCCGATGGATTTGAATAGAGACTTATTCAAATGCTGATTTCTATTATCCATCGTGGTGGTCAGAGGAAAAACAAAGAAAAAGATCAAGCTAATAAATTGATGGGGCAAAAATCGAGATGAGATAGACAAAAAGATGGGCAATAGCCGCATAAATTGCTATGAATAGATCCATGTATTAAAGTTATTCTTGGCATAGTAGTTAAGCAAAACGAAGACCAAACAAGATTTACAGTACCAATAAATACGATGTTTGTTGAGTGGCTGTTGTTTGTCGTTGACTAAAATCGTCTATTCGGTTACTTCGATGTAACGAAAAAAAATAACCACCGGACAAATAATAATGTCTTTTGATAATACAAAGACAAATAGGAAACGCGCTCTGGAAAATCAAATAAGCGTAAATTGGTGAGACACGCAATTTCATCAGAAAAAGCTAGATATTATTAGAGCGTATGGTATATGGTATGTTGTGGCAATCGAGAAATTCCATTTTATATAATGATTTACCATTTTAACAACTGAGTAGAGCGGTAACTTGTGCTCTTGTGTAACATATCCTACATGTAGATGTAGATATATCAAAAATGAATCAAGAAATAAATAAAATAAAGAAAAAAGAAGACCATCAAAAGATTATTAAAATGTAATATAAATAAAAATGTGATTCACAATGTATGAGACACACAAAACGAAATAAAATATAAATTCGATTCGCTTGAAGGGAAAAACCTACACACACTAACATACAAACAGACAGACAACAACAACAAGAGTAATAAAACCTGAACGCCACTGCCATCAATATATATATATATTAATGCCGAGGATGGTGAGAAAAATTGGGACGTGAGTGGCATATAACAGTTTGCGGCTGAATTGTAATGGTGGTAAATTTTTGGAAGCGCTGGTTGTATGCGGTCTAAGTAGTGTACGTTAACATCGAATAATAATACCTTTGTCCGGGCAATTCATCAGAAATTCCAATCGATATGATCGATTGTGTGTACTGTATAGCGTTCAACGCATGACATGGCAACACTTCTACCACTGTTTAGTACATGAAACAAACAAATAAAATGGAAATAACAAATAATTCGTGGCAGGTTTTTAAGAGATTTTCATCCGCACAAACATAATGATATAATTGTAGTGTATGTATGCATGTAAATATTATTATTTACATATACATATGATACGTTCATTGCTCCGCTTTGATTCATGATAACAGACAAACATCAGATATGTGTTGCTTTTTCGTTGTTAATTTCATGGCTTTTCAATGTATGTCACATCATTAAGAGAATTATAATTTTATATGTGATAATAATGGCGGTCTGTGCAAACACGCGTGTGAATGTGTGTTAATTTATGCACGATTGCGGCTGTTTTAGCTTCATCCACCGTATGTAATTATAATAACCTTTAATGTTTCCCGTTCTCTTTGAAATTTTGGGCGTGGGTGGCATGTGCATCAAATATTTAGCAAATTAATCGAAATTTAATTTGATATAATGAATTCCACGAATTATACGGAAAATGTAATGGCCAATGATGACAATGTCATGTGTGCAACATTACCTTCACATTTAATGTCGAAAATTATGCAATGCTTTTACGGTTATTGTTAATTTTATGCTTTCTTTTGCCGAATACAGAATCCAGCAGATAAAACACATGAAGAAATAGCGATGTTCAACGTGCGTCAGTGATTATGATTTTGTGAATATCGTCACACGAGACGTTAATTTGGTGGTGTTTTATATCGTTGTAATGTGCAGTATGTCTACTATATATCATATAAATGACGCTCAATAAAGCGGCATGATTTGTAAGCAATTTATTTCCCGCTACAGTCATGTTACTGTCAACGTGTCAACTACTTCGGATTTTATACGTGGCCCTGGCCTTATAAACAAAGTTCATTACATACAAAGCCTCACACATACAGCTTTGCTAATGCATGTCATTCAATTATTCATTGCATTCCTCTTGAACGAATATATTTTTTATCGGTTGTGCTAAAAGTTTTCGTTAATCTTGTGAAAAAATAAAAAAATAAAAAAGCGTGGTAAGCTTGTGATTGGGATCGTTACAGACCGCATTTTATACATTCGCTTCTTGTTGGTGTTCATTTAAAGCAGAGAAATAATGTTGTTTGTCCTTGTATTCGATGCAAAATTATCATTGACTCCAGTCAATTGCAATGTCCTTTTTTCTCCATCTATCAGCTTACACTCAGATCTTCTTCATCGCATTATAATATCCAATGCCATAGTCAACATCGATGTTATAGTTTTTGTTGAATGCGGGCCCGACACAAACGATTCCCTAGCAATCAAATCAGACGTTTTAAACGAGCGAACCAGCTCCATGGATGCAAGTATGCGTTCGAAAAAATTCCACTACATTACCACTACAGTTGAATGAGTGAGTGCTGCGAATGTAACGTCTGCAAATTGGATACTATGTTCGTTTGCAATTTTATTGTCAATGTCGACAACACTAATGTACCGTATATAATATAGACTCAGTGAATTACAGTAAACGGCGCGCACAATGCACACCAACACATCTGTTTGAATTTTATACCGTTTTCAATTTGAAACGTCGGGACAAATAAACATCCCATTAAATTCGTTCGAATAGCAGCAGCACTAATAATAATAGCGACTGAGTTAAAACAAAACTTTTTGATTGCCACAACCGGCCACGACGCGTAGCGAATGAGAACTTTAAGTGGAAACCCTCGGTTTCGCGCCATCCTGGAACATTGATCAAGCATTTCATTTCAACTGTCTCTTTATTTACCTTCAAATAATTTTGAACGCACCTATTTACTTTAGTTTTTTTTTTGTTCCAGTACATTTCAAAGGCCAATCCATTATGACTATACCATTTTTTCTCTTTTCTCATAAAAATCGAACGCATGTTGGTTACCATTTTGGATTTGGGCATAGCTAATAAGATATTGGTCTGCATCTGTGCCCCACACACACACCCTTTGAACTGTGCATGATTTGCGCATAAATTTTCAAATAGAACTAAATTGACCTATGACATTTCGAACGCAAAGATGTCTGAACAGACTGTTTCCAAGAAATAAACAGCAGCAGCATTTTTAAATTTATTCTTTTCCATTTTTTCTCTCTTTCGAATTTGATATTATTCGTTCTTTGAGCAACTGTTTGCGTCGTATCGAAATTTCCACGATAAATCAAGACAAAAAATATAGGAGAAACATAATTTTACAAACCAGTTTCAAAAGATTCAATTGAATAATTTAAATAAATAAAGGCAACCAATCACATGACAAGAACAGCACATTCCACCGACATTTCAACGTTCGAACACACAATATCTTGTATGCTGTAGAGACAGTCCTTTTATATGATACGTTTAAAAAATGTAAATTGACTTTAGCATAGACGCTACAACTATGTTGTGAAAAAAATTGTATCGCCTCATAGTTAACTTTAAATGGTTTGAACATGCTTGTCACATGTTATGCATCGTGCTGTATTTTTTACACTACATTCTTATTGTTAACACGATCCGTGTTTGAAAAACTAACATTCGGTTGCTGGAATAAAAATATTTTTCAATATCAGTGAATTATAATCTTTTTTCTTTTCAATTTTATTTTTCTAGTAATTGCTGTGCAATAAGTTCGAGTGTATTTGATCCCATTTAAGATAGCATTTTATTTTATTTTTTTTATCCACATTTGTCAGCTAAGAAAGAGGTGGATTGGTGTCGTTATTTTGAAACGTCGACGGTTGTGATGGCGCCCACCGTTTGCGCTCTTATCCGGTCACTCTGCTCCGCAATAAATAACGGTAAAGCTACAGAGACATTATAAGTGCTAGCTAGTTGAAAATGATCCCTTGGAAACCAAGCTCTAATGTATAAATACATATATTTTTCATGTAGGTTGAACTTCAACATATTTTGTAGTTAATTTTTTTTGTATTGTGTTTCTCTCGCTTGTTCTTTTTTATTTTTCAAATATAAACAAACGAGCATGATGCGCAAGTCAGTTTTTCCACTACGGGGATAGGGCGATCGATAAATAAATTCTAAATATAACCGAAAGAAAATACGAGACAAGCACGAATTAAAACCAAAAAAAAAAAAAAATATTACAGCTGAGACACCGCTTATAAGTGATAAGTGATAATGAATAAAATTGAAATCCGCACACGTTTTGAGTGGATTTTTATTCTATTTAATTCTACATTTAATTGCACATCGTACAGCAGATATAAAAATGAATTTTTATTTTGACATATACATTTTTTTCGTAAAGAAAAATAAAATACATTTGAGATACATGCATTGCATTCGACCATCGACTCAAGATGGCATCGAGTGCTTTTGAAGTTGATTTAATAAATTTTTAATGTTTTTTTTAGTTTTTTTTTCTTGGAAACAGTTTTGTTAACATTCATGTCTGCAAATTGGGCCACTCACATATTCAAACGGACAACTTCTAGAATATATCAACTGTTTTGTCTCAACTTCCGGCATAATACCGAATTTAACTGTTGTCAACACATTTACTTTCATTCTGCTAGTAATAGGTAGTTTACATATCTAATAGTTTAGATATTGTTTGACTTTGGTTTCCTATTCTTCACGACAATCGGGTCCCTTTCTACCACATATGCAACTGGTGCCCTGTTCGGCGGGCACAAGCGCAAGATTCTTATGTACATTGTCAAAATGTAGTTAATTTCCAAATTGAAGTTAAAATGTGAAGATTTCGATGGCCCGGAAATACCTTGATGATTTCAAATGTCTACAATACACATGTAATCCAAATCAAAATTTGTGTGTATTGGGAATCGTTTGTAATTAACTACAACTATCGCATGTTTTGTATTTGTTCATTTATATGTATCTATGTGAATTGATTAGTTGTTCTGTAATTTGTTTTGACTATACATTTCCATGAACAACTTTGCCTGTTGTCATTTCAAAACGAAGACACAAGCACAAATGTTCTTGACAACAATCTTTTGGATTCAAGCTGAAGATGCTATAGTTAATTAAAATGTGAAATGTCGCATGTCCGCATTTTAGTCTTCAGAGAATCCCAATTAAACATTGCAATTTAACAAAATGAAAACAGTTCTGTGCGCTTCGTTTTTTACATTAGAATTACATGTTGCCAGCAGTTGTAAAACTATTCGTATATTTGCTATTTGCGCCTTTAAAAAAATGCTCTCGGATTTAGTGTTTCATAAAGGAAATCCTGTCGCATATTTCAACTACAAAACTTTTATAACAGTTGTGAATTTCAATTTCCATATTGTGCCTTTGTACGATCAGTGCTTTGTTTATTTTGTAGAAAGCGTATTGCTTATGATTGTTGCTTATGTTTCTGGCGGTGTCGACTCGTATCGCTAACGATGGATTTTTATGTTTGTCGCGTTTTAGCTGCCACAATTACTGATTACATGTGGTCGTGTGTTGCTGTTTATCGGGCATTGTTATCATTATATGTGTGCAATAGTGACAACACATAAAAAAAAGCGCGCTCAAGCCGCAGAGCACTTGGGCATTGTACAATTTTCCATTCAACACCCCAAACCTCAATGTGCAAACAAGCTCGGCACTCATACATCAAAAGTGGCGTTGTGCCCATTTAATGTTCTTCCATGTTTTCCAACCAACTCACGAAAAAGTTGAATTCAATGCAAGCGGTGCAAAGTCGTCGACAGTCACAAAGGGCACGAAAAAAGGCTGGAAAATAAATATTGAAACACCACATTTAATGAAAGAGGTGAGAATTTATTTTTTCTCAGCCTCAATCGTGTGAGCTCGTAAGCGATACGTGCCTAGTGGCATAAGATGTATCTTTTCTCCGTTTTATTTTTCTATATGACTATCATACATGCATGTTGCTGGTAATAAACATAACTTTTCATTCTCTACACTTGGATTACCAATACACTCATCATATTTGCCTGGTGCTCATCACCGCTTGAGTTTGTTTCTTTGCTCGGACTCGTTAAAGCTGACACGTATATGGCGCCCTGCTGAAAATGTGTCATTCGTATGTATTTTTTATAATAAAATGGGCCGCAAAGGTTATTGCTTGTTTTGTGAGTGAAATGCGTTTTTCCCTTTCTTCATTTTATTGCTGCTGCGTGCTTATGTGAATACATGAACTTTCCTTTTTTTCCTATCCCAATATTGACTTTATATTCGTGCCCGTTTTATGTCTGAACTATGTTATCCAAAAACCAAAGAGAAAAATATGTTTCTCATTTCATGGCGTAAAGAGTCAGTGAATATGGCTACATTGCCATTTTTTGTTCATTTTTTTTAATGAAAAATGCATACAGTACATAGCTGTGATATTTTTTTATAATTTTTCCCAACTTTGTTTTTGAAAAATGATATTTGTACAGTTTTATAGAATCCAACTTGTATATAAAAACTGAAATAATTTTCTTATGTAAGTATTTTTTCACTACGTGTGTACATAATAAACAATAAGGCTAAAGCATAAAAGGGGCTGCTTCTTTCTATCACAAGAAAACAAAGTTAATAAGTAAAGCTACAGTATAGCTAATGCCCACTGTGATGTTATGATGTTGAGAATGTTTCCACTTTTTTCCGTTAACAATAGCATAAAAAATAGCTAAAGAACATTTTTCAGTACCGAACGTTGTACCGTATATTTGGTATAAAGAAAAAAAAATGTTATGAAAAGAGCAACGAATTTTATATTATTTTTGTGTTGAAGGTTTTTCGATGTACACAATTTGGAAAGTGTGTGCAACCAAAACTGTGTGCCTTATGTATTTTCAATAAAAGAGTTTCCTCCGAAAGTATTGCACAGAATGATTTAATATTATCACGTATCTCTTTTGCTTGAGCATTTCATTTGGAGACGTGGTGTAGTTACTTCAGTTGCATATGTATATCAAATCACGACAAACACATATGACTGAAATGGGTTCGTAAGCAACATTACCGATTCTAGTATTGTTCAATCTATGTCGGTTCGTCTCCAGTGAATCGAGTGTCAGGTAAAATGTAAAAATTTCAAAAAGGGAATTGAAAGAAGCTTTTACGTACACTACATTTTATGACATTCATTTAGTTTCAGCAATCCATAACATTTTGTCAAACGCATACCCGACAATTTATATTTTTAAAATTTTCCTCTGAAATGGATTGATGTCTTTAATATATGATGTATTTGATACATTTTTTAACGATAACACACGAAATTGATTGTATACTTAACTACATTAAGCATAAAATCATTGAAATATTTGATTAATAAATATTGCCAGATACCACTATAACATGAATATTCATCTCTTTCGTTTTTCGAACATTTTTGTTGCTTCTTGTTCTCAACTTGTTTCGTAGTTGTTCCCAAAACTATAATTATATACATATATTTTCTTAGCAAGTTTCTCTTTGACAAAGAGTAAATTGGAAAAAGTTTGCAAATCATACTTGTAAAATTGCAATGTTTAACAGGGAGCAACAGCATACTTAAGTAAATCTCTGTAAAAGTTGAGAATGAAGTATGAAAAGATTCGGTTGCAGCTCGAAAAAATCGATTTGTCCAATAAATAGTTCGTGATATTTATACAACTGAATACTACCATACAAAAGTTAAACACATTTCTAAATGGTGTATGTACTTTGGATTGGAGTTAAAGAGAGAAAATAGAGATCATTTTCAACTAACATCTTAAAATTGTAAACGATGAAATGGAGTCACACTTTTTCTTTCGGGGGGATAGCACACGGATGACATTCCATTAGTGTATTTGATGTTATCCACACTTAATTCATTTATTCATCGACATTATAGTGTAGTAGTTGATGGACGTAATTTTTGCATGTCATTTTCATTTTGTTTATTCAAACTTTAAAAATATGCGGTCAATTGTCAGCATCTGCTTAAAATATTTTGTCTATGCTTCGGCACTTTGTGAATTGTCTACTTTGGATCGAAACTATTTATGCATGTACATCTTATGGCGAGCACAGAAATTGTGCAACGTTGGCCCTGATTGTAAACGGAACTTAGTTATGGTTTCGAATGCATTGTACGAGTAAATGGAAATATGGAAAAGCCAACATATACTGCATAGGTAAAATGGTACGAAACGTAAAGCTTATGTATATAGCTTCTCAGCCTTTTCATCGGTTCATTCGACTGTCGTTTGTATAATACGTTAACGTTTACCACGTATTTTTAAGCAGATATCTTGTGAATAGCAGTATAATAACATTTTGGGGAGAATTCAGTTCTATGCAACAAAATACGGTGCGGTATATGTATATCTTATATATATGCGTGTAACAGCATTAAAGTAGACTAACTGACATGATTTCAAACCAGCACCGTGCAAATATCAAATGCGTGTACTCGTCGTATATTGGACTCAATACAAGTATGAGTTGAAAATATGTGTAGGTGGCATAAGTTTCCATGTTTTTGCTGAAGGTTATCAACTTGAACTACATGTGCCCCTGCACTTCCACTCCTCTTCTCTCTTTTTTTAAAAGCTATTATTCTGTTTCTTTATCGTCATTTTTGTATACATATGTATGGGCACTTTTGCATTTTTTCCCCCACATTCAACTTTTGTGTGACTAATTTGAATTAGCAAGACATGTAAATGGAATTTGTTGTTGCTCTAAAACTGAAAGTTTTTAATATCGGGAAAATTTATGAAGATTTGTTTACGGTAAGAGCAAAAATGGATTGCTCTAAATTTTCAACTATAACTTTGTGTAGTCGAACGTTGTTTTATAATTTATTTTGCTTTTGCATATTATATGAATGTAAAATTAAATTATAACATCGTAACATCAAGCACTTGAAAACTGCTCAGTGCTCATATAAAGCTTTTCAATGCGGCCAAATCTAAATCGTTTTCCTAGTGACTCTTGTGACAGAGCACGACCTTTTGGGTTACTTTATGTATTATTTCTCTTGTTGTTGCTTTTTTATGATAATGCTACGAAATATTCCCTTTTGTATCGTTTGTTTAGGTGATCATCATCCTTGGTTCTTCATTCATTTCGATTTTGTTCGTTCTGTATGTTCTTCACTAGATAAATTGTTATTACGTTATTACAATGAAAATATCGAGAAAAGAAAACTGTTCGCTCGGCAAGACTCGGTTGTGATGGCATTTTCTTGGAATAATGAAAATTGAGAAACATGAAAAAGAAACGAACCAAATGGAAATGAAATGTGCGAGGGTGCATAGAAACAGTCTTTATTTGAAAGTCATGAAATTTCATTCTTTTCGTTGAATTTGATGATTGTATTTGTGTGGAGTCAAGGATTGACATATACATATATGTATACTTAGTCCATGTATTATATACTAATGTTTTTATTGTGATCTGCGTTCAATGTAACGATAAAGGAAAAAGAATTGTCTGTATTCTCTCCAATAGAAACCTCGATTGATTCAATTGCATTTTTGTTTATTTTCTTTGCAATTCCTTTTTATAATGCGAGCATTGAAGGTACTACATATATATATATATGATTCATATTGTACATATACATTATGTAAAAAGATATAGATATGTAAACTATCAAATTTGATTATTCAGGAGAAAATTATGTGGATTATCAATAACTAGGACTACACATAAACGAACACAATATTCGTTCAAAATGAATCGTATGTCTATCATTTTCAATGTATTTAATAAATAAAATATATTTTTTATATGTTTACAAATCAGTTTGAAGGGGAGCACATTCTTTTTTTTTTTGAACCGTCGCTTCTTTGGTTATATTGGTAATCATCATCATGATTATGATGATGACGTTATTTGAACTTTCCGAGTACATACGCCCACAGTGACATGAATCAGTATTGAGCACTAGTGGCACATTAGTCACGTTTTGTTATAATTTCCTTTCTATCCGTACATTCATTGGAAAGGTCCAATTATGTAAGAAGCCACATTTCAATAAGCCTTCATGAAGTTGCAATTTCAATAACAGCTTCTTCCAATTACAACAATTCTTTTATTTCTGTTATTTTCGGGCGGCAGCTCCCTAGGCAGATTTCTAAAAGTTTGATATTGATTGACTTTGTCAATTTCGAAATTATATCCATTACATATTTAGTCGCTTTTACATCAAAGTAGAAATCTAAATCGATATATTTTTCAATTATTCGAAAAACAAAACTTCGTATTTCAATTTGGTAGATGGACGATATTTTTCTATTTAAAAACTAGGATTACAAATCATTTCTCGCCATATCAAATGTATAAGGATAAAGTAAAAAAATAGTGTTCGACCCACTTTTCCTTTTTTGATTTTATGTATAGTTGTTAGTTTTTGTTTTGCCCAACAACAGAAACAACACTATTTTGTTTCATTTATCTCCATTTTATTCTCTCCCATTTACAGTTACACTTCATTTAATGTTATTTTCTGCGCAGTAAAATATGTTACCTCACTTGAAATCATAAAACAAAATTAGAGCCAACTCATCGGTGCAATAGGCGTGAAAAAGATAAAACACCACAAACAAATATTTCAGCTGAAGTGATAAAATCACACAGTCAAGAAAAATGAGAATAAATGTTATGTACAATGTCATCTTTCTGATAATTATGCAAACGCATTAACACAATTAGTGACGTTGTAAGAATGTTTCAAGTTTATGTGCATTTGTTCGACTGTACACCATGGTGATGTACAATACTCAATTTATTGTGATGTACAAAATGTACGCTATTTTCAAATTCTCACAATGTTTTCATTACAAACTAATGAGAGGCTGTAAAATGTTTTTGTGTGCATTGCTTTCTCATTCTGCTTCATTTTAAGATATATGTGCTGTAGCCAGTGTCTGGAATGCAATGTTATAAGATTCAACCAATATAGAAAGCGCCACCTAGTGTATTCCGTACTCAAACTAAATTTGAATTTAAAAAAAATCATTTAGTTCGCAAATATTCTGAATGTAATTTTAAATGTAGGTCGGAAAAACTACCAATCGATTTTTCTCGCTTTTCCGATGGGAAATCGAGAAAAATAGCGAAAATTCGGTACCCCATTAGGGGAGTGGACCACGAGCACTCGTTTTCCAGAACACTTTGGACCAGGTCGGATCCACTTGCTCAACAAGATTCATTTCCAGCTCATTTCATCTCACAATCGCTTATGAACGCAGTTTACTCTATAATATAATTTGAGATAGATTTGAGAGGGGGTACTGAATTTTCGCTATTTTTTTCGATTTCCCATCGGAAAAGCGAGAAAAATCGATTGGTAGTTTTTCCGACCTACATTTAAAATTACATTCAGAATATTTGCGAACTAAATGATTTTTTTTAAATTCAAATTTAGTTTGAGTACGGAATACACTAGGTGGCGCTTTCTATATTGGTTGAAAATATATCAGACCATTTACTTATATTGTCTGTAGCTTATGCTATTGTCGAATTAAGCTCTGAACAGACAGACTCACATTGCTGAATGTAATGTAAAGATTTGAGGCATTAATGAGCATTGTAAATATTTTAAGCATAAATGTTTCAATACAGCTCTACTGCTCTTAACGTTCGACTAGACATAACGTGCTACAATTATATGTTGTGTTACGTGATATCATTCGCATTCGTTGATTTTACGTCTGAAACGAGCACTCTTAGAACGAAACGAGATTCTTAGAAACGGATCTCTCCACATTTTTAATGACTCGATTACATTTTCACAAACATTGTTGGACAATTTCAGCGAAAACATGCTGCTATCCTATGGTTCAATTCAAACCCCAACAATGTTATATTGCCATAAGCGACGGAACTATCTACTCTGCAGGTGAAAAATGTGTCTCATTTCATGAAAAATATAAACTATTACTTGACACATCACATCACTTAGCATTCAGTTTGTGTGTTCGTGTTGTGAGTGGAAAATGCATGTCAAAAGTCATTCGAAATGTCTAACAAGGAGTTATTGTGTCACTGGAGATATTGCTTTCCGACAATTTTCTTTTCGCAATTTTACACATTTTTTTGAACATATAGCCAGAATAAAATTGATAAATAAAAATTAGGAAAACAATTTTAGATAACGATTCGCTACCAACAAAGTATGCTTGAAGCCAAATACTTTCTAAAAAGAAGAAAATTTTGTTTCGTTCTCTGTGTAAAAGTAACTGGTGATTTCATTTTTGGTAAATATATCTGCTGAGCTTAGTGCCCAGCATGTCAAATTTGGAGGTATTTGCGTATTACAGTATCTGTACAAAAGCAGCGTTACATTCTGCACAGTGCACGCCCATAGGGGAAAATTGGTGGCTTTAGCCCTTTTACCTAAGAAATTTGAAGCTTAAAAAGTTTCTTATTTGAAAGTTCATAAAGTCTCTCATTAAAATGTTTCCTTTTTATGGGAGCCCGGAATTTGCATAGACTGTTACATCGGTGACATTGATTGATTGCATGAAAACAAAGTAATTCAATGCGAACAATTTAAAATCGAAAATTAAGTTTCTGATTATGTACAACACCGGTTATTATTTCTGGAATATAAAAAAGTGAGGAACAATCCAGATTATCTGAATAAAACCAATAAAACTTTTCGCACAATGAAAAACTTACATGAGGAATCTCTTCGCAACTTTTAAAATTTAAATATCTTTCATGTTATTTTTGTCTCTTGGATTTTATTTCTTCGTACTTACTGAACCGAAATATACACCGATAGTCAATAAGTCACATAAGCTAAGCTACAGAGAAAGTATTAATGTAACCACATAAAAAAAACTTTGATTTGATGGACTTTAAACGCCCACGATAATATAAACCGAGATCAATGTTCAAGCCATTTATATTGATTTTTTTTTAAAAGTAGCTTCGTCAGTTGTAATCGGCAATAAAGACTTCGATTCAAATGGATGTTGGTGGATTTAAAAAAAAATAATAAGTAAACCACGAAACAAATTTTGGTTTTGAATTTATAGTTCTATATGCATACGCACTATATTCTCAAATAGATTACATTCAATGAGTGCTAACTTCTTTCAATTGGATAACTACTTTGTTTGGGAGAAAAAGTAAGATAAAAAAGACACTTCTTTGTAGCTCTTCTTCAGATGTTTGTAAATTCGTAAAATTAAAAATATTTTCTGTCTATCTTTCGCTACAGGCATGTGTACAATGTAAAAATTTTTTATAGAAATTTTCTCAGTGCAGAACATGTAATATTAATGAAATTTAATACAAATTGACATTAAATGAGTGGAAGCGCAATCAATTAAAATTTTAAGAAAATATTTGTATTGACATTGAAAAATCAGATATGAAAGTGCAAAACGCTTTGTCTTTGTTCACGTTCACATTTTTATTTTGTCATTAGTGCATGGAAACATATTTCAGAAAACTTTTTGAATACATTATTACCAATTAAAAAGGTTCCATTTTTAAAACATCCATCAACTCCATGTCACAGCACTTTGTGACACCAATAGTTTCCAATGGTAGAATTTTCTAAAATCAAATACACAAGCTTAAAACGTACCCAGGAACGGCGAATAACATATATATAATATGTTGGAATTGTCATTTATATGTAGTGTAGAATATTGAAAATTTCGGATGCCAGCAATATCCCTCTACTCCAACTCCGCACATTATTGATATGAATCGGTTAGAATATTCGTGAGCTCAAGAAATTTGTTAAAGTAAAGTTCATATAAAAATGTATGTGCACGTTTCAGTTGTATTTTGACAAATTTCTTAAGGTCACGAATATGCTAGCCGGTTCATATAAGTATAAGTTTTTGTATTTATATTTTTCCATCCTGTTGCTTTTGAAAGCGTAGAGTATTCATATCTTTAAGTAGGTATACGAGCAACGGATTACTTATCTCAAGTCCATTCCAAGTAGTGAACTCAAGACTAAGCAAAAGCATGTGTCAATATTTGTTTAAATATATTTTCATCAATTCAGATTTTGGATTTCATCTAACACACAATATTACAAAACATTCCCGTATTCATACGAAATAAATTCTACCATGCTGTTTCTACCATGAAATTTTTATTAAATCTTCTGCAAAAAAGTAACTGCAACTTTATTAATATTTCGAAATATATATTCGATGTATTTTGATGGTTTTTATTTATCAAGCTTCTGAAAGCCTTCAAATAATCAGCAAAGAAACACTTCCCCCAAATTCGTTGCGGAAACTGTCGTGGCGGTGTGTAATGTCATTTATTTGCGCGAATCAACGAACGGATATTGGATAAATATGACAAATTTCTAGGGCAATTCAATCATAACCGAGTGGAGTAAAATTGTACGTACATCTGATTTCCTCTATAATAACAGCATGGAATGAGTAGTGTTCATGTTTGAAAAATGAAGTGTAGCATCCCCAATTCAAAAAATATCTCACTCTATTATTATAATTTGTAAGAAAATACATTGACAGAATGAAGAGAATGAAGAATGTAGAAATTTATTCAGAATTGTATACACCCGATGTGGATAAAGAAAACGGATCCACAAATTTACAGTTGATGGAAGAAAGAAGTGTAATGATTTTTCATTATGTCTGAGTATTTTTATGGGCTCCACGAATAGCTTTTTTATGTTTTGTTAGACTTCCATTTCCATATTAATATACATTTGAAAGTCAAGTGCAAATTTATAAAATAGAATGGATTGGCGATGAAATAAAGACAAAAAGAAATGTTGGGGTGGGCGCTTAGAATAAATTGTCAAGAACGGCACAGGAAATAGGACGTCGATAGCAAAATGTGCAAAAAATAACAGGAAAACGCCACTCAGTGGGTTGGCAATTGGTTTCTTGAACTTTTGATGTTCAATCTATGGCATCATATCGATCTAACTATAATATATAGTTTATTGTGTGCATGTAAATGCTTATTCATTCTAATGATGAATTCTATGATGGGTTAGTCATGTCACGTGACAACAAAAGTTGACCATAAATTTGACTTTTGTATGGGTATGCGTGTAAACGTTTGATGAAGGATAAGGCAGCGTTGGGTGCGTTCATTTTGAAAAATTCCATTCTAGCTAAATTCAAAAGCATTTCCAAAGTAATGATTTTATCTATTTTCCTATGTACATTTTGTATAATACAATATTACGAACGTTAGAATAATAGTTTTATAACGCACTCATTTATTTTCGAAATCAACACCCTCTATAACTATGTACTTTTTTATTTATTTTCTTCTTTTTTTTTGGTTGTTGTCCCGTCAAATCATATGTTTGTTCTATATATTACTCCTGATAAATATATGTCAATATGATATTCTGGATAATATAGGCAAATATTGACTGTCCAATGAACAGTATACTGGTAGTTATGACCATATATGGCCATGGGTTGTACAATTAAGAGTAAATAAATATGTCATGCATATGGCAAATATATACTGCATGAAACTAACGGAAAATGTGTGCATTTCAATGGTTTAATGGATTAAGATAAGATACTTACGTTTTTTGGATGCTCGATTTCTGATTTGCAACAGCAGTATCTTAGTCCTAAAAATAGTAGAAGCAATACTCAATTAAAGTTTCATTTATTGGATAATTAATTTAATAAGGTTCATGAGTTAATTTCATATATTTAACAAAAGAAAAAAAAAACAATTTTGTTGTTATGCTGTTTTTTCTTTGAATTTTCAAAAGAATTTGTCTGGCTAATTTTGGGATGATTTTAATGAAAATAGCAAAAGCAATTGGAATATATAAACTTAAAGCTTAATTAGATGTACGTGGGTAGGGAGATGAATTTCATTTGTGGAAAATTACTACCAGAAACATACATTGAAAGCGACAACAAACAAGACGAAGTAACCGAACTTTGATGCGTTGCAGATACAAGTACATTCGGCACAATGAATGTGAAACCATTTTAAAAAAGACAGTGGAAGTAGGCACGTATCGCATAACATTTGTTTTATTTGCATTTGGCTTGAATCAGCAGCAATAAAAACACAATTTGTGATGTGTTGGCGTTTCGCTTCAATGGATTCAAATAAGCTCAGACATAAGAGCACTTATCGATGGAGGTTGCAATACTTATAATAACAATCAACATCAACGATGAATTGTCTGATGCTGATTCGATGAGCATGTATTGAAATTTCCAGATCGAAATTCGGTGCCCGCGCAATGAACCATCAGTCGGCTGTAGTTGTGATACGGTTTTCTATCTAAGACCGTTTTTTTATATCTCCGGTATCTCCTGGCTTTGTATTGTTGTGTTGATGTGGGTGGTGTGCAACATCCACATTATATATATTTTGTTTAAATGAGCATGTCATTAGGAACCGTAAAGAGCGAAAATAAACCAAAGACATTGAAGAATACATTTCATGCCGAAGGAGAGACGCAAAAAGTACCCGCGCTTATGCATATATTTTTTTCTTCTTTCGTTCGTTTGATTTTTTTTTTTGATTCTTGTTGTTATGTAACGAAGCTTATGGGGTCGACACCGGCAAAAGATATTCTGTTTTCTTAAAACCTTGTTCCCCATCAACAACAAGATTGAAAGCTCATTTTATAATGGCCTTTCAATATTGATTTTTTCCATCACTCTCGCATTTTCTGCGCGATATATCGTTTCTCGTTTATTTTGTTCAATCAATTTGATAAGCATCACAATTAGATTAGGTTTTCTTCGCGTCCGACTTGTCTCACTGAATATTCACATATGCATGTTCATTGTCGATTTCAGGGACGCTTTACTATTCGTACATGTGACATATTCCAAATACATTAACAATGAAAATTTCGCACACATGTACACCACACATACTTGACATAATATATTCCGAATGAAAAATGTGATTTGATGCCAGGAAGTAAAACACAATTACGTTATATGCAATGAATGGAGAGATAAAAAAAACGCTCACCTCATCCAGCTTAGTGCTATACTACTCCAAATTTATCTGATTTGACGTGAATTCAATGCTCACAATTGTACTAGGCAGGGCACATATGTATTCATGGAGTTCAAATGGTAACAGAACAAATGGTAAAGTGAAGAAAATATTTTTTTTTTGCAATTCCACTGTCTTTTCATATATGTTTACACAGCAAAGGATTGTGTGTAAGTATTTTTCAATTGAATGTAAAATTTACATTGTGCTAGACATTTGCTACCACACAATTCATATTCACTTATTCTCTTCAGAATAAAATCGAAGAATCTATCTCTTATATTTGTTTATTTTTTTATTTTCAATGATGTCTTTTATTCAATTTTTTTCAATGTCATTTTTATTTCCATTTTCACTTACATACTACTTGTAAGTTTACATTCTATACAAAAGGCACTTGTATATTTTCACATGAAGAATTCATTTTTAGGGAAAATATTCACAATTATCGTCCGCACCAGTTTTGGTACTTGGTTACCATTTAAATAGGTTACAATTCGAAATAAGAGAGTGACAATAAATACCCAAATTCATTTCGAGACCTTCTCAAGATAAGGATTAGCAGCCAAACAGATGGGTTGGCTGGTAGATCGAGGGTTGATTATAACATAAGTAAATTTGGCAGTGGTCTCTGGCTGTAGGTAATAATGCGAATAAAATATAAACAAGAGCACCTATGGAAGACAAAATCACCGTTAAGTGGGTTAGCGAAGATGTATCCCAACCAAATATTAATGATATTATAAGTTAAGTCTTCGCTGAATTAACAACAAAAGAAACACAATGCAACGTATTTCACTGAGCATATAATAAAAAAAGGGACAAAAAACCGCAAAAAAAGTTCTTCGCTTTTCGACACAAGAAGACAGAAGATGGTATGTGGTTTTGCCTTTAATTTCGTGGCCAGCTTTTTAACTCTCCTTTTTTAATGTTCTTACCCGTGTAAACATTTTACATCCACAGTCACGGTATATAAATTGAAGCATTTTTGATCAGTATTATCTCGTGGAAGACTCTTTTTTTATTTTTCATAGTAATTTTTTAGTACTCTTATTTGCTATGCAAATAGTATTAAAGTTTTTATACACACATCCAAAGCTTTTGCTGGGTCGCATACAGAATTCAAAAATACGACGCACACAAATAATAAATTGCAAAGAGTACGACGCAATAAAAAAGCGAACTGAAAAGTCACAGCACAAAGCGCTGTGTGCAAAAGGACAAAAAATGAGTACTGATAATTTTTTCTTTTCGAGAAAAAGCTCTTTCAAAAAAAAGTAGATTAAGGAACATTGTGAAAGACTTTTCCAATTTTCAATTCACACTTCTTCCATGTATACGTATCAAAGTAATTCGCAACGAATCCTTGGAAGACATTCTATTTTCATTTGAAATTCAGCCATAGCCGAAGTGTAAAAGACATAACTCAAATCATTTCACTGCTCCTAATCAAATGCAAAGATGATATTTTATTCATTCATTCAAGTTCTTAAATAAAATTATGGAAAACTTTCTCGTCAACATAGACATGAATTTAAAGTTTCGAAGTGCATAATGGAAATGAACAACCCACTTTCTTTTCCAAACTAAACCATTCAAACCGTGAAAAATCTGTTTGCCATTATTCCAAATGAATAATGTAATTTGCTATTTATTTTCGAAGACTTGTAGATCCTCATAGATAATGGATCTCAATCATTTCAATATTTAATTGAATGGACTTTTGGTCCTAAGTGACATACATACAAACTCACGCGATGTTTAGCTGCAGCATGTGATGGGACATTGCAATTTCTTTAAACAATCAACATAAATAATACTGCGTATTATAATATATGCCATAATTGACGGTACAATAAGAAGAGTGCTACGTATTAAATGGAATATTTAAAATGAAAATGAGAATTTGGTTCATCGCAAGCAAGCCTTAACAGTGATTTCATTTGCAGAACAACGTAATATAAATATTGTGATGGCAGAACAACGACAAGCATACTTTTTCCTTAACTGCTGAATAAGAACGAACGCAAAACACACACACACAAAACAATGTGAGCACATATCAAACTCTTTTTCATTTTTGAAATATTTAATACGTTTTATTCTTCTACCGTAGCTGTCAACTCATATTCGATAAATTATAAGATGTGATTTTGTGGATTTCCCGAATGAGAAATTGTTTAAAACCGTACAATATAAATGGTAAAAAATATTTTTCTAAATCATTTCAAATGTTCTTGGAAAAAATCATGTTCGTTGCGTTATTCGAAGGAAAATCGATAAAAAGACAAATTCAGACATAACATTTAGTTTATAGAAATCATATACAGATTCCATATGTTTGTGAGTTGTGTTTGTTAATTTTCTGAGTACCTGTAACGTGTGATACGAGTACTATTATATACATACATTTTGACCATTTGTTCAGTATTGTGATTGTTGGTGGAAAAGGGTCTCTAGCACGTAGCTATGTTGTATCTGGCATAATTTAGACAAAGCACGCATGTTCGGCTCTGTTTGTGTATATTTATGTTTGTCATTTGTTCCACACCGTAATTTCGGCTTGAATCTGGACAATAAAATTGGATGGAGTCAGCAGCTGAATATGTCATTTTTGATTAGTAAAAGTGAGTGCTGGTCAAGCGTTAACCTAAATTATCACAACCAAGCTCTGAATTTATTCTGAACAAACGAGAATTTACGACGAACACTGTCATACTTCCACTCTGAAGTTTTCTATTTATTTTCTATATTTCCATGGGCAATGGCTAATGGAATGATAATAGTTTTTAATTGTAATTCCATTGGCTTCAGTTCATTCAAGATTCTTTTAATCGGATTTATATTCAATGCATTAACCTTATCCAAATGCCTAATTGGAAAATCGATGTCAATCGACATGCTTTACGTACGTTCCGCGACGACTGCCGCTGTGGCCTGCTTCAAAATGGAACCAATTCTCACCGTATTGTACATCGATTGCGAGAGACACGCATATACATATAAATATACTTGTCGAGCACGTAATGCCCATGAGAAATCTCGCGAAATATAATACCACTTTATGGAATTCATTCGAAAACTTCGTTATCGGAACAATCAAAAAGAGAGCACATGAAATTCGAATTATTTCAATGGAATGGAAGTTGAGCAAAAAAGAAAAATATTCCGAGACATGGTCTCATATTTGCCACAAAGTCCAATCTAATTGTCTAAGTTGATGTAAATTGGAACGTCTAGATAATTCACAAGTTCGCAGGAAATGTTAAAGAATCGTTAACAATATGGTTTTATCTTTATATCTTCAACAGTTACTGCATTTCGAAACGTTCACAGTTCAGATTTTGTACTTGTGTTCAATACATTACCACGATATATTTATATATCTGCATTGAAATCATTTCAATTATCATGAATATCTGAAGCATTGAATACTCGTTAAACTTTTATATAAATCAACATTTATCTAAATACATTGTATCTAGAAACTAAGTACTTTGTTGTAATTTCGTTGAGCTGTACACAAGCCAACGGGATTATTTTACATTGTTTTTCATTTTACAGAAAAAGTTCAGCAAAATGCTTGCAAAACAAAATAGCTTTAATGAACATTAGAATTTTCTGCGATAATCCATTATCAAGATTCAAATAAATATAAGCCCATTGCCTCTGGGATTTCACACAGACTCAAAATATGAAAGAAAAAACACACAAAATCATGTCAAACTTGTTCAAAACGAAGAATTTCTCGGTTCGGTATGTTTTCTGATACAGAATATGCAAAAAGTTTCGATTTCATTTCGACTTGAACATTAATATCAATTAAAAAAAAAAAAAAAACATAAAACCATAAATGCTACTCATTGTTCTCTTCATTATTCAAGAGAAATTGGAATTTATATGAATTTGAAAAAAACATTTCAATATAAAATATTTGCACAAAATTTCAAAATTTTTGGAATAAAATTTGAGTTTAGTTTCAATTATATTTGTTTTTCTATACATTGGCTATGAAGGTCATCATTTTAACCAGAATTCATGTGCGTATGTTAGCTGGAATCAAAATAATTAAATCCAAATAATGGTAGCATGTTCAATTTTTGATTGATATTACACTGAAAAGCATCTACTGTTCGAGGCAGACATTTTATTCTTCCATAGTCATGACATTAAGCTTGTGCATGATAAATTTTTTATCAGTGATGTTTTATTGTTTTTTTTTTCTGGGGCCATTCAACATTTGAACACCAAATGATACGATAAAATTCACATAAATAATATTAGTTCGGCTGGCATATAGCAACTTTTTTCAATAATATCCCACATGACACACTTATGCATATACATCGACAGCTGTTACGAGATAATTGAAATTGTCCTCGTATTGATAAGAATGGGAAAAATATACAATATATGTGTGTCTATCATACCAAACAAATGGTGGAAAATTGGCATGGTGCATGGCATGAAAAGAACGAAATAAACGATAAAGATAAATTGACGAATGAAAACAAAACCAACAAATTTAACTTGGATTTTACGGTGAAAGGCATTCTATTCATTGAATGAAATATCACTAATTGTGTTACTTCCGACAGTATATTCAATAAATTTGTGTTGTTTGGTTTCATGGGGTTTTTTGTACGAATTTTCTGTGTTAACATTGGCAATGAATGTGGTTTTTGTTGTACCAAAACACTTGTTGTATCGATCGTTTTTATTGTTGTCCTCATTTTTCAATTTCATTTAATCAGACTTCCAACATTTTCCTTCAACTTCTTGCTCACTTCCATATTTTTTTCTCATTATTCTTCGATTTTTTTTTATATTCCAATTACATGAGCTTGTTTATCAGCTACCGTCGTTTCTATATCATGCTCGAGATGAAATGACGCAATTTCTCATTTGCAATTTTGTGTTAAAACTCTCGGTGTGTTCATGTTAATTTTCCTGCGGACAAAGCCAACGTTTTTCTGATTTTTTAAAATATATTTATGCAGTCTGGGTGGTATGTGCATGTTTTATGCACAACTGTTGTTGACAAGTTCCGCTTATGAAATTATTTATATTATGATTAACTTTCCAATTCTTTCTCGATTAGTTAATTAAACTCAAAACTGAAATTTGCACCAGCGTAATAAAATAACACAATGATGTATACACATGTATGATACGTCGCTGTGTAACTCTTAATTTCATCCGACTTTAATGATATCCGAACTTTACGATGTCATTTGGTCTGTATTTAATGACTATTCACGCCAAATGCTGTTCACTTTTAATAGCATTTTTGCTGGGTATGAACGTTTTGTTAAACGAAGCGAACATAAATAGCAATGTCAGTAGGAAAATGAGAAAATTTGGTGAAAATCGATAATTTACTAAATCTATGAACTCTGGCTCGAAATGATATATTTTGCTTGCAAATGAAATGAATACATGAAATTAAATTTTCAATTTTCATTAAGTTTTATTCAATGAACGTAGGTATAAATAAAATCAATGATGAATATTGATATGATGTCAGATTTGATTTGGATGTTTATGTCGATGTCTATGTTGATATTGACTACACTGACGTCAATATGTCGTGTCTTTTTGCCATGTCTCTAAATAATTCTTTTTCTCTCGTTTCATTCACATGGCATTGGATTTCAAAGTGCCAAAATGCTTGATAGAAATAAAAAGAACTGAATCAATTCTAAATAATTTATAATTCAAAGGCTTGAAAATCACATTTCTCATGTAAACTACGGTATATGAGCAATATTTCTTTTGTAAACCTATATCTTTTGTTCAATCAAACAAAATTGGAACATAATCAATACATGAAAAGTTTAACTTTCGAAACACTCTTCGGGATTTTCAATTTTGGATGCGAAAGAATAAAAATTGAACAAGAAAAAAAAATTCAAAACCAAAATCCGATATATGAATGCGCTGAATAAAATTTACATAAAAAATAGACAAGAGAACACCGATGGTATGAAAGCTTTTTGTGTATTTAGAAAAGTTTATGTTTCATACCTTTCTCCCCTCAGATCACTGTAGATATCTTCGGATGGATTCAATACGGGTTGAGCGAGCTGTGTAAAATGTCCTCTAAAAATATTTAGATTATATGGATGTATCTATTCACATATAGAATATATTCCATTCTTCAGCACGTATGTGAAATGAGACGTTGCAAAATTGTCCTTGCTGTGCAATTTTTGTCTTCTCTTGCTCGATTTCTCTCTTTCTCTCTCTATCTTTCTTTTCCTATTTCATGTTTCTCTTTTATTTTACATTCGTTATTCGTTGTGTTCAGATTTTCGCAAGTATTTTTTCTCAATTGTTACGTATTAACGTGATATGTCGTTTATGTTTTTCGAATCACTAGAGAACAAATGCAATTTCATCAATGATACAAATAACCAGTGGGTGGTATGATATCAGAAATTCAGTTTCATTTGATTGAGCTCATATCAAAATGAATTTATTCCGAGCTTATCATTTAGAAAAATGCAAGAAATCCAGGTGGCATTGTTTATCCAATCAATCACTCGAACTTATTTTCACTAAAATTTGGTGAAATTAGATGGTTACACTTCGTTTTTATAATTACTAATTTCAAATAACACAATCGCATCAAACTAAAAAATTATTATAATTTCCCTTAAATTTTCTCATCAAATTGTGAAGTATATGTATGCAAAGGGTCGCTGTGACTTTGAAGAAAAAAAAATATTAGAAAATACACGAATTTTAACTGACGAGCGAAAATTCCGATGTCAAACTGACCCAAGAGCTTCCAATAAACTGATTGGGGGAACAAACTTTTTGTGATGGTTGAAGCAAATTTCTTGTCTGTTTCAATATCGCATTCCAGTGTACGGATAACAAAACGCGACTACAGCAGCGACGCTACAACGATGCGTTTGTTGCGCCGTCGCATCATTCGAGCGTATATCCAAAGCCATTACCAACGTATTAAATTTTACTTTTGTGGAAAATGCTGTTTTAACCTAGCCATAAGCAAGCTTTTACCTAAAAAAAGGCAGCAGTCATATGCATCAATTTCATTCCTAGTATTTGTTACTTAATGTCCTTCTGCTTTTCGATGCGGCCATACGATACGTCTACTTTATTTCCCATTCATTACATTTATCTGTCTGCATATGTGTTTCCATCAATACAGTTAGTTTTTCTTTCTCTATTTTTATTGTACATAGAGCAAATCCAAAAATATACAGACCATACAACAAAATTTCCTTTGAATACAAAAACAATTCAACTAAAATGCAATCGAGTAGGTATATTTGCAATAAACGAATTTATAGAGAAAAAAAAAGGTTTAAAATAAACGCTTAATCATTATCACATGTTTGGATTCCACAGAATTGTGTGGATGTGAACGATATGTAAGAGAATGAAAAAAAATATTAAATGCCAAACAGCGCGTTTAAATCATTTGCGTGACGACACAATGAAAATAAAACAAAGCAACATGAAAAATGACTTGCGTTTGCTAAAAAGAACTACCAAAACGAAAACTGCTACAGAAAAAATATATGCATGGAAAGGAGCGTATGTATATAAACGAATGAAAGTGGTTGCCACACACTGTGGAACACAGTAAAATGGCAAAAATGAGGGAGTAGTTTTCACTGGTCGATGCGTGTGGTTGTTTCTGCTGATCGAATGAATGGATAAATAAAATAAAAGGCTTCCAAGCACCGTTGTTTATGAATACTTTTTAGGCTTTTGTTGTTGATTTTTCGAAACAAAATTTATATTTTTCAATCTTAAAATGAAAAAAAAAAAAAAAAAACTCATCTCGCGTATGAAAATCACAAATATTTTCATTGAAAAGATTTCTTCCTTTTTCGATGACGAAGCAAACGAAGGGGAACAAGCATTCAACGGAAAACAATAAAAATGCAAAACAAGTCCGATATACTTGATATGAATTTTCCTGATGAAAATGAAAACATAACCCCGGCAGCCGTAACCCAGGCAGCCGACGATTTAAATTGGAAACGTATTGAAGCGGATGAGATATTACATTCGAATGAAAACGAAAAGAAATCATATTTGGAGTAAAGCTAAGAAAAGCCTTTTCATAGACGGTAATTTGCCATTTTCTGAATGGATGCTTCATGTTTATTTCATAATAAAAAAAACGCTGCCTCATCTTGTTCGGTATTTGGTTCTATTGTAGTTCGACTGCCATTTACGTTCACATTTCTTTTCTTTATGTTATGATGCCATTTTAGTTGGCCATTTTTCATTGGATTTTAATTGTAATCAAGAATAATTGGAATGAAATTTATTTGCTTTATTACTAGCACAAATCACTTTCAAACCATACACACTGCATTTGTTTTTCTTTCATTTTGATAGTTATTGTTGAGCGTCATTTAGCTTTGTGTCCATAAACACAAATACCATCCCAAAAACCGTTCCACACGCTCAGTACACAGTTCTAATTCAATACATAAATAACCGAACAGTGAAAGAGAAAAAATGGCAAAATGAATGTGTTTCGTTAAATGAAAAAGGCAACAACAAAAAATGAATCCATCCAAATTGTGAAATTCATCTATTCGAATCTGTGGCACGTGCATAATATGGTGTGCTATTGATGTTTCGGGATTGCACGTTTAGCATTTGAACGTCTAGTGTACAAAAGGCATCTTTACAAAATGTGATATTACAACATGTTTATGCGTGTATAGAACGCTTTTAATCTCAAGTGAGAGTGGAAAAAAAGAACTAGCAATGTACACGGCAGTCTCTTGTGACTACGACAAATGATTCAACATAAATCGCTTGAGCTATGAAAAGAAGAAGAAAAAAATGGGCGCTACATAACACACACGCACACGTCCATTTTTCACTGGGTGAATCAGGCGCAAAATACTTGTAATCTCTCTGTGAATTTGTAGATAAGCATTCTTTTTTGGCAGTGACTTGAGTGCTCACACCTACATAAAAATGAGCAACATTACATTTCGAATTGGACAATTTAGTAACCACCTCTTTCAGCAATGTCATATTTCATAAACAAAACCGAAAATAAAATGTTGATTCACCCTGTTTCGCAGCAAATACCCGAGTAGTAGAGGCACGAACTAACACACAGCTGTCGTGAATTTTATGTAATTTTCTATAACAAATTTATTTATTTTGTAAATTTGAACGTATGAAGGCTGTCTATCACGTTATATCAAAGGCGAAAAGCTCAAAATGAGCTAAGCACCAAATATCACAGAAAAATGAAAGCGTAAATGACTAAAACTTCAGTCAATTTATCTGTATTAAAAGATTTTCGGTTATAAAATATATACAAATACATAGATGAATGTACAATGTTGCTGTTTCAATGGTAGTTTTGCTAATCCACAAAACAAAGTCGAAGTTGTTCGTTGATTAGACAAAAGATATTGTGCACAGAATAAAATTTAAACCATTATTTCTTGTTCATTTCATTGGAAATTTACGATCTTTTACTTCAATATAAATACTGGAGCAACTATATCAACAGAAGCATTTCACTGCCAAACTCACTGAATGATTGAATTTTGGAGTCAATGTGACGGGACTGATTGAGGAAAAGTATTTTCTATTTTGCTAAACATGTTGGTGAAACGTAAACGCCATCAGACTTTAGAAACATTCAATGATTCCGCGTTTATATTAGCCGAAACGCTAAAATCGTTGAAAAAAAAACGAAAACACAACATCGAACGCGATTCATCGATTCGAAAAGATACAGATAGTTAAATATAGCGACTGGAAGCATTCCTTGTGAGTAGCGTACATTAATCGTATTTGCTAGACAAATAAATATTCTCCATGTTTATTTGCTCCAAATAACAGTGACATTTTCCTATTACATATGCATGGGGTTCCACTTTTACTTTTTTTCGCTATGGCTTATGCGACACCGAACTACGCTTTGTTTTGTTGATTTGTGATTGTTACCTTTTTATAATTTTATCATGTTACACGTGAACGTTGATTGGCACTCCGCCTAAACAATTGCCATTGAAACCCAGTACCGTATTAACGAAGTTACGTGAGCCCAGAATATTTTGAAAAATTCTGAGACATTCGTCGAATGGATGCTATTTTGGAGGATGATAAAAATATTTAATAGTGCCATCGAGACCTGCGAGGCAAACATTTCATATGGTTGATACGCCACTGCATTACAAGAATTACGTCTGAGGCTATAAATAAGCCTGAGCATAAGAAAGAACTACTTATTTTTGTATCACATAATGGATTTCAATTATTGAACTCTGCTGAGCATAACAATCTTCTTTGCGTTGATAAAATCAACTTTGTCATTGCATCTTTCGTGCTAATGCAAAATGTGATAAGAACTGAGTCGAGCAAATCAGAAAAGTTTCCATGATGTTTCTTCACTTCACACGGTTGGCATATCTCTTGAGAAGATGAGAAGGAAAACTTCGTTCTAAGATTGAATGGATTTTGAAACTAAATTGTTATCAAATTAAATGAGTAGCTAATAGAGCTTTTTCGCATACATAACATGGTAATTTCAGTGAAATTGGCTCCTAAGTGAATTCGTTTCGTAAATATGTTGAATTTATTATGACTATGGATGAAAATTTAAAGTGTGTAATCATTTGTTGTGGTTTTATGGACTACAAAATTAAAATTATTTTATCTAATTATAATAGTCATAAGTACGCACTATTCTACAGTGCAACAGCAATCGAGAGATGCAAATGTGTATCAGCTTATAATCAGATATTGATTATTACGTGATAAATAAGTTAAATTCTAAATGCTTAGATAATTGCATAATTTTTGACATTACCCAAGATGTGTGACTACACTTCACATTTCAATTTTTCACGCTGAAACAAATGATTTCGAACATTTTACCAAGAACCAAGTTAAATACAAAATGAAATGCGCATATTTCACGCAAAGTGAGAATAAAAGTTGTGACAATATCACGTTCGTTGAAATCCATTTGAATAAGATCACAACGATGCGAATGCAAAAGCTGTAAAATTGTACGGGTGTGAAATGGAAACATGTGCATCCACTGACATTCATTCTCTAAAAAATTTCGAGTTGAATAAATAAATAATTTCGAACTAGAAATGAAAAAACGAAACGAAACGCAAGTGTTCCGAATTCAATGACAATCAACCATGGCCTGAATAAAACATAATGATTGTAATACAACGACGAACGATATACATTTAACGATACATTCAATGGTAGAAGTTGTAGCACCGACAAATTATTACCGTTCCATGCCAACGAGAGAGAACAAAAACTTTATCGTGAATTAGATGAGGAAGAATGGCAATGGCGACATGCGACAATCAAAGTTTTCTAATTGAAAGAAGCTAAGAATTCAGCTATCTGGCTATGTTTTTCGATACCCATTTTAATGTTCGCATGAAAAATACGAACTCTAGCGCAAATGAAGAGAAGAAAGAAAAAAACAGCAGTGGAGATTTCCAACATGTGCATGACTTGTTCATAAGGATACTTTGAATACCCGTTGCTGGAAATTATTCATTTCATAGCGTTGGAGGAAAAAAAGCTTACCCCCTATAAAAGTTCACAACTTCTTCTTGAATGAATGAATGAATCAATCAAGTGAGGAAAAAGGCAGCTGACTGAAAACGGAATGAGCATTCGGATATTCAGTGTGATACAAATGAATTTGGACTTGCGATAAAATCAAATGGAAATCATTCAAAACTGGCTTCACTTTTACAGGAATGAAAAGAAAAAAAAGTAATCTCTGAAAGTCGATAATAAGTGCCTTTTAATTTGTTGGCCCTTTTTTTCAATTTCAACACAGCCATAATTTTTTAAGTACTGCTCCAATTTGACTTGTTAGCATAACAAAGTAATTCCATCCAAAGTCATGGGATATGCTGCATTCGCTTGTTCCATTTACTTTTTTCATATAATATAATAATATTATTTCCATTATTATTATTATTATTGAATCAAACGAAAAAAAGAAATATGTTGATGCTGAGGTCTTGTGATCATTATTTTGGATTTTTATCGCATTCATTTTACCCCGGGAAACAATTCCCATTCAAACGATATTCGATTACAAAATGTTCGCGGTCCTCGTTTCATCGTAAAACAAGCTGTGACAATGATGGCATGATGATGGGATGACAACAATAGTTAATGAAATGGTTTTATTACAGAAATATGACATAAACATTCACACACACTCAAACGAGATGGAAAAAAATAGAGATGAACGGAATATATCGTGCTGTGTTAGTTATATATTCATGATTTGATGAAGGCACATAGCCCAAATTATGGTGGCATTTGAATGGAAAGGATCTATCTATCGCATCACTGATTCTCATTTGTATTGAGCTCGATTAGGTGTGGATAGATAAAACAAAGCGGCACCCCAATACACATTCAAATGGCGAACACAAAAAAAATGTTTCACTTATAATATTAGCATAAAATTCAGATTTTAATTCAAAAATCATGAATTGAAGTTGGTGAGCTTTTCCATTGAAAATGATGTGAGATACGCAGAAAATGCTGCAGAATTATTCGGATATCCAGCTCAGCAGATGCGACGTGTTTATATATGTATATGGTATCCATTGGCCTTTAAACCGATAAATTCACATGTATTTTGTTGCTGTTGTTGATGAAATGATGATAGTAAATAGGATTAACAAAGTTATCCGACATCAAAGCCAATTTATGGCATTTTGTGTATGATCATCGAAGTCTAGAGCTGAGCCAATGAGCCGTCGAGCCGTCGGGCATATTACTGTTTCTAAAAATCTAATGTTACATAACATCAGTGATATGGCTCAAAATGATACGCATCAAAATGAAACAATTGCAGACAATTTTGTCGCACAGCTTGCTCGCATGTCTCAGACTGTAGTTGCTGTACTGTATTCACGTCATTTGATGCTACACGGTGCATATTTCATTTGTTTCGTTGCTGTTTTCTCGTTCAATAAAACTGTCTCAATCACATGAGCTTTGCTGTCAAATTGTAAGTGAAAAGGATGGTGATGATAAGTATTGTGGAAGTAACCAACAGCGACAACTCGTTTATACAATGTTATGAATTTCAGATTTCTTCGAAAAACCGGAAAAGTAAAACTGAATCTTATTATAAAGTCAAATGTGATCTAACGTTTTAACGTAAAGAAAATATTGCCACACTGATAATACCGTAAGCAAAAAGTGGATGATATTTGCGCTCAATGACACTCAATTTGGCAGCCACTCTCAAAGTGTGCGCTCGACAAAGCTAGTACTTTGTATTATTTTGGGGTTAGATGATGAAATGTGATTGACGATGTGTGCAAACTGTGAGTATTTGGTTCGGGTTGCGTGTATTTGATATGTATTTATGCAGAAAAAGATAAAATTATAATTCATAAATCCATATTATGATAGTATACAGAGAGTATATCCGTATATGGATCAAAAGAAAGTATGCACAACATCAATGACAATTTGGATTATTTGTACGAACATTCAAGATGAATTTAGCACAATCCAAGAAATTCGATGATTGATGTTCCATTGGTTGCTTCAGATTTTACACGCAATTCAGATTGCTCATCACTTAAAGCATGCTCATTGATTATAAAATGAACATTTTATTTATTTAGAGGAAACTTCAAAAATGTCTTGCATTTTTTTTCACGACAAATTCACAAAGACCTAGAGATGTCTAGAAAATGTGAAGATAAAAAATGCCAGTAATCATTTTCGATGAAAAGAACAAATACTCGTAAATGATATTATCTATGAATTTATATGAATAAAGTAAAAATCTATTATGAATGGTTGATTTTCGTATTTCGCATTTTCGATGTGCTTGTTGTGAATCAATGAAACAGAATGTAGAAGGCTAGGGGAAATGATCTATTCGCGAATGGACAAAATTTATTGATTGTATGATAAAGTCGTCATTTTAGTAAAATAATTCAAGAAATTCGCATACAATTCGCAAGCTATTCGCAAAAAGTTATCACAATCAAACTATATAATATACGCTTGCAAACGAACCAAGTGAATAGCGGCGACGCAAGAAAACGAAGTGAGTGAATAGCGGCAGCGGATAACATTTTTTCTTTCGTTCGTTGTCGCTATTCACTCATTTCGTTTTCGTGCGTCGCCGCTGTTCACTTGGCTCGTTTACAAGCGTTCACAATTTGATACATACAAAACTTACAAATTTTGCGAATTGTCTCACGTTCATAGCGTTTTGTTTGCGAATTGTTTTTTAAATCACAACTTTACTGGCCCATCGCTTACAAATCATTTCGCATAAAATTCGCAAAATATCGAATAATTCGCTATTTTCTGATCGAGATCCGATCCCCTAGGTAGAAGGTATGTTATCGCATTTGAATCTACAAGTCGATGAGATGATCAAATTTGAGAAATGTCATTGCGTTTGCATTCTTCTATTCACTGCTTTATTTGAGTTGTTTGAGTTCAATGTCAAAATTATCATTAAAATTGTGCTTTCATATCTTGCGTACGTTTTTCGTAAATAATCTATTGAGAGGCACATTTCCAAAGCGATACAATTTTGATTGGGGACGTGCTTTAGAAGTAAAATATCCCAATACTTTTATTAATGCTGTAACAACAGCCTCTGATGTATCGTTTCTAGCATAAGGCTATCAGACAATTACAAGTGATTCTCCTTTTGTGCCGTTTTGTCACATCGTAAAATGAGGAATATTGAAGATTGAATTTTTATTAATAATCGATAGGCGCCTCATTGTGATGGCGAACATTGAATCATGAAATCAGTGGTAGACAAACGAAATAAAAGAAAATCGAAGTGTAGGGACCTTCGAAATTCTTTTTTCTCTAAACGATTACCATTCCATGTCATTATTATTTTGTTTGGTCGCACCAACTCAACAGTCGTTTTTACCCATGTTGAACATTTTCTGTTCAATAAAAAAAAACACACACACACACTGTTTAATCAAAAAATCAATATCCAAAAATACAATAAAACCGTTCATATATAACCTTTATGGTTGCAACTCTGTATTTTCATTTTGTTCATTCATTTTGCCAATGAATTCATGTTTAATGCAAATCGATTCGCAAATGTTGGGTTGGCATGAATGAAATTGCCAAAGCAACGTTTTGCTGTCGGCATCAATATATCATGTGTACCGATATAGAAATATCTTTGAATGATTTTTATGTTATCGCTTGTGTGCAACGATACAAAATGAAACGTCTGTATTAAATAACGTGCACAGGCTTACACAGAATAAAAGAGTGTAAAAACGATAATGCTGTAAAGTAAGTACACACTCGTTTCATTCACTTGAAATTCGAAGTAGATGCTACCTGTATTAATTTTTTTGTAAACATTTCGATTCGAATTGAAATGTAATTTGAACGTTCTAACTCGATAAAATGTCTAAATTGTTTCAGTAAAGAATTCGCTTAATACAATATATCAATTGAAATAATTTCATGTTTTAACACATGTTATGCAACATACGTATTCAAGTTTTGTGCAAAATGAAAGCCATCACGCAATGAAATTAAATTTCGTTTAAAATTCAAATGTCGATTAATTTACAGGGAAAATTATATGGAAAATGCTACCAAACGAAACGATATAATAATAATAATTTGGAAAGGAATAAAAATAAATTAAACAGTCCGATGTATCAAATATGCGTGAACTTGTATAATTTGTGTGACTTTTCGACGTCGATGTTCTTTTTTTCTTTTATTGCTTACTTCTCTTCTATAAACGTTACATTTTTGATGATTTATATTTCAACATTTCTTATTACATTCTCTCTCCGTCGCTTGCTTTAACTCTGTATTTTTGTCCGCTTTTGTTATTATACTCATACGTGCAGCTTGTTTTCTTTGTTAGTCTAACAACGATAAAAATCTTTGGCACCCTATTTTTTTTCTATTTGCAAAGGAGAATAAAAAATAAAACAAAAATTCCTCTATTCCCATAGAATTGGTTTACTTTTTGTTACTTGCGTTCTTTTTTTTTTGAGTAGCTCTTTTGCTATCGTATCGATTTTCTGTTTGAAATGTAGTTACAGACTGAACAAAAATAAAATATATAGAATGTAATAGCGTTTTTTCCCTAAGTATTCAATGTTTAAATTCAGAACGGTGAAGCTGACTACGAAAAAAATGAATAAAAACCAATGTTGAATACGTACCTTTCAGTTGAATTTCGCTCGATGGTTTTCTCTTTTAAATGCTCACAAAAAGATGAAACTGGCGGTAATTTAATTATTATTTATTTGAATCCTTTCATATTATTTATCATTTTTATTACAGTCGAGCTCAGCACAACTACTATTTGTTTGTTTTTTTTTTGTCCAATTGTTTTCAATGGTTCAGTTTTTTTTTTGTATGAGTGCATGTGTGTAAAATTTCAGTTCATTGTGTCTTATGTATAGAGCTTATATTTTTAAGTATATTAATGAACAGGTTGGAGTACAATTGTTGAATTTATTTATTTTACTCAGCCAATGTTTATTGAGAACAATGACTTTTTTTTCTTTTTGAAAGAATTTTTATCTGAATAAAAAAAAAGTTTTAACTTTGCTCGTAAAACAATTGATATTGGCGTATTAAATTATTCATTTTTTATTAGAAAAAACTGCACGTATACATACTTTGTTGAAAAACAAAAAGAACAAATTACATCTATCAACTTTCTGTGTGTGGTTGTGATTTTGAATCATTAAACGACAAAGTATAATTAAAATATCTTGTTGTGTTTCCACCTTAATTTTGGACTGAAAAAATCGTTTTTTTTTTTCAAGACAAAGAAAGTGTGTGTGAACCACTCGACAGACACGTGTAGACTAATCATGAAAACCTCACAACAGACGCTTTTTGGAAAGTGTTCATCGCGTTATCTGATGAAGCTAAAAAAACGGACGCATATTTATCCCCACTACGTTATCCTCTTCTGCATAGCACACGATATTGTTGCTTCACCTTCATTCAAATTGAATAAAGCTTGCGTTTGAACGCAAATTGAAATGGGCACCGCACAATACGGTGGAAAACTCCTTTGGACTATAGCATAATGGCTGCGCTTTCCGTCAATCGCACTGGCGCAATCGATGACGACGACGATGTCAACGCCAACCATCGCATCTTTTGATATTTTCAAGTTCGATAGCCATTACATTTCGGATTCATGGCATCATATCACCGTTATCATAATCGTTAACCAGTTTCAAATATGCCTGCGTTCATGCGTGGGTATAGCTGTGGTTGTGGCTGTCTTTACGGTATGCATCTGTTGCCTCAATACTGATGTGATAATGTGCGCAAATGGCATTATTCACATCGGTTTTTATATGATGTACACACATTTGACTGATGTGTATGAAGTTGAGTTTAGTTAAGTATACGAACAGAGAAACTCAATATATCTGTAGCTTCTAAGCGCATAGCCTAACGTTACCGCTAAATAAACATACGTGCTTTTGATTAACTCGTTTGTTCCAATTATAAGTATTCGCTTCGGAAATGTGGCAAAAAAAATTGTTTTCCGAAGTAACTAACTTTTTTTTGACCATGCTGCTATTTCTTTGTTATTTTCATTTATACCGTATCATCCGAAATCCATCGAATAAGCAAATTTCGGATGGAGTTTGTTATTGAATAAATAGAAAATAGAAAGGCAATGGCGCACAAAAAGTGACGCAACCAAATGGATAAAGTGCTGATGTCTCATTTGAGATTGGCATTTATGGGCTTATGTTTTACGGACTAAATGTTTGATGCTCATTTGATAGGAACACCAAAGTGTTGATTCAATCTATGGACACCAAACACAATACATTAGATTTTTTTTGTAGCTGATATCGATGTTACTATATGCCATTGGATACACCCATTGATTGACAGAAAAAACTTTTGGAACAAATATATTCCAAAAATTTAAATTAAATTTCTCGCCACGTTAACAATTTACGAAAAGTTAATGTCAAAAGTTCGTCGCGTAATAATGTGCGGTGTATACCAAAACTAACGAACACAGTTCGATGTGTAATATAGACGCTTCAGCAGATGATAAACCATAGCAACACATCAATACTTATACAAGACCGTTGGATTGACTCATTTTGATTGGAATTGGGGATTTGAGTCATATTTATTTGGGTATTTTTTATAAATGAAGTTCCTTTTACTGAGAACATTTCAAAGAAATTAACATATTCAATTCAAAGAAATTAACACTTGTATAGTACCGGTATTATTTTCTGTAAAAGTCATGCTTCAAGTTTTATTGGTTCACTTCAAATTATGAAACCTGTAGATTTACAATTGAATGAAGGAGAATTAAAGTGACCAAAAATCCTCTTTAAAAATGAAAGAGCAACAGGATTTCGGGTTTCTTCAATTCTCACCAATTTAATTAATCATCACTTATTCATGTTCAATCATAGTTGTAGATAAAACATTTCAGCTGGCTGAGTATTCAATGCATGCGAGTCGCAACGCAATGTTGTTCATCCCATTGATATTGTTGTATTTGTTATCGATTTGTCATCTTTCTGGTAATAAAAGACTAATAAAAATGACGATAAAGGAAACTATTTTGTTACCTCTGTTATTTTGCTACTGCTATGCCAACAGCATCCTACACTTACGATTTACCATTTAAAAACTCATTGAACCACGCCGATAACAATCCCCAACATAGACTCCGATATCTAAATGAACATTTTGCCTAACGAATTGTTGTTGTTGTTGCTACTGCTGCTGCTGAGTCGATTATAACCATTTCACATCGGTAAAACCCATTTATGTAATTGAATGTAAAACGAAAAGCCATATAATATTCATACATTGTTCGATTGTGTTGCCTGTTGCCTGTTGCGTTTAATGGACTCGAAATGAAGAAAATATAATACTTGATACGCATTTGTTCAAATCAATTGATTTGAATTGAGTGATTCACTTACCTTGATTCTATTTCCATTTATTATTTCAGCTGCAACAATCTTGTGTACTTGTCTATTTATCGTTAGGTGATTCAATATAGTTTTAGAAGGGAAGCAAGTAAGTCTCATTTCAATTATTATTTACATAAGTCTAGAAGTTTTTCCATATTTTAAAGTGGAGTTGGTTGAAGATAACAATAAAAAATTAAGAAAAAAAATCTGATTTGTGTGGTGAAAATGATATTTAAAAAGTGCGAGAACAAAGTAAATGCAGAGAGCCTCAAACGCTTCCAAAATGGAAAGTATAAGTGCATTTGTGCGTATTTAATTTTATTTTTCATTTCTTCGTTCTGAATGAAATCGTTCTTAGCCCTCAAATTGTTATAATGGAAGAACGAATAAAGCATCAACATAAAGTATGAGTGAATTAGTTTGAAATTTGTATTATAAATAATTTAATTACACTTATATGTGCAACACTCTTTGATCCTTACCCCAATGAGGTTACCATTTTAGAAATATCATAATTCAATATTTGCTTTCAATTGTTTCCTCGTTTCATATGGGAAGTTTCAAGAGTGTGCGCAAAAGTGCCATATCAAGCGATAGAAGCATAATTGGCAAACATACACTGTTTTAACATACTTTAAAACATTTACTCATCTTTGCTTTTCAATACAGTACACTGACTTTTCTTACTTTTCTTAGTAATGGAAAGACAAATGTTTGCATAACTAATAAATAAGTGTGTGGTGTTGGCGGTCTAATTAACCCCTTTGTCCAATGAGAACTGAAAATCCATAGAAAAAGTGCAACGTGAAGATAAGAGTCATTCTCTTACTCGCGTGGCTCTTGAAAATACCGAATTTATAGGTCTAATGAACTATAAAAAAGTATTCAGATCGTAATAGCTTAATTAATATAGCGCATATGCAGCAATACAAACCCTGGAAAAAACCCTCACCACAGTGCTTCATGCCTTTTATGTGTTCTTGCCAATTCGTGTGTAACAACGCTGCGAAGCTTTAAATCAAATTGAATGGATGATCCTTCAAATGTTAAATGAAATGGAAAAATGTGAGCATGTAAAACCAAAATAAATTCTCGCATCGTATATCGCATCACCAGCCAATGCTATCTATAATAATGCACCTAGATTCCACAACACGCAATTGAAAAAACAAGAGCGACGACAAACACAAATTATATTCACATCGAAGAAGCGACAGTATGATAGATAAATTGAGAAAAAAGGACATGCCTTGCTTTGATCTAGAAAGCGTAAACTTTTTTGAAAACATGAAACAAATTCCATACATCTATAAAAATTTATATGGAAGGCTGTGAAGTAGAACCAAATAGAAGAAAAACCACAGTAGATTTACTTCGTACAATCTTTGTCTCGTTTTGAGAGTACCTGTCATTTTTCAGTCAGGTGAATCGAAAATTTAATAAGCTACCGATTCCGTATGTGGACGCTGAATTCATAAAAAAATTCGTTTCAGTTGAGCACTGTTGAGTGTTTTTGTCAGTCCTTTTTATATTTCCACAATCAGCTATACGAACAAAAAAAGATACTTTGACATTCGAATTTAATTACATATAAGCGAACTAAATGCTTACTTGTCTTTTTAGATTGCACAATGTGTTGGGGAAATTTCACGTTGCATATGGGTGCTCCGTAGTATAAATTCAGTGAATCAAATGCAAAAGGGGTTTTTCTACTCATGTTGCAGGTCAAATAACGATATTATGGCATTAGGAAAACACACCCTTCGTTCAAGTAAATGATGTGCGCAATATTTTGTTATTAAATTAAATTTCTTTGATGTTTCGATCAATTTCGATCACGGTTCGATATATCTTTAAACATTTCTCTGTGTATGCGGATTTGGCTTCATCAACTCCGTAGATGATGTTATAAACAGCTAATTTTCTCATGAATAAATACATTTAGATGAGTTTGTATAATTTCGTTATTTATAAAATATCCTAATTTATTTATCTTTATTAAGCGAGTGCACCGTGGCTAAAACCCTTTTCAAAGTTTACATATATCGGTATATCAATAATACAACGATGGACAATCGCGGACACATGGTCATATTCGATGGAATGGATTTATCAACCTAACTTTAGGTGAAATGCTAAACCCTTCTCTTTAAAACAATAAAACAAGCAAATCGGTTGAGTAACAAACAACCCTTTTTGAATCTATTTCGCTCCGCTCGGTTCACACCATGGCTGAAGTTCATTGAAGCGTATGATTTATCTATTCATAGATTTATTGCCGCTCCCATAGTGGAGCGATATAGATACGTGCAAACTATATACTATACGTACGTATATGCCGTTTTTATAAGCCCATAAAAGTGGTTACACGTGGAAATGATGAGGTTGATGAATATGAAAAATGACAGTGTATACAACAAGCGATAAAGAAGTTTTTTTTTTTTTTGAAAAATTTCCACTCAGATGATGACGATAACAATTATTCCAGCTCTTTAGACGACTAATGAAATCTTCATAATATATGAGTGATCCGAGAGGAAAATCCCTGCACGATGCACACAAATGTGAATTTTAAATAGTTTTATGTGATGGATTTGTATTCGCCAGTAAAATCAGATAAGTTTTATGTAGACTCCATATAATATTATTACAATACCAAAAACAAATAGTACTTACTTTCATTATAAGGAGAAAACATCAATAACATTTCTTCGTTTTTTATAAAATTTACTATTAGTTGGTTACTTAAGATGAACGATCATCACATGTATCTACTGTTATTATTTTATTTGAATACCATAGAATGAATGAGAAATATTTTTTATATTACCAAGTAAACTGAACTCTATTTTGATCGATGGGGCACTCTGCTGCCGTGGAGGTGGGGGGGTGATTTTTCAAAACCAAAAAATTCTCTAGCAAATCAGACAAATTTTCGTTTTTTTTTTTGGAAGTCACTTTTTGAGGCGAAAATCCCTAGCAAATTGAAAGAATTTTCTCCGCGAAAATCGGACATAAATCTCTCGGAACCAAAAACCCTAGCACATTGAAAGAATTCTCCTCAATTTTCTACATTGATGAGCTAAAAAAAAGGTCTTCACTATTTGAATCAAAAACACTAGCAAATTCGAATAATTTTCGCGAAAAAAATGTCTAATCCAAATCACAGGGGGTAAACCCCCCTCTACCTCCCTCCTACGCACACTACTGACGCACTCTATTATACTTGGTATCAATTACAAATACATAGTTCAAATATTCAAAATATTACATAATGTATTCATTTTCGCCGTGGATAAGTACCTCTCTGTTCACATTTTCTGTTATCGTTCAAAAGCAACAAGATTCAAAGGCCAGAGAAAAATAGTATATATTTATTCTAAAGCATTCATTTCATCACCCCCAGTCCATCGTTTTTATTTTCACATGTGATTGATTTTTTCCACATACGCAATTAAATTGAATGAGATTAATCGGACGTAAACAAAGCTATCCGAACACTGATTAATAATCGACAGTTTAGCACGTTCCTTTACGGGGCTATGTTTAAAAAAAGAAGAGGAAAATTTCCATGTGAGTGAATGCTTAATTGCCAATAATGATGTACGCATGATACCAGAACAAAATTATTGTTCTTCATTAAATGCAAAAATAAAAGAAAACAAATGAGTGAATGGAATGGACGGTTCCTTTAAATATGTTTCTAATTTATTGTGTTCATCAACATTGTTATCTTATGCGATTATATAAAATAAAACCTATTTACATAATGGATGGCATCGAGAATGCCACAAAAACTTGTCAACTTAAAATACAATTTTATGTTTTTCAATTGTTCAGTGTTGTGTGCATATTTAATTGTTCGCCGTGGCCATTTTTACAAAATGTTTATCACGAGCCGCACGCAGTGTGCATGTTAAGCACTCATTGGGCATCCATTTCAATAACAAATAGCAAATGAAACAAATAATTGCCGATTGTAGCACATGAAAATAGAATCTAAACAGCGCATTCATTACCAATAAAATGGCAATTGTATGGCATAAATGCTCACAAATTGCAATGAATGCAATGCATCCGTATCGTAGTTTTAGTGAAAACGTTTCGGAGAGTTCGGAATAGCCGACGGTGTCAATGGAAAATGCAACAAGCAAATAAAAACCATAAATCACACACAGTAATTTTGAAATGTAAAATGTAAATAGCAGTGAATCATCTGTATAACTGCATACTAACGTTCCAACGAAGAAAACTAGATTTATGGCGGCAACGCAAATCGTAACTTTCAATATAATTCGATTGCGGTAGACCTGAAATTTCTCCGCCAAACATAAAAATGGAATACCAATTACTATTTTCACTACAGTCACAAGCAAAATGAATTTTGTGATTCGAAACGAAGGCAAATGATATGAATTGACGCTATGCATAAACAAATGATTTAAGATCGTCGAATTGTTTGCTACTGAAATGATAGATTCATTTCTGGCCCATGAAATCGAATCGTTGTTGAAGCCGATTTGATTGGAAAGAGTTTCATTAATTAAATTTGCAAACAATGTAGTATTACCATTAACGTCGGCAGATGTACTTTTGTCGAGAGCAAAACTCTCGCTTGCATTGAAATGGGTGAGGTTTTCGAACACATCCGACAATGGTTTGGACATAGTTGGTGTTGAACACATCCAATATTGATAATCGAACCAAATATTTGCTAAAAATAACCAGTAAATGCAGTTGCTTGTTAATAAAACGCTAAGTAAACGTAATAATAGAACTAAAAATAATGGACGCAAATTGCTAAACATATTTTCACCATCATTACTGTAGTCTTCGGCCAGCATCATTTTGAATTCATTGAAATCGCGTCTTATGTGGTGGCGGGATTCATTTCGTAATTTTAGCATAATTTCAAGGGCACGCAGATCGGTGCCGTTTTTGAGCAAAAATACAATCGATTCATAGGTACATGGCATGAAAATCAATGTTAAAATGGCCAATGCAAACATCAACACACCAATCGATGAGGCAATACATTCACCGGTTACAGTGGATATGATTTCGGCCAGTTTTATCGTTGGAAGTAGATTAATCGCTGTAATGGTCCACATAAAATGTCGGCGCATATATTGATTTGAATTGTCTGCTATGTGTAGGACGAGTGTAATTAGTATAACGCCATACAAAATTCCAGCGGAGACACGTCCAATTAACAATAAATACGGCAACGTTCGATGCAAAACAAATGCCACACTAACTGGTACGATGGCCACGGAAACCGAATACTAAATGGAATGAAATAATATTTGGTTAAAACGTTGAATGTAGAACGCAACATAGTATTTTCTTACATAGATCAAAATTTTGCTGTATCTCGAATTGAGAAAGCCACCTATTAGGGATCCAACCGCCGCTCCTATCAGAAAGGCCAACAAAACAACCATTTCCACATTTTGATAATAATAGAAGTACATGTACATTTTCCATAAAGACCATGATATGTGCAAATTTCCAAGTGCGCACAACAAAAGCAATCCTATTGTATTCCATGTTAAAATTTAATAGAACGAAACCATTCATTGAGTTGCTCAACTCACCTGGAATAAGAGACGTCAATTGACGCCAATTGTGTTTAAATAGATACCAAATACTCGTATTACGTTCCAAACCATTCACTCGCAATGATTCCGTGGAAGACATAACATGCAATGGAATAGTAGTAGTTGAACTATCAAGTGGATTTAACTCCTTATTCTCCAATGACAAAAGCATATTTTTCCTTTAACTTATTACGTCTTATTTATCTTTGCTATGAAAATGTTCTTTATACGTTATTTTATGTTTAAACAATCACTTTTGATTTTGCATTGCATCGCAATCACTCAGAATTGAGTGTATTCAATGCCGTTCAAGTAAGCACTCTCGCAAAATCAACCGAGAAAATGCACAATAGTCGCACAAAATCAAATGAAAAATTGATTCAATTCAGTCTTTCAGGCATTATTCACATTTCAAAACGTCTAAATCGGCAAAATATCCGAATTTATTTAACTTTTTTTTTTATTTCAATCAGAATCGATCGAACGAATTCAATATACACGAGAGCAAAACTATTCTTGGTCATGACTTATAGCTTATGCGATCCTAAACATTTTGTTCACAATTGTCTAATTTTACTAAATTGAATGGACCTCGTTTGAAACTGACTGTAAACTGATGAAAATTGATTGAACATTCTAAAACATTTATACGCACACAGAGACACGCACACATAGAAACATCGAGAATTCTCAGAGAATCATGATAAATTCTAGATAGTTTGAAAAGAGGCGAGAAAAAAAACACACACTCAAAACGATATAAAAAGAAGAAAAAAAGAGAAATAGGAACCGAAAAGTAAACAGACACATATGCAAAACAAAATTGTTATACTTTCATTCACGGTATGATATATGTATTATCGTGCACATGAGTGACGGAGGAGTGTGGGTTTATATTTGTTTGTATACAAATTCATGAATGAGTTTTGTGAAAACGAAAATATTATTTCAGTTTTTCACTGTTTGTGTTTCTTTTTCTCCTCATTCCAAGCAAACGGAGCATATAAGATGTATCTATTTATAGGACGTGTGTATTGGAATGTAAAAGAAAACGACGTTTGAAGAGAATTCATAAACAGAAAATATTTTCTTATTTTATCGATAACTAAAAGCAAAACTACAAACCACTTGAAAACTCTTAAGGATGTTGAACAAAAGTAAAACACTACTAACACCATTTATTTTTCTTTCCTTTTTTTTATTTATTTTCGATTTATCAACAAAGTCCACAGCCTTATTTGAATAGAATAATGGTATTATTTCATATAATTAATTTGTTTGTTGTGGTTTTGTCGTCTGGTTCTGGAGTATTCATCGATGTGAGCTTGTTGTGCGTGATTAACGATAGTGAAATGATTGCAAGTGAAGTAACAATCATTTTTGCGGTAATCCAATCATTTAGATAAATCACCGAAAATAATAAATCCAATAAATGCTCGATAAATGAGGCAAAGGTCAGTGCTATCACCCTGTTGCTGGGAACGAAACCAAATTCAAAGTCCATTTTGAATGCGACACGGTGATCAATAACATCCACAACTAAGCTGAATGCAACGTATAATGTCATTATTATGTAAAATTCGATTGTGTATTTCGTCAAATGTCTGAGATCAAATAATGGAAGAAGAAGAATTGCGGCAAGCAATGTCGTTAAAGGCATAATGTAAATGATCGAGAAATAGTTGAATTTGACATTGTGACGAGCTAGCAGAATTGTAACTGTGCCAAGAGCTAAGCGCGACAGTAACAAAACAAACAAATGTTGTGATCTGTTGTTTACGTCGGTCAGCAATGCATTTGGTTGAATAAAAATTTGTAAAGCAATACTTACAAATGGCAAAAAATAACAAAATGTTGTCAACAATTTTGCACCGGCTAAATAAATCAACGGTTTTTTGACAGTCAAATTCATTGCGCTAAATTGAACATTCGTATGCACATTTTTTGTTTCATTTTTTAGTTCTGGGAACAGACAGTTTGAACTCGATAAATTAAGCGCAAACAAACTATACAATAATACTAATGAGATGCTGCAGATTTCGGGTGAAGCGTCTGCTTGTGTTATTGAAATTATTGTTGCTATTGTGAAAAGACAAGTAAATGGCGATAGGCTGATTTGCAAATGCACAATTATCACCGAAGATAAATAAATAAATCCAATCAATGCGCCCAATACGATTCGCAAAGGAAAATAATCGTAAAATGATGATGATTCGATGGATAGCTGCGTTTCAACTAATAGACATATTATGAAGGAAATTCCAGTAGCAATCTAAATAGAGAACGAATGAAAGAGAGAGAGAAAAAAACACGTTTGCACTCGTTAGTATCACTCGAGTTACTTTCATGCGACGATGGAAGAGGAGCATGTGTGTTTGAATGGGTGTGAAAGTTAACTTACCAGAACTAATTCGATTTTGTTACGATTAATCGTGTGCAAATGAATGGATACCAAAGTTCCAATACAGGTTCCGAAGTAGTACAAAGTGATTACAAAAGAAACATGAAATTCATGTGTGATACGCTCGATTGGCGATATAATCGCTGAATAATATATGTTGCACATGACCACATGACCACACACTCTTTTGTTCTGATATGATTTGAAATCCGTTCGTTTACTTCTTATATTTGGTTCGTTTATCATGCGTATAATTTTCACTAAATCCAGAAATATCTCACATCCAACCCCTTTTGTTTGCCTACCACATTCTCTTTATACTGATTATAAAATTATTGTATTTATTTATTATTTATTTTAATCGGAGTTAGAACGACGAAGAGTTGTTCATCGAACACATCTAACAGCTAACTAAATACACAGCACAAAATACAAAATTTTGATCAAAAAATTGTATATCCCACGCATTTCAATTAAAAAATGTTGTTAGCTTGTCACGTATTATTAGCGCATTTAATTTTCATCGTCGTTGACCGTCGTGGCATTTTGAAATCGCTCTATTTTTACTTTTTACACCGAAAAAAAAAATGTTAAACTGACAAAAAAAATTAAGTTTTGTTGTCAAAAAATGAAAATTTGAATAAAACATTTTTTTTTTGTTTTCTTTTCTTCCGATGAGATAAATGTGCATAATTCGGCTTCAAATACACAATAACTGGTGTCGTTGAAAAAATAAACAAATTCAATTTTGGGATAAAATATCAAGTTCGTTTTTTTTTAAATATATTTAACAGTTTATTAAACTTTGTCATTAGACTTACACGGTTGAGAAAAAAAGTAACCTATACTTTCAACTTTTATGCAAATTATAATTTTGATAAAGAAAACATATTTGAAACTAGTATTTGTTTTAACATTACTCGAAATACTTCGTTGTTTCTTTGTTGTTGTTTTTTTGGTATATACAAAAAATATCAATTTCAACATTGCCAACTTTTACTATCAATAATATAATAGGCAATTAAAAGACTAATTCTAGATTGAGTATTTATTTGCTTGGTGCAAAAACATGTGAAGTAAAGCACTTTAATATTTATTCACTTCTATTCACTTCTAAGGCCAAAGAGTAGAATGCTCATTTTTTCTTAAATTTACAATGCTCTATCACTAATCTTATCTATTCAAAAATATTTATGATTATTTATTTTATTTATTGAAATGAGGAAAAAGAGAACGGCATGGATTTGCTTTCGATAGCTTAGGTCCCTATCGATTAATGTTGAATCTCTTACCGTCTGTTTGTCTGCTTAATATACATATTTTAAATAAATTCTTGTTGTTGATTGTAATCGATTTTTGGATTATTGAATAGCATTAAATCAATATTTTTATATTGCTCCCGAGCTTCTCCAAGCGAGAGATTATCTTTTTGTGGCAGATTGCGAGCAATTTCGTGTGACATAAATGCAACAGTACACATTGATATTATAATGATTGAATTGTGGAATGTATCACATAAATACAATGTTATTAAAATGATGTGCACTAAGTGTTCGATAATCGCAACAAATGCCACCGAAAATCCCTTCAAAGTTACAGGGAAGGCTTCGGCTAGCATACAATGACCGAACACATCCAATGGTATAGTCACATAATTAAAGTAAATAATTAAACAAATGTGTAAAATATACGATAAATCGAACAATGAATGAGTTATGGCGGTGATGAAAAGCACTGAACTTAATACGCACGAAATGTAGTAAATGAAACGTTTCAGATTAAATTTGTATAAAACGGCCGCCGTGATGCTGCCAAAAATAAACCATGCTAAAAGTACCAAGGTAAGTTCACGGTTGTGCAAGAAAGTGATGAAATGTCCAAAGATTGTCGGCGCCTTCTCATTTTTATTGTTTTCCTCTTGCTTCTTGTTATGTTTATTGTTTTCGTTTGATTTTTCCTTATCGCTTTTACTCTCTTCGTGTTCCCGTTTCATTTCTTCCGTTCCCGCTCTCGAGTTCACTTCATTTTTGACATTATGGTCATTCTGGACACCTTTTTCTTGACTATTTTCTGAGCTCTTTTTACTTTCGCCATTTTCACTTCCTTCCGAATGATTATTTCTTTCTGTTGTCGGCGTGTTTCCTTCGTCTGTTCTTGCATGACCGCTTGATTCATTTTCATGTGGTTCACTTTTGTTGTCTTTACTATCTTTTTTACTATCTCCTGTGACAGTTTCCTCTTCATTATTTTCGGTTTTTGAATTATCATTTTTCTTATATTCAGCATCGTGTTCCATAGAGTTTGGCTTTTGGATAGTCGGTTCAGTCTCAGGTGTCTCTCGTTTCAATCTCTCGATATTGTTTTGTTCTTCCAGATGAGAGTGTACTTCGATTTCATTGTTATTATCACCGATGCCAAAATCATGACAATGTTCATTCATATGTTTTTGATCTTGTGTTGACTCCAAATGAGCCACCCCACGTAGGAATATGAGAATGAAAACAATTAGCGGCAAATTGAACGATAGTACACTGCACAGACGGCCATAACAACAGAAAATCAAACTCGTCCGATTTTCAGGTAATAAAACCTTTTTAAAATTGGGCGGTCCATACGTATCAATTTCATCTTGCACGAGATTTTTCATGGTTGAAAAATCATGATGGACCGAACGCGTACTAATTGGTTTTTTCTTCAATTTGCTCACCGTTTGCAAAGCATCCAATTCACCTCCGTCGTTTTGTAGGATAAATGGAACCGTTTCGGTGGCATGCTTGGCTGAAATTACAATAGTCGTCAATCCGAACATTATCAATCCAAATCCATTAAGAAAACTTGCATTGAATAAGCCTTCCGTGTGAAAAAATACCAACACTGACAGCAAAATTGAATAGTTCAACGCTGCTCCGACGATTAACATAAGAAGTTCACGAAATTCCTATTGAGATATTATAAAGTTAATTATTAGTTGTTGAAATAAGAAATAAAAGATATTACTTTGGTTGCATTTTCGCTGGCATGAACTACAACAACGACGTAAATCAGTCCATGGATGAATCCTCCGCACATCCGTGAGGTAACTAAGTAAATATTGGTGTCATTTTTGGATAAAATAAAAAGAACTCCGCTGATTGTAAGTAATGCACCTCCCACCAACTTTCCACCAAAAAATGAATGATAAAAATGAAATTCAATATGGTGACAAATTCAAATGGTGCAAATCAATAATACACATACGTAAAGATGTCCTTTTCGAAATTTGTACACCGCATGGCCAGCACAGAAATTTCCCATTATTGCACCAATGTAGAATGACCAAATGACAAAATGAAAATAGAAGGTTTTCTCGACGCCATAATGATGGCAATTATATAAAGAAAAGACTCGATAAATTCCCCAACAGATATGGATGCCACTACTCATCAATAGCAAGAGACCTGCATTTAGTTGGAGCACACACAGAGACAAAGAAAATCAAAACAAATACACAAACGAATAAATAACACTACATTTGATAATTACCACCACAAATGCATTTCAGTTGTTCACTATTTTTGTGGATGAATTTTCGATAGCTCATATTTTTTTCAAACTTTTCGTCAAACATTTCATTTTCATTGTGATCGTCTTCTTCATCGTATGGAACAGTAGTCTCCTGATTGTTGTCACTTGTTTGATAGTTGGGATATTGACTGACATTCATTTCAATATGTTCATTTTGATCATTTTCTTCGAATGACGCTGTTGATGTGCCAGCGACATTCTCGAATGCCATAAATTTCGAGGCCATTCTTAAAATTTATACATTCACATACACGGTTACAACAACAGAAGATAATACTTATTTCTATCTTTGCATGCACTGAAAGTCAGCCTACCGTCTTTGCTATTAATAATTCAACAGTTACAAATGATAAATTGATTGATTGTGACAAACTGTATTGTGAAGAAAGAAAAAATTTGAGCAAAACCACAACTAGACTGATAGAATTACTGTGACCGAATGAAAATTGTCGAACATTGTGAGATGCTAGTACGAACGACACGTCGAAACTAAATGGCCCAAATGGCATTATTCGGTCGATTTTACTGTTTCATGGATTTACGCTTTAACTTACATTCATGTTCGTCAGACTGTCGGGCGCCAGGCTCTGTCTCCCCATTTTTGGATTACAGTTTGGATGTATAAAATTACGTACGTGTCTATTCAAATCTATTGGATAAATTGTTCGGAGCAAGCTGATGGGATACAACAGCATCAAACATGTACCAAAAAACGATGAAGAAAAATTGTATTTGTATGCAGTGTTTTGTATTTATGTATGTATGCGTATGATATTGAATCATTGCTGTGTGTGACAAGAATTGAAACAATTTTCACGTCGCATAGGCATCTATTGTACCCAAGAATCATATTTAAATGTGGGTGTGCATTTTTCTAGATTTCGTACAAATTGCTGAAATATACTGTTGATGCCACTGCTGTTTTTGGTTGTTTTTATTGTTGTCGTCTTCGTCATCTATATCATCGTTCGCGTTATCCACTTGTAAATATGAAGACATGAGAGGAAAATGCTATCAAGGACAAAGTCATGCTACCGATTTTGGTAAACAGTATTTAATTTTATTCAAGTGATTCATTTCGTATAAAATCTGATTGAAACAAAGTACTAAACATACAATCTGTCAAGAACGGTCTATCTTAAATTTTATAAATTGAATGAAAAAAAAACTTCGGTTCGCTTTAAATAAAAGGTTTGATGTCAATGATGATAAACAAATGTATATGGTTAGAAAATTATAGATTTTGACTTCAATTTGTCAGATTAATTAACTTAACTAACGGATAGGTCTTGTAAAACAATTTTAGGCAATAATTTTGATTTTCATTTCATTCGATAGTTATCTTAAAATTATATTTGCGGGATCCAAAAACTATGCTATCTTTCTGCTTAAATATGAATCATTTCATAAAATTGTCAGCGATATTTTAAGTACGGATTTTTTTTTAAATCCAAGGAATTCAGTTGTTCAAATTGTCAAAATTATAGTTTCGATTTTTTGTTTCTTTTGCGTGTGAACTTATTAACTATTTAATTTAGAACTAAGTGATTAAAGTATTTGATATGATGATATGAGCAATTTAGCCAAGGAATTTGAAATGATTAAACGAAAGTGTTCACTATGCACTTTCAAAGAGAAAATTGAATTTAACTTTTCGATAAATGTCGCGTGTTTGTCGTAATGATAAGCCCTTTGTCTTACGAGGAACTGTAAGCAATGTGGACCAACCCATTATAATGAGGCCAATTGAGATGGCAAAAAAGGCAGACGTATCAGAATGTAGTTTAAATAGAGTAATGAACACCATGTGCACAATGTGTTCGATGCCGGTGGCAATGATAATCGACCACGATTTTGTAGCAAAAGAAAATGCTTCACTTGTTTGTACGTGGCCAACACAATCAATGCTCATCGATGCAAAAATAAAGAAAATGATGATAAAAATATTAATTGAAAATGGTGTATGGAAGAAATCCTGAGAAACGGAAAACAACACCATTATACACATAACAAATAGAAGTATTCCGCATAAAATTGAAAAGAAATACAGATACTTTTTGCGCTCAAATTGATCAATAAAGAACATTGTACACATGCCAAAAATAAAGCGTGCGGTTAGCAGTGACAACAGCAGGTACAAATTTATTGAGTCCGGATTGATTTGTTGATTGAAAAGTCCCATAATTAACACGGTGAACGGAATATTTTTTGCACAAACACTAAGTACTCGCACTCCACACACAATTAAAAGCGGTCGCAAATTATCGATGCTAAATGGATTGCGGCTATCAAGCTCATCTTCGTTTAATTGATGTTTCATTTCGATGAAATCGTGTCGAATTTTCGGCGTTTCACCTTTTTCGTTGCGAAGTTTTACCATTGTCGCTATGACAAGTTCATCTCGTTCGCTAACACTACAATTACTCGAGTATTTGAGTAGATATGGTGCAGATTCAATTGTTAAAAATGGAGCAACCGCAAGCGCCAAAATGGAATAAAAGCAATTCAAAAATCCCATGATACACTCTGAATCTATATCATTTTCTTTGGTGCCATTTGTTGTAAAACCAGCCATGAATAGTGAAAATGCCGAAACGTAGCCAATACCACGAAGTATAACACCACGAATCTGATTCACACTGTTCTCACCGGCATGTGTTATTACAGTCAAGTAGGCAAGGCCTGCAATGAAAAATCGCAATTTTATTTTCGTGCTGGAATTGAAAATATTGATAATTGAATAATTGATCCTACCATTGGCTAATCCAGCTAGAAATCGTCCAGATGACAAAACGGAATTTATACGGAGGTCAGTAAAGAGACGAGCTGTAAACAGTAAGCTGCTCAGCAGAAGAATCAATGCGGCAAAAATCTATGTCAAACATAAAAATACATATGAAAATTGTATTCAACAATCCAATTAGTTTAACGAACATAAATAACATACATAAATGCGTTTCTTTGACCAGGTCGGAATTAAAACTGCTGCAATTATGCTGCCACAAATTGTACCAAGATACCATGCTCCAACAGTTGTTATTACTTCCAACTCTAACCAACTAGATTTGATTAAAAATCGTTTTTAGAATTATTTTCATATTTCGATGAATCCGATTATAGTATGTACCTGGAGGATGCAAAAATTTCCCAAAAAGCCCAAACCGTATGCACTCCACTTCCCAGCAACACAATTAAACCTTTTTAAAATTAGAAAATAGAAAACACACACCATCGCCCACACATACACTTCAGTTAGATAAACAAATTAAAATAAACATCGACATAGACGACGTATGATAAAACGTACCGGCTGTTAGTGAGGTTATTTGACGTTTATTTTTCAATACAACAGCAAATATATTGCGATTCGGTACATGCGGCGGTGACAACGGTGTCGGATGTGATCTTTGGACTGATGTTGTTAATCTTGGTGGCAAATCGGGTGTTGGTATCAGTGCATCTTCTTGGTGACCCAGGTCATTTTCATTTGGCTTTTGTTCAAAAGACATTTTTTTTTCATCTATGAGCTCACTGAATTTTAGCAAACAAATGATAGCAATCCGTGAATTAATCACTGAAATTCAATTCGAAAATTCACTTGGCACAACACACTCAGTTGGGATAAAAATAATTTATTCGTTCACCATTCGGCACATCACAACTTTTTTTTATTCGATTCTCTTATATTTCCAATCGTTAAAACACAATTTCACTAGTTTTTCGCATTTATTTGGATTAAATTGTCTGAATTTTTAACATTATTCAATCAATTTTCGAATGAAATTATCATTTTTTCTTATGTACATTTATCGAAAACAATGTAATACGTACATCGTTCTGTTACCTTCGTTATTCAACTAAATTAACACTATTCTACGTTTGCTTTTTCTCTCTGTTCACTGTCATTTACTTCTTTTCTGTCATATTGAAATGTGCTTGCGGATCGGTCACGTTCACTTGCGCTCTGTCTAACCAACCGCAATGCGATGCAAACGCAACGATCAACACGTACCCGACAATCTCACAAACAAAGACTGAATCTGACGCGCAACTTTAAATTGATTGTATTGTGTATATTTCATCGTTTACGCTGTTCGTGCACTGTATGTTTGTGCGCTACACAGTTGCAATGTTAGAGAATAACAAATGAGAAAAAAAGAAGAAAACGACAGCGACGACGACGACGCATTACATCGAATCAATTATGATCAATTGGAAAATCTCAATATGCAGGCGCACAGAATCTGATCTGACTGTTGGACCATATGCGGTTTATTGGAGTATTTAAATTGTTTTAAAATTCTAAGCGAATTACAGTCAGCGTACGTAATTTATTTCGATTTGAATTTCGGGTGATTTAATGCGATTTTAATTCATATTGCATTTTTGAGCGCATTTTCAATTTGGTTGTATAAAACTAGCTGTCATAAAACACTTGAAATGCAATTTGTTCACCATAATGTTGACTAAGTAGCATCAAAATGTGATGCTATAATAAGTATTATCTCATATCAATTGATTTCGTATTCGGTTGATTAAATCAATTCCATATAAAAGTTAAATCGAATGAATGGCATGTTTGTTCGTTGCTTGACATGACCAAGTTCCATAGCTCGGTATTGTGTGCCACAACTTCAATGCCAACCAATTCAAATTAGTATTTGAATTCCAGAATATGCTAAATAAATAGAAATCACACATATAACTCAAATGGACAAAGTTCATGCACTTATATTTCAACCAGGCGCTCCAGCTAACTGAACAGTTGCTGATATTGATTGCATTCATCGGCAGCGTTTTCGATTATGACACACTATGTCGCTGTAGAATATATCATTCGACTCATAGCTAGTAAACAGCAATCAGCAGAAGCAGCCATTAGCCAGCCAGTTCAAGTCCGAGTCTGATTTCAACTAATAAATAAACATATGATTTATTAGTACACAATTTAAATGTTTCAAATAGAAATCATAGTCTTATGAAAACAGCAAGGAAGGCGTCTAAACGTTTGTCTTATTAATTTTGCATTTTATTTTCAGTCGGAGAACATTTGATGGTATCAAATTTTGTATTTTCTTATCAAATTCCATCTATTGGATCCCGTTCAATTGTTATCCCGATTGGACGATAAAACTTCCCGAAACCGAAAGCAAATGAAATATGAAGATATATTTTTTTTCGCAACCGAAGTATGATAATTCAAAACAAATGACGCCACTACATTCATATGAAACAGTCGAGTTCAAATTTCACACTCCTTCATATACATGCCGTTTAAGCTCGTGTGACCGTCCATTACCATTGAATATTCATAAGTTTACGATTTTATTTATTCAAACCAAATACAACAACATTCGCTCGTTTGCTTGTGTATTTTGGCTATTTCAAACCGTTTTTTTTTGTTGTTGTTATATTCAAAATTGTCTGTACTCCTTTTACTCGATTTTTATCGTTTTGTATACAGCTTTTAAATTGATATGCGTGTACATCAACGAACTGACGAAAACGAAATCACTGCACTTACTTTTTGTACAGAACTAATGAATAATTCCAAAACACAAAGCCTAGCACATTTTTACCGCGGAAAAGTGATTTAGTAGGCATTTTGAAAGCAACTGAAACGGTTATGTAAAAGTTAAACAATTCAAAGAATTTCTTTTAAAAAAATCCTTATTATTTAAAATAAGAATTCATTATACATCATTTTGTATAAAAAAAAGTGTGTACGATAAATTGATTTGACCAATTTAGGTAACATATAAGTGAAAGTTATGGCATATATAATTGAAAAAATCACCGAACAATATTCAAGGATATGGGAATCGAGAGGTATTAATAAAAAAAATCTTCAATCAGTTTTAAACATTAAATAAACCATTTTTTATTGCTTTTCAAGACAATCGTCTACATCATTTACCCTTCATATCGAGCCCGATACCGATGATAATTTTGGTTTCAATCTACCTATTTATCATTCGAAATGGGAAGAAATTCATGGAACACCGAAAACCCTTGAAAATCAAGCGTTTAATTATCGTGTATAACATATTACAAATAATCGCGAACTCAACTCTGTTCCTAGTCGTAAGTTCATTGACTTGCATTAATTTGAAATGCAATACCGTTCCGTTTTATCCACTTTCTACTCTTTTCTTGAACATATGTGTAATTGATTTTTGTTTGTATTACAGGTAACCTACTATATCTTCTTTGCTGACACTAATTTTAGTTTTCGATGTGAATTGAGCAATTATTCAACGGATGACGTTGGAATGTTTGGAGCCTACATGTCTTATAGCTATTTCATTCTTAAGTTGGCCGATTATCTCGATACCATTTTCTTTATTTTGCGCAAAAAATCGGATCATGTGTCATTTTTACACGTTTATCACCATGTGGCGGTATCTGTAGCTGCTTACATCTGTGTACTCTTTGCAACAGGTTTGTACACAACAACAACAACAACAACAACACATTTTTAATTATTTATGTAATTTCGTATTATTTTTTCGAATGTAGGTGGACAGGGCATATTATTAGGTTTGTGCAAATTTGTACAACAATGCGTACATTATTAGTAAAATTGTTTTTTTTTTTTTCATTCAAAAGGATATTTAAATACTCTGGTTCATGCAGTGATGTACACCTATTACTTGTTAACAATTTGGAAACCCGAAATCAAATCAAGTAAAACCACAAAGAAAAACATCACACGAATGCAAATGGTATACACTCTTCGATGAGTGACATTTTTAAAAATTGAATATAAATTGATGTATCCGATTTCTTTTTTCCAGATTCAGTTCACAATTTTAGTCGTTCATTTCGGTCACTCGTTTGTGATACCCGGAGATGATTGTGACTACCCGAAATTTTTGTCATTTATGGGCGTTACACAAAACATCTTCATGATTATTCTGTTTTCGGACTTTTATTGGCGCGCGTATGGTAAAAAATCAATACAAAAAACAGAGTAATTGAATTCAGTAGCAAATTCATAAAAACAAACCAAGTTCACAAGGAATATTTTTCTATTATTGTACAATGTAAGTGATCTAGAAAATTAGAAAAATATTTATGACTATCGTTTGGACGTAGAGTTTCTTTTTATAGTTTTTTTTTTGAATAAATTTCTGCATTAAAGTAGATTTTTAAACATTTGTCTTTTCAATTAATTTACTATGCCAATAAGTTCCGAATAAAACTCATTTTTTAGTTCATACCCAATATTTATGAGGGAAGAAAAGGTGAACATTTTTAATTTTATATAGTAACTGCCATTCAGTCAAGAACAATGAGCGACAATTTCATTCCATTTTCATGTCGTTTCAATTTAAAATCGTTCAGTTCTTCAAACCTAGATGGCTCTGATGGTCTATTTGCTATTTGCTATTTACAAATTAACACAAGACTTTCAGTTTCAATTTCTATTTATTTCAACAATTGGAAAAAAATATCAGGATTAATTTGCAAATGTTTTCCCGTATGAAATATAAAGATATTTTTGAGTATTATTTGTAGCATCCAACACATGAACAACGTACTTTTCCTTGGCGTTTATTACTGATGACGCACTGAAAATAAAACAAACATTTTTGAAAATCGTTAAATTATGTCCAAGATGCAATTATTTTTTGGAAAGTGTAATTTTTTTTACCTTTTCATGGATTGCTTCGAGTCCAACCTGATATTGAGTGATGGCATAATTTTATCAAACATACCAAGAGCATTGCTCCAAACGATTGTGGCGTTGAGTTCAGTTGCCACTTCGTAGAAAATTTCAATATTTTCTGTCCATATTGATGCGGCCGTTGATTTTACCAGCTGAATGGCTTCTTTGGTTGTACGGAAAAAATTGACTGGGATTGGAATTTGGTTGAATGGTGTGTCGGTAAATTGAATATATTTCGGCGGAACATCGATCAATAGACAAATGGTTCCATTTTTATTACAAATCAATTTTCCGCCAAATTTCTTGGCCAAATCTTCTCCATTCGGTTGTTTTCTTTCATTTGTACCATTTGTTGCTGCGTTCAAGCGTTCTTCAGTCAATAAATCTAACATCTTATTTCGAAGCGATTCTTGAACATAGACCGATCCAATACGCCACGGTGACCGGGTTCGATCCGAAAGATTCGAAATCAACGCATCAATAGCAGATGTCACATCTGCTGAATCAAAAATGATTTGCGAGCTTTCTGCGAATGTTGATGGGGTTGGAGTCAACGTAGAAAGTTCTTCAGTGAAATTTTTACCAAGCAAATATGAAACTAATTCTTTTCGTTTGGCATCAGTTTGAATTGAAAATCCACCAGTTGAATTTTGTTGTGCCAATAAATGACATTCCAATAAAAATTCTCCAACTGATACATCGCTTTGGGCATTCAAAATTGGTAATATATTCTCTTTCTTTAAAGCCTCCTTAGCTGACTCAATGAAAATTTGTGCCCATTTTAAATGTTTTAATGTAATTTTTTCTGGTTGTGCCTTGTTTAACTCATATTCCAGCCGGGCAATCTCTTTGAAATTTTTCAATGCAAATTGTACACGTTCATTCAAACACTCGGAATCTTTAAATGTTAACCTTAGTACCGGCAATTTTTCACTTGACGTCGATATTGGTTGATTAAAATCAATTTGATCTTTACGTAACATTTCGTTCACCGTTTTCCAATAAAAATCACTTGAACTGCTCATAATTTGAAATTTGTTTTTGTTGAACAACTTGTGGAATATTCACATGCAAACAGTGAACTGATATAAACTGAAGTGACATTTCTATTTTGGTGTTGTGTGTCTATTTTTTGTCTTGATAACGCAGCGCTACGTTCATAATATGGCATGCGTTTCATGTACTTTGTGTCCGCTCAACAATACTAAATCCACTCTTATCTTGTACGGCACGAACGCTATCAGAAGTTACGTTATATGTTTATACTTGTTCACTGTTAAGGGTCATTGAATGATTATTATTCTCGATTTCGATGTTTGAACAGAATAAGAAATCGTTTTTTGAACTTTGTTATTTGAGCTATATGAGCGCATGTAATAATCTTCCAATTTCTTTTATTTCAAGTTCTTTGTATAGAACAAGATTTGAATGAGAAGTAAATTCTTGTTCCACTTAGAGAACGTGTTGGTTTTAAGTTTAACATGCAAAAACAAAATAAATAATCACTCTTAAAGTTGTTTACTTTTTATAACAAACGCACCATGTATTTTGCTCAAACAGTATTTTGCACACTTTGAGTGAATGTTTCACCATATTTCACCACAAGCACATGGTGCATTGATAATAAATACTTTGGGGTCATTGCTATGGCAACAATCTTGATCTTCAATTTTGCATACTTTTTTTACATCAAACTTAAAATTTACTGTTTTCTTATTTTTATTTATGAAATTTTGAAGTTTTGATATAAGCATACCGAATGAAATCCTTTTGAAAAATAGTCAATAATAAATATAAACAAACCATTAAAAGCTTCAATGCTCGAAAGGGGAGAATGTGAATGTTTTCGGCATTTGTCATGTTAAAATTACGGAGAAGATGCGCAGAAGCAATTCTCATTGAATACGCATTCGTTGAAAATACATTCACAAAACAAAACGTCAAATTGTCGAATACAATGAAATTTTTTTGAAAACATTGTATAAACCAAGATATTGCTGTGTGAATGAAGGAGAACATTTACGAATGTATTTGTAAAAGTGGAAAAAGGGGAGTTTTTTTGTGAACATTTTCTCATTCACAGAGCACAGCAGCAAGTAAAAAGCTTTGATTATCTAGTATTCTTCAGTATCTATCTTTGAAAGCATCTATCCCAACTGAAAAGTTATATCTTCGAAATAAATTATTCTTTTTCAGTAACGAAAATAAAATAAATATTTGAAAAAAGAATTTTATTTTAACTTAATTATTTTTAGTTTGAAGAAAAAGGGTAAGTAATAAGCGTAGAGAGAAGCAGTGTAAATGAATCGCTGTGCAAATATTAAGATGCTGTGACAGATGTAAAAAAGATGTCTGCCGTTCAATCGAATTGATGCGATTTTTTATTCGAACATTGACAAAAGTGAACAAAAGGATACAAATAATTCGAACAAATTTAAAGTTATTATGATTTTTTACTTCAATATTTTCTATGAAAATATCGTTTGAAAATTGAGATTCAGATTTTCAGTATCACATTAATGATACACAAGCGTAATAAGATTTATTGATTTTTTCACAAACCAGCGCCTACAACTATTGGAATTCGATTGTGATAGGAAAGAATTTAATATTCATAATTTGGAGTCAATTATTTTGTAAATGCAATGGAAATCAACACTTTTGGGACACATTTCGTCATCTAAATCAAGTGAGTCAATTGAATTGACTAGAATCTTGAAAAAATGCTGGGACGTAAGCAAAGCTTAAAGGGAGGTGAACTCATTCTGGCCGATTATGGACCCGAAGAGAGCCTCAATGAGAATGCAGATATCGAATGGGTGAACAAAGTGAGCATACAAACGGATTTGTTTTAATTTTGTGCAAAACTAATTAAAATGTTCATCATTTTAGCCATGGGTGAGAAAGATTATGCGAACTTGTGCTTTATTATCACTTGCATCAATTTCACTCAACACACCGAAGACATTTGAAAAGATACCAGTCCTTCAATATGTCACATTCATTGTTGACACATCCATTACACTCTTATTTACTGCCGAAATGATTGCAAAAATGCATATACGTGGCATTTGGAAGGTATTTTTTGTTTTGTTTACTTTTTATTCAGTTTAACAGATAAAAATTATTATTTTTTAGAAAACACTACACAGTGAAGTTCCATATTTCCGTGATCATTGGTGTCAATTTGATGCAAGCATGGTGATATTCCTATGGACATCAGTGACATTGCAGATATTTCAATTAATGGAGATTGCATCGAAATTTTCATATCTGACAATACTTCGTGCACCGCGGCCATTGATTATGATTCGATTTTTGCGAATATTTCTCAAATTTAACATGCCAAAAGCTCGGATAAATCAAGTGTTCAAGTAAGTTTGTCAAATACGTTCACGTTTCGCCAAAATATAATAATGATCAAACAACTAAAACTGTCCTTCACTGCTTCACTTTTTCCAGGCGTTCGAGTCAACAAATATACAACGTAACGTTGTTTTTCTTATTTTTTATGTCATTGTATGGATTATTGGGTGTTCAATTTTTCGGTGAATTGAAAAATCATTGCGTTATGAACACAACGACATTGGAGTAAGTAGTTGAATCTGTAAATAAATACATGGAACGAGTGCAATATTTATGTATCTTTTCTATGCTAACAGGCAATTAACGATGAATTCACTTTCCATTCCGGATACATTTTGTTCGACGGATGCCGATAGTGGGTATCAATGTCCACCTGGCATGAAATGCATGAAACTAGACTTCCTGAGCAGTTACGTCATGGGTTTCAATGGCTTTGAGGACATTTATACGAGCATTTTCACGGTATATCAAGCGTCCAGCCAAGAAGGATGGGTTTTTATAATGTACCGCGCAATTGATTCATTACCTGCTTGGCGTGCTGTCTTCTTCTTTAGCACGATGATCTTTTTCCTTGCTTGGCTTGTGAAAAATGTTTTCATTGCTGTTATCACTGAAACGTTTAATGAGATTCGTGTCCAATTACAACATGTGTTTATGAAACGAGGTCAACTTCAGAACAGCTCAACAATTTTGTTATGCGGTGATGATTCCGGATGGAAGCTAATCACAGTCGATGACAATAAGCACGGTGGTCTAGCGCCCGAGGCATGCCATGCAATTCTACGATCTCCATATTTTCGAATGATTGTCATGACCATCATATTGGCGAATGGTATTGTGACAGCAACGATGACATTTAAACATGACGGTCGTCCGAGGGATGTGTTCTACGAGCACTATTATTATATTGAGCTCATGTTTACATTTATTCTGGACTTGGAGACATTATTTAAGATTTATTGTTTGGGTTGGCGTGGCTATTACAAACATTCAATACATAAATTCGAGTTACTTTTGGCCATTGGTACAACACTGCATATTATTCCCGGCCTTTATTTGTCGCCATTAACATATTTTCAAGTGCTGCGAGTCGTACGTTTGATCAAAGCATCACCAATGCTTGAAGGATTTGTTTACAAAATTTTCGGACCTGGCAAAAAACTTGGATCTCTCATTATATTCACCATGTGCTTGTTAATTATTAGTTCATCAATATCAATGCAACTCTTTTGCTTTTTGTGCGATTTCACAAAGTTTCAAAGTTTTCCCGAGGCATTTATGTCTATGTTTCAAATCCTAACACAAGAAGCCTGGGTCGAAGTTATGGATGAAGTGATGATCAGGTAATGATTGAAATAAAAAGAAAAATAATTTTGTCCAATAATCAAAATAATCACTCGAATTTGTTTTATAGAACGTCAAAAACGCTTACACCATTCGTTGCGGTCTATTTTATTTTGTACCATTTGTTCGTGACCTTGATAGTGTTGTCACTGTTCGTTGCTGTCATTTTGGACAATTTAGAATTGGATGAGGATATAAAGAAGTTGAAACAACTTAAATTTAGAGAGCAGTCGGCCGAAATCAAAGAAACATTACCGTTTCGATTGAGAATTTTCGAAAAATTTCCCGACTCCCCACAAATGACCATCTTACACAAAATTCCAAACGATTTCTCGTTGCCAAAGGTTCGCGAATCGTTTATGAAGAACTTTGTGGTAATGGGCTCAAATGTTGATGATCCATCAATGGATATGGGCATGGACATGCATATTTCTGAATGTTGGGAAACAAATGTTGTTTTTCGAAAACAGAAACCGGTTCGCACAATGAATAAAATGCCAAAAGTGCGCACTGTCGGCACTTCACTGAGAAAATTGGCCATCACGCATATAATCAACGATTCGAATAATCAACGGTTAATGTTGGGAGATTCGGCAATGTTGCCGATTGTTGGAGGTGTTAAGACTGGAGCCGGAAAAGGGAATGCAAATAATGCCGGAGGTGGTGGTGGTCTCAAACATCAAGGTAAAACATAATATGGAAAGTCAATCGAATGATAAAATATAACTTTTTTTTAAAAAACACAGGAACTTTGACTCATGCAAAACAATGGAGAGTGGATCAGAAAAAATTTGGAACTCGATCGATCCGACGAAGTGTTCGTAGTGGTTCAATTAAATTAAAACAGACATACGAACATCTAATGGAAAATGGTGATATCGGTGCGGCTACCCGTGTTACAACGTCATCTCGAGCCAGACCACAAGATTTGGATATCAAATTACTTCAAGCAAAACGTCAACAGGCTGAAATGAGACGGAACCAACGTGAAGAGGATTTACGTGAAAATCACCCATTTTTCGATACTCCATTGCTTATCGTGCCGCGTGAAAGTAAATTTCGAAAAATTTGCCAAAAAATCGTTCATGGACGTTATGATGCACGACTAAAAGATCCACTCACTGGAAAAGAAAGAAAGGTTGAATACAAAAGCCTACAGTAAGTTTTATTTTGAATTGTCGCAACAAATGACACTTATTATAATTTGTGTTTTTGTTTTCTAATTTTATTAGTAACTTTTTGGGCCTTGTCACATATTTAGACTGGGTTATGATATTGGTAACAACGATTTCATGCATTTCAATGATGTTTGAAACATCACATTTTCGGGTAATGGAACAACCGATTCTTCAAGTGGCCGAATATGCATTCGTGATTTTTATGAGCCTCGAATTATCGCTAAAAATTCTAGCCGATGGGCTATTTTTCACGCCCAAAGCCTACATTAAAGACGTCGCTTCAGCACTTGATGTTTTCATTTATATCGTTTCTACAACATTTTTATGCTGGATGCCCTTAAAAGTGCCGAGTAATTCGGCTGCCCAACTATTAATGATTTTAAGATGCTTGCGACCTTTACGAATATTCACTTTGGTTCCACATATGCGAAAGGTCGTATACGAACTATGTCGGGGATTCAAAGAAATTTTATTGGTATCGACATTGCTTATTTTACTCATGTTCATATTTGCCAGTTACGGTGTTCAACTGTACGGTGGACGGTAAGTAAAGATGAGAATCACTCAAATTGTATTCAGCATGACAATTTTTTTTGATCATTTTGTAGGCTTGCTCGTTGCAACGATCCCACGATATTGAATCGATCGGATTGTGTTGGTGTTTTCATGCGACGTGTATTCGTGTCGAAAATGAAACTAAAACTTGGAACGAATGAATCATATCCAGCGATGCTTGTACCAAGAGTATGGTAAGACTCTCACTAAAAACCAGCACATGAATTATTATGTACACAAACTAATTGGCAAAACGTTGATAATATTTAGGGCGAATCCGAAGAGATTTAATTTTGATAATATTGGAGATGCCATGCTAGCACTTTTCGAGGTGTTAAGCTTCAAAGGATGGTTGGATATTCGTGATGTTTTAATCGCCGGCGTGGGTCCGGTAAGTGAGATTGTATATTTATATCGAAATCATTTTTAATTAATACCGCTGTACATTTTAAGGTGCACGCAATTTATATTCACGTGTATATTTTCCTCGGCTGTATGATTGGATTAACGTTGTTTGTTGGTGTTGTTATCGCAAATTATTCGGAGAACAAAGGTACTGCTTTGCTCACCGTCGATCAGCGACGTTGGTGTGATTTAAAAAAGCGTTTAAAAATCGCTCAACCTCTTCATCTACCGCCTCGTCCCGATGGCCGCAAATTTCGGGCATTTGTCTATGACATAACTCAAAACATTATTTTCAAACGATGTATTGCCGTCTTTGTTGTCATAAATAGCTTGCTGCTATCAATAACGGTTAGAATTGTTATTCAATAGCTTTAATGTTCAAAACGTTAATGAAATATATTTTACTTTGCATTTGCAGTGGATAAAAGATGAAATATACACCGAACGTCTTGTTACCATCTCAATGTTGCTCACTATCGTTTTTGTGATCGAGGTAAAGATTCTTTACTAAAGAAAAATATTTTGAATCTAAACTAGGTTAATTACTAATTTCATTTAATTGCTTTCTTTACATCGATTTCTCCTTTCAATAAAAGGTGGTCATGAAAAATATTGGTAAGAATTTTCGCAAGAAATTAATCAATATTACGATTTAAAAAAACCTAACAAAACTTTGTGCATTTTAGCATTCACACCACGAGGATATTGGCAATCACGACGAAATCGCTACGATTTGCTTGTTACTGTTGCTGGCGTTGTTTGGATTTTTTTACAAACAGTATTTCGCATTGACTTATCATACTTTTTTGGTGTTATGGTGGTCATTTTACGATTTTTCACAATCACCGGAAAGCATACGACACTGAAAATGTTAATGTTAACGGTGGGTGTGTCGGTGTGCAAATCGTTTTTCATTATCTTCGGAATGTTCTTGCTCGTATTTTTTTATGCACTAGCTGGCACGATACTGTTCGGAACAGTAAAATATGGCGAAGGCATTGGTCGTCGTGCAAATTTTGAAACGCCAATTACAAGTGTTGCGATGCTCTTTCGCATTGTAACGGGTGAGGACTGGAACAAAATAATGCACGATTGCATGGTTCAGCCACCGTACTGCTCCGTCGCCGATAATTATTGGGAAACGGACTGTGGAAATTTCACCGCAAGTCTTATCTATTTCTGTACATTCTACGTCATCATCACATATATCGTACTAAATCTGCTAGTGGGTACGTTGCAATACAAAATATAGAAAAACATTTCCAGAACATATACCATACACAGTGAAAATACTCAAAAATAATGTTTAATTTTCTATTTCACAGCTATTATCATGGAGAACTTTTCCCTGTTTTATTCCAATGAAGAAGATGCTTTACTTTCATATGCCGACATAAGAAATTTTCAAAACACTTGGAACATCGTTGATATACATCAACGTGGTGTAATCCCCGTCAGACGGGTTAAATTTATTTTGAGATTGTTAAAAGGTAGATTGGAATGTGATCCACAAAAGGATCGACTTTTGTTCAAATACATGTGCTATGAATTGGACAAGCTACATAACGGAGAGGACGTTACATTCCACGATGTCATTAAGTAATTATATCAAAACACTGCCAACACTTATAATTATCAGTTTCATTGAAACAATATTATGTTTGATCGTAGCATGTTATCCTATCGTTCGGTGGACATAAGAAAAGCGTTACAACTTGAGGAACTATTAGCACGAGAAGAATTCGAATATATTATTGAAGAAGAGGTTGCAAAGCAAACGATCCGAACATGGCTTGAGGGATGCTTGAAAAAGATTCGAACACAAAATGCAAATGTAATTTTCTATTTTTTTGCTCTCTCAAAAACAGAGTTATAATTTCTACATAGTAAAATTTTTCGTATAAATTACAGAAGCAACAAAATTCATTGATAGCTGGCCTACGTGCTACGAATGAGGCTTTATTAAAACAAGAAATCATAAATGCAGGAATGCCAGCAAGTACACAAACAGACGTTACATCTGGAACGTCAAACGGTTCTGCTGAGAAAAAAGAGACATCACCAGAATGTCCGGATCCATTGCAAGCAGAGCATGCTCCAAAAGAAACAACTCCATCCACGAGTAAATGATTCCTTTTCAAAATGCAATTTAAAGCGAAATTAATGTGGCCAATTTTTGTTATAGCAACATCATCGCAAACATCAGCAGCTGCAACAGCAACTGAACAAATGCGTTTACGTAAAAAATCACAAAATTTAAACCGCTCCGATTCGACGGGAAGTTCGAGTGGTCGAAAGTTCTTTTTAGCTCCAACCTTATCTGATCCACAAGCTCTGCGCGGCGATAAATATGGTCAAAAGAAGAAACCAAATAATTTAATAGGCACATGTAGTGGCACAAATGTTGGTGGGAGCTCGGGTCTTTCAACGCCAACTGGAACTAGACCGCGAAGTCAAATCTTACAGGCCGATCATTCTGTACGAGCCAAAAATCAAGTCTTACGCCCCGAAACTACAACTGAATCTGAAGAATATGAAGATGTTGCGGGCACATCAATACCATTAACGACAACGACTGCAATCAGTAAACATTCATTACCACCGTTACCAACTGACACAACAAGTTCACTGTTTCATGCTACAACATCTCAATCGATGCACGGATTTGATTTACAAACGAGTTCCCCATTTGATCCAGCCGGCGGTCGGTCAAGCAATCTGAATAACAACAGCAGCAGCACTGGATCGAATGTATTACCATCAACATCAAAAGTGGCCACCAATTCAATGGGTACAAATGTAAATGTTGCATACGAAGTGCACGATTGGTGGACGGATCAAGTAAATATGCAAAGCAGTGATGAGGACGATGATGAATAATAAAACGAATTCAGTAATATTTGAATAATAAGAACAAATGACGAATATAATAGGTTTGCAAAATATTTAAATTATTAGTGCGAAACAAGAATAACCGATAGTAAAGACATGTGTAGAATATATTTCTAATTAATATCCTAAGTTTTAAATAGAAAATGTGCACGAAGTTGAATATATTATAGTACATGGAAAGCTGTTAAACAGTATATATTTTAGTTGAAACCTCAAGATTATGTGTTGATTTTTATTATTATAAATAAAGAAAATTTTGTCAATGCTTTGTCATTACATAATTTAAATATATGTGATCAAGTTGTTTTTGTCTCATAAAGGCATCAAAACTAACGTTTTTATTCATGGGCGTTACGATTGCTGGCCTTATATTCGACGGGCATCCAAGAAACAAAGCAATTTTTAATAGGGTGTGACAGAAATATGAAAAAATGATAAACAACCTTATCTATGGGACCCCCTGAACACGAATCAGGCGTTTTTTTACAAAATAAAATGTCTTACATCCGTAAGATGAACTTTTCCGCACTGTGATCCGCATTTATTACATATATTTTTCTGTAAATTTAAATTCACGAGAAAACTGAATTTGACATTAGTTTTACGATACAAATAATTTTCAACACGCTTTTCATACAAAAATGTCTAAAAATGGGAATTTTTGTATCAATTTGGTTTTCTCGTGCCAAAAAACCCCCAATACATATTTTTGAGTGTTTAAGAATACATTAAACACGACTTTTGGAAGAAAAATTGAATTTTTCTCATGGGCATCACACCAGACATGACACTTCACTCTATCAACCAAAGTCGCTCAAAATCTAATGGTTTCTATTCCTCTTAGGTGTGTGCGGAAAAGTTAAAATTAAAACTGAGTTGTCACGATTCCACCGCGTGATTACAAAAAATGGCACATTTTTACACTATACTTTTCAGAACAGAACCCACACATTACATCTGAATAGAAAAATTTATCGAAACTCAAAAATAGGTACCTCCACCAAGGAGCGAAAAATCTTTCTTGAATTTATTTTTTATTAGTTAACCAACATTTATGAAAATCACGGCTTCCATTAGTCTGGATGACAAATATTTATCTGAAAATAGTGCAGGGAAAGTTCAGGTTCCTAAAACAGCAGTAGCTCATGTCAGAAATTCACACACAGTGAGCGCATTGTGTAGAACTCGACTTTTATTACCCGTATTAGAAGAATTCACGCTTCGTGTACAGTGTACACTTGGCACATCTTCGCTGCTTAGGCGAATATCAGCAGTAGAATTTACTGCGACATGGTCAAAAAACATCAAGTAGCCATATGTACATTTTTCATTCTCTTTTGTGCGAATTTTCTTTGACTGTGTATGGCTGTAAGCAAACATATGCATTAGATGACACAAAGCGTGAATTGTTCTAATACGCGTGACTGAAAACGTATTGGCTTTAAACGAGAAGTATAATTTTAGATGATTGCTTACGTACACTAGCGCCACAATCGATTCGACATTCAAAAAGTACAACTAAGCAGTTAGATGTGAAAACACATTCACGCAAAACGTTAAATCGTGGCATACTCTGTAAGATAAGAGCAATAGCTAGTGTTGAAACGCCGTTTTAAAACGTCACCGTCATCGTTTAGGTGCATGTCGCTGACTCTTTCACATTTTATCCAAAGTTTTAATAGTCATAAATTTCTGTCACATTACATTCTAAGCATTCAGACTCTTGAGATTCAATTTTATATATAATATTTTTTATATAAATATGCATATCATTTTTCAAATCAAATTAAAACTCTTTCATTTGTCATGAATAGTACAAAGCAAATTATGCACGGTAATTTCAATCGTATCAGATATTGAATATGTTGAGTTCTTCAAGTCGTCGTAAACTTCCTAGGATTTATTGAATCGAATTGCTGTTACATAGTGACCGATTCCAATATCATTCGGTGGTTCGAAAAGTATCACTGCAGATAATTGATAACGTTTTCCATCCAGTTGTATTGAGAGTGGTATTTCATATAATTTACGCAGTGTTGTTCGTTCATCATAACCAGTAGGTGCAATTATGTCCAAATTTTGTGGAGAAAATAGCTAGAAATATAATATAAAATAACAAATTATATCAAAGAAGGCTTCAAAAGTAAAAAATAGGCAATGAATTTAAATCACCTCAATAAAATATTGATTTCCGAACTCTTGCGTAAATCTGGAGTTTATGTTGCAATGACGGCAATTTGAATATAATTCAAATAAACGTTCGGTTTCAGTGTACGTTGGAATCATCAATGATAATTTGACCATACTGCCAAAGGTCATTGACACGTTTTTTCTGTCTTTGGACTCTTTATAAAAAATTTCATATTGTGATTATTGCAAACAAAAAATTAAAATAGTTGACAGTTCTTTTTTTCAAAAAATCTTAACGCAAATCTGCTTTTTCAAAATGTCCACCCCCTGGAAAACCCGATTATATGCGCCACCCTGTATACATATTAAATTATTATTTTATTATCTCAGCCTCTCGAAGCTCGGCAATTATTGAATTTATTTCCTGTGAATGTTTGGAATTTCCAGCAGCTCGAGAAGCAATTAACAGTCGCAATCTATACCACAACTCATTCGGGTCATCATAAAATGCATGCACAATATTTTCATTGTCAATGAAGTCGTTTTCAATACATCCGCCAGACTTTTTTCCTCCGGTCCGATTACCCTTAGATTTTATTGCATTCCCTTGTGGAAATATTTCGACTTTATAGTCGACTATAAATTGACTAATTTGGGACAAAAATGGCTGTTAACTATAAGTGACTATATGCGTCTTCATGTAACTTGAGTTGAGAAATGTCGATTGTGATCATAGTTAACTACGGTTAACTATAAGTATATGAAATTGACTTTTTTCAGTCGACATTATAATCACTTTTAGTTAACTCTGAAACATAACCGACTTTATTCGATTTCAATCATCTATTGGTAATTTTAACCGAATAAAAGTGATTAAAATCGACTTAATTTATAGTCAGTCAGTCATTTTTTTTCTCACAAGGGTTTCGCACAATAGTGCGCAATTGTAACACACTCTTTAGTATGCCGCCTTTTATTGCCACATCTTTAGTCGCTCTTTTTCTTGTTATGAGCTTACGTTTAAGTGGGTATGACATGCGTGTGAATTTTGCTATTTTTATACGTTTTGGTTGTATGTTTCTTCCTCTCTCTCCCCCCCTCACACTCATTCTCACTATCCGTAACATAATGAAATATTGGTGGTTGTGCACTCTCTTTCTCTCGCTTTCATTGCGCTACTTCTTCATAAATGTCGCTCACTTTTCGCATTTCGAGAATTTTTATGTTATTTTTTTGGTTAATAGTGTTTATTCACTTTTCGTAATTCAACCTAGATATTCGCGCTTTTTTGCAGGTGCAGTTAATTCCACAAGGCTATCATCATTATCACAAAATGAAATTCTCACCTCCAAAATACCCTTAATATTCTGCCTCTCTCTAATTTTCTTTTTACTAATCGAATTTTTAACGCGGTCGGATTTTGATGATCTGAATTTCTTCCCGCTTACCATTGTTTTGATGTAGACGTCCCTATCACTCTTAGCGCTATCATGATCACTATCATCATTATGATCTAGGTGGATTTTGAGTCATTCCAATGAAAATAGAGGATGCCCGAGTGGAAAAAAAGTGACTAAGTTACTATTGACTGTAAGTGACTATAGTTAGCTATATTCATTAATTTTAAAATTTTGTATGGAAAACAATCGACTATAGTTACTCAGTCAGTCAGGCGATTATTTTGGGACGTTTTGACTATCGGGTGACTATGATTATTGTCAACTATAGTTGGCTGTTGCAGTTAACCATAGCTTACTTTAATTGATTGAAGTTAACTAAATTTAACTAAGGTTGCTTGTTTTTACAGTCAATAGTCAGTCAGTTTGTCCCAAAATAGTCAGTCACTTTTTTTGTACACGGGTGCCTCTCGAACAAACTTTTCATTTTTGATTTAATATTGACAATTTTCGTTCAACCGGTAAATACCGGTTTTTAAATAAGAAAAACTTAGACGTACAATTTTAACCAACAATTTATATGACAATTTTTTCGCGATCAGATTATTGAAACAATTCGTTTTTTTTAAATTTATAATTTTTACAGATATATTGCATTCAACATATTGATTGTTGTTTTCATATAAATTACAGTTTCCTATATAATTGGTTAATTATGGCGAGACGTAATAGACTATCAAGAGATAATGACAGAAGAGCATCGATGAAAAATAGGACTTTACAAAATATGAGATCAGTCAATAATCAAAACAATATTAATCCAAACAATCATGGTATTCAAAATAATAACGTTGCTAATGATTTTGTTGATTTGAGAGATTCCTTTAAATGTGCATTCAATTTTGTTCCACGTAATTTCCGAAGTTTTGATTGCGGTTCTTTCGATTTAATATGTAGATTTCGTAATTCAAAAAAATTAAGTTACGAAATTACAATAGGAGTTAGAGATATATTCACTATGTGTTGTCATAAAGGAAAAGTTGAGATTCCATTGCCAAGTATTGTAGAAATCAATTTTTTGATAATCTTTATAAAGGGCTTACTTCAAATAATAGAATTGAAAAAGAACGTTCCAAGAATGTTTTCACTAATATTCGTGCGTATAATTCTGCATTTGCAATGGTTAATTCAGAAGCGAAATTATGTGATACATTTTTAAATGGTGTATTTCATTATAAAATACATGATGTATTTTATCATCGTTATGGCCCTTATGTTGATCAAAATAATCAGGAACCGTGCTATGCTCAGTTATACTTTTATGATGTTGATACAGCTAATCAATATCGATTAGGTAACACGAATAATTCTGGGTGTAGATCAAAATTTAACACGTGCGATAGCTGAAGAGTTAGATAGAGTTAATGTTTTCGTCCAATCATTTAAAAGTTTGAAAGAAATTTGTTCGCGAGTAGGGAATGAAGATAAAGAAATTACATTACTTATAAAAGTCAATCATAATGGTTTAGATATGCGTCGATTCAATGACGCAACTCTCACTGATGTTGCTGTTATATTGACGAGCGATGACGGTGAGCCTCCTTTTGAGTGAAATATGGTCGCATTTTCGAAAACTACTAATTCTCTCAAGCATGTTTCAGTTGTAGATTCATCACTTGATCCATTAGCATATCCATTGTTATTTCCAAATGGAGATACAGGTTGGCATAATAATATTGAACATTCCCCTTTACGTAGAACTTTTAAATGCGATAAAAATTTTTGAACATCATACTATGCTTGCCAAGGCATGAGCACTTTGTTGTACTTTCTGTTAATTCATGGCTCATGAGCTAAAATTTATTAGGAAAGAAGTTATCAAATTGCCATGTATTTGAAATTTGTTGAATTGAAATACGTGGAATAAAACCATCCTATCATATGTACAGTACATCAAAATACCTATCAAATTACCCCAATTTTATCACCGTCTCCACCAAAAGTGAGTATGAATAAAACACAAGCCACTTTGCTAAACGTCAATTGAGTATTTCTTTTTATTCTTTTAATAATAGTTGGTTAAAAAAATCATCATAAAAACTTTTGATTTTTTCATTTTTTCGTTTGCATTTTTTTTCGATTTTTATATTTTACATAAAGTTTCGTATTCTTCATAACATAACAAATATGTCAATAGATCGATTAAACATTTATTCAGTTGAATTATAATATTTGTTTGCCTGCTTATGGGCAAAAAGAAATCGTGTTAAAAAAGTCAAATTCTCAATATTCCAATTATTTCAATTTATTTATTAATAAAATGAGGACATGCCTATCGATCGATTTTAATTTCGATAAATTGTAAATGAGTTATATGCTTTATGCACCATTTTTTGTATTGAAGTTTAATTTAAACATAACTAACATTCTGTTCAACACGTTCATTCACTAAATTTATATCGAATATTTCTTATTCTTCTAAAAAGTCTCTGATCAGATTCGTGATAACGCCAAACCTAAATTTCGTCCTAATAAATTTCAATTTATTTTCTCAATTGAATTGGCTAGAGTGGTACATAATTGTTTATATTATACACTGCTCAATTTTGTCTTCTTTGTCTTGAATGAAAACGGAACTAGACTATGTTATAGCCGATAATTGACCATCATTTTGTGCGGCGTTTTATCTGAAATTATAAATTATTTGGATAAATAGTGAAAACGATATATTGATGATAGACGATAGAATTAAACTAAATGCACTTACTAATAAAACTCGTGGGTTCATGATCATCAAGATGCATCGATTGATCTAATCTACTACGAATATGATCGCCACTGCCCGATTCTGTATCGGAACCCAAGCTATCGTATTCCTCTGATTCAGATTTTTGAGTTTTGTGCTTTCGATGTGATCTCTTTACGATGCCCATATTTTGTGCTGAATTTGTGGTGGAATGCGTCTGCAATGGAATAAAACCGGATTTCTGTTTGTTGGGCTTAAGCGAAATCATTTTATCGAACAGAATTTTATTATTCAACAAAAGACAGAAAATGATTGATTCTTACGTCTTTATTTGACGATGACATTGAATGCCTTGGATTGTATAGACTGGCCGAAATGGGAATGGTTCCAGCATTATTTGTTGTTCCATAGCGTGACATCATGGGATTTCCAGCCAAATTATCTTCATTCGGCAAGAACGTTGCATACGGATAGATATCCTCGGAATATTCGGGGATGCGTTCGAGTGTGTTGGTGCCGGGACTCTGTTGTTCGGGCATGGGTTTTCTCACCGTTGCATAGTATTTGTCACGATGCTCAGCAGACATTGGACCAAGTTTGTAATCGCTCGACATTGAAGTATGCTGATGAGACGAGTCGCTCAAACCTCTGGTGTCACTTCCACTGCCATGATCAAAATTAGTACCTAGACATGTATACGTGAAATGGATTTTTTATTATTTCATTTTCATTCATAAACGATCGCAAAAGTATTCTTAAGTACTCACGAGATCGAAAACAGATACAAGCACACATTAGTGCTGATGCGATGCCCAATACCGATCCAATAAGCAAAATAATAATGTTTGAATCAAGATTGAATGCACGTTGAATTGAATCCATATTGCTTCCCTCAATATTGTTATTCGTTGTCCCATCTCCAGCCAATATCAAATCATTGTGTTCACCATCTCCGTTGACAGATAGTGTTTTGAATATGTATGCGGCTATAGTTGATCCAGCATTATTGTGCGCAGTTATACGGAGATTATAAACTGTGTCTGACTCCAAATCCGGAATTGAATAGCGTGATTTTGCTGGCACATTGCTACTCACTACAATCCAATCGTTGCCATTAGTTGAATCTGCCTTTCGAAATTCTACCGTAAACGATTGAATCGAACATCCACCATCTTGCCAAGCAGATAAATCAAGTGACACTGATGTTATATTACTAGAAATACAATGAAATATGGATATTTTGTTATTTTATTGTGGCATCATATCAAAATCACTTACCTTCGAATGAAATGGTACACTTCGGGTGAAATTGGTTTCTTTCCTTTTGTTCTTGCCACCTCAATTTTACTCGCTGCGCCTGTGCCAATTTTATTGAATGCAGCCAACGTAAATTGATACACTGTTCCACACTGCAAGTTGTCTAAGGTATGTGAAGTACTTCGACGATTCAATGATATTTCTTCCCAATCACCGAATTCGCGGCGATAAGACAATAGGAAACCTTTCAGCGGCGTACGTCCCGTATCAATTGCTAAATTAAAGCAATATTTTTTTTAAATAATTTTGTTTTTGACACATTAGATAAAAATATCACTTACCTTCGGTTGACCATTCAAGTAAAACTGATGTACCAGAAGTGGCTGTTATATGTAATTGTGGTGGTCCTGGCGGGACATGGACAAATAGTTGATAGATGATGTAATCAGTGCCAAGCGCATTTCGTACTTGGCATGTATAATTTCCTTCATGATGACGCTGGACATTACGCAATACCAATGTGTTGTCTACTCCAGTTTCGATCCGTTGAAACTGCTGATTTATAGGTTGTCTTTTTGAGTCGAATGCCTTCCACTCGGCTTTAGCTGCCGGTTTTCCTAACATAAGTGAAATTAAGAAAAGACCATTATTCATTTGTCCAAAAATCGGAATTTTATAATACCAATTGACTCCTTACCAACAAATGTACACGCTAGCTTTATTTCAACTTTCCATGCAACACTAAGTATTTGTCCAAATGATATAATTGCGGCTGGTACGGTATTGCTTGGTACAAGCTTTATAACTGGGGTACTCTGGCCTTGGCCTATTCGCGTTGAAGCTGTTATCCACGCTTCATATGTTTCACGTGCATTCAAATCTTTAACTTCAAAGTGATGCTTTTGTGCCGGTACGTTGTCTTTGATGATTTTCACCTCTTGGCCTTTATCCAAAATTCGAATGTATACCGTGTATTTTGTAACGATTCCATTTGGTCGGCGAGGCGGTAACCAACTTATTATCACCGAAGACTCTCCATTTACGACTGATTTGATGCGTTCAGGTGGATCTGGAGAGTTTTCTTCGGTTGTACAATACCTGAAATGAAAATGTCAATTGTCACATACAGAAAGCAACTCGGAGAGAAAATTATGTTACATACGTTGTTGCACTGGGACCTTCACCCGCCCGCGTGAAACCCAACACTTGAACGCTATAGTTGGTAAATGGTTGTAATCCATGTAAAACAGTATTCAACGACGTTGTGATCTTTGTTTCGCGTGAAATTGAATCGTCCAGCAGAATATCCGTTGAACCGAAGTACCGCATATCCGAAGAAATCGGTTCATAAAAACTGTTTCAAAAATTATAAGTTTCAAGTTCTCTTTATTTTAATGATTTTTGTTTCATATTTACTAACATTTTGTAACCCTGAATAACACCATATTCATGCTCTTTTAACGGCGGTTGCCATGATACCTGCGAAAATACAAAAATAAAACAATTTACATTATACGAATAAATTATATTTATATGACGCAAAAAATCAACCTGAATATTTTGTGATGTTAACGCTATGCAAGTACATGTGGTTGGCGCTGATGGAACATCTATACACAAAAGGTAAAAATTTACGATCAAATTTGATTGAATTGCTGATATTACAGTTACCTTCCAAAGTTCGAGCTTGTACTGGTTCACATGCAGGTCCATCTCCTTTTGAGTTGAATGCCTGCACCGTGACCGAATAAAGAGAATATTTATCCAAATTCACTAAGCGAAAATCATTAACACCATCTCCGCTTGACAGTCCAACACGAGTAAAGTTATAGATTTGATGTTGATGTTTGGAGTCTTTTGCAAAATTTGCCCCAATATTTGTAACCTTTTGAAAGCCAATTTTGTACCCGAGTAATTCACCATTCCAGAGATCCCGTTCTGGTGGACGCCACGTAACCAACAATTCTTGTGGACTAATCGCTTCCACGTGCACCATTATGGGTGGTCCGCTTGGAACCTCAGCGTCAGTTTGAATATGTAAAATATCACTTGGGGCACTTGTACCCAGCTGATTTGAGGCATACAATCGAAAATGATAGTTGGTCGATGGTTTCAGTGCTGTTATCTTTGCCGTTGTTTTATCACCCGGCAACGTTTTTTGATTATTATGATCATGCCAAACATCTTGGGCTTCTTTGAATTGTAAAATATAATTTGTAATTGGTTGTGCGTAATGATGAACTCCACGCATCGACGTTGGAGCTGGAAGATCTAATGACCATGTTAATTGGACAAAACGACTTCCGAGTTCTGTCACGTGTAAGTTCTATATAAAAAAATAAGAAGCATATTTATAAAATGCTAGGGGGTAGACACGAATTATAAAACTTTGAATCATGTGAATCACAGTGAATCAAATGAATCATTCAAATGTCAAATAAGCATCACTTTTGGTTTTACTAACATGATCGTTCAACAAATTCTAAATATTATTTTTTCATCTATTTCGTGTTTTTCTAGTAAATTCCAAATAAAATCAACCATAATGAGATAATACATTTAAAAAAACGTCAAGAGATCATTTTTTCGAAGACAAATTATTTTAATTGTTCAATAAATATTTCTTGTATGACACATAAATGACATTTCAAATGTCATCTAAACAATGTGAATCTTTTGAATCACAGTGAATCAAATGAATCATGTCTACCCCCTAGATAAAATGTAACGAAAAATAATAATTGAAAAGTGATAAAAACCGTAGGAAAGCTTGGCGGCTCTTGAACTTGTAGGTAAATAACAGAATGATCTTGGCCATAAGCATTTGTTGCCTAAAATTTAATTATTTTTTATAAAAAATTTATAAAATTAATTTTTCAATTAATTTATATTAATAATAAAAATTTCTTTTTAAAATACTTTGCATGCATATTCTCCGCGATCAGTTAACGATGATTGTAAGATTGTCAATTCGGATACTATTCCCTTATTCATTGGAGTATTTTTGAGTTGATATCGAATATCATATGTAGGATCTATGCGATTTCCCCTCGCCTGCCACGATATATTCAACGGTTGATCACCTTCTGCCTCGCAACGTATCGAAACATGATCGTTTCGACGAACTGATACTTGTTTTTGTGGTATTCTCACTTTCGGTCCGACTAAACAGTATAAGAAAATACAAGAATAGGTGAGTTTACAAATAAATACGTATTTCAAAATGTTTTCAAGTAGACTCCTCACCATGAACTGTTAACCGTATCAATTTACTCAAGCCAGCGCCGATTTCATTTTTAGCTTGACATAAAAAGTTACCTTCGTGCGATTGAGTCACATTTGGAATATAAAGCGTTCCATTGGCAAACGTTTCAATGCCTTCTGATTTTGAGTAGCTCAGGTCACGATATTCGTCAGAAGGTTCGCCTGCGTGCAACACATGATAATTAGTATGGTTTTGTAATGAAGTGTTATTACAGTAATGAAAAATTCCAAACCTATTGCTTGCTTCCATAGAATAGTTGGTGTCGGTGATCCTTTTGCTTCACACGGAATCGTTACGGAATTACCCAATATTACACTTTCATCTGTTGGCTCCACAATCCATTTTGGTGGCACTAATGATTGAAACAGCAATTACTTAACCACACTATGCACAAATTTAGCAAATATATAAGAATATATGCATGCAAAAGTAAATAAAAGTATACTGCCCCTATGGTTCTACAAGTATATAGATAAAGTTAGTAAAAAATTATGAAATAAAATTCTAGTGAATTCCGAAAAAAAACGTCAAGTATCATTGTATTACATTAATATACAACTGAAGAATTCAGTTCATTTTTTTCCAATGAAATATATAAGTGTATAAATCATCACAAATAGCAATTTGAGGATACTTGTATAGTCTTAAAAAGATAATTCATCATGCAAAATACTGAAATACTGCGTTCATATTTCTCTTTATTATATATATGTATATAGTATGTGGACTGTAAAAAATCAGTTCCGAGGAAATATCTGTTGATATTTTAATTAAAAAATGCAAATGGTTTTAATTTCAGTTCGGTTCAGTTAAATACAGTTATTTGCTTAGCATATAGTTTGTTAGTTGTTGTATGTGCAAGTGCATAGTATATTAAATTTTGAACCTGAAAATAAAATGAATATAATAAAACTAATAATATGCGAACAAATTAACTTTTTAATATTGGATGTGTGTGTGTGCGTGTTGGGTTTTTCCGCTTTGTGATTTATGTGTATCGTTGTGCAGTTTTTTTCTATCTTTTGTTTGTTTATTTGTTTTCTTTATTCAACGTGAAAATATTGAATAACTACGAAAAAAATCGTATTTACTTATCCATGATTTATATTCAAAGAAAGAAAGAATGAAAGGAAGTATTGAAAAAAATGGTGCAAAAATATTCAGTGAATTTATGTAGTTTTCCATCCAGTTCAACTAATGTTTGAAACGAACAAATATAAATGCAATATCTATGTACGAACGTACCGGCTACGGAAAGAACGGCAGTATGATCAACAGTGCCACCTTGGTTACTAATTTGGCACGTGTAATTTCCGTTATGTGCCGATGTGAGATTTTCAATAGATAAAATACTTGAAAATGGCGCATATTCATTTATATGAATGGTATTGTCTACATAGTACTGCGGCGATTGTTCGTTCATTTTCCATGTTCCATAGTCAGTGTCTGGGCCGGGAATGCCACCGTTTGGTTTCTTATTGGTATTTCGTGTATAAATGATTTTTTGGTCTTTTAGCCAGGTTATATTGAATGTTGCTGGGTCGCCTTGGGATGTCGAGCACATCAGTTGAGTGCGCAAACCTTCTGTTATATCCTTTTCAAAATTGAACGGTGATATTCGCGGTGGAACTAAAAGAATAGATTTTGTTTTATGCGTTAGTTAAATGGCAAGTCATCGATCCATCATAAATGTCAATAGACCATGTTCATCGTTAAAGGTGCTCTTTGTGATTGGTGCTTTTCATATGCATGTTTGGAGTTTCGCAGGTGATTTTGTGCTTTGCATCTGACTTTTTTGTGCTTCGTGATTCATTGAAATACAATGAAAAAAAAAACTACTACTACATGTACTACTGCATGCTCGTTATTATTGTACATTCAAAACTACATCAAAACATGCCAACGTTAACAACATAAGCCGTCTACAGTTTTTCGAAACTGAAAAAAATGATATGCTTTGGTTATTTCAATAATATTTTACCATTGACCCTTAACACAGCGCTGTATGTTTCTTTGGCGGCATCATTTGCCACCACACATTTATACGTTCCACCCTGATTTGGTTGCAGTGAGTTGATACTTAAAGCAGACGAAAACTCATCATTTTGACGTATAATAATTGAGTTCTCTTCATTGCCTGGTGTCGACTTTCTGTTTGTCTTATCATCTTTTATTGATGATGCACTAACTATTGGTATATCGTCTTTAAACCATGAAAAAACTAGAGGCAAGTCACCTGTGCCTACAACACACTGAACACTAACTCGATCGCCTACATTTACATCTTTGGCAAACTCGAATGGTGTGATTTTTGGAGGAACTAACACATTTTGTTTGTTTTTAGATTCATATTTTGTGCATTTGGTTTCAATTCAGTGCAATTTATTTTTAAACGGAATTAAGTGGTGCATATTTGTTATCATTGCAATTTGGTGTAATTGTGATTGGAATGTGCATTGTTTATTGTGATTTTGTGCATATTTTGCATTAGAAATTAGAAAATTAGATTATAGCAAATGTGCAGATGCAGATATTGTTGAGTGCGCAGTGATTTTGTGTGCATTATAAAAAGAAGAGAAAAAAAAGAAGAATTCAATTTGAATTCAAATTTGCTTTGCTTTGCTTAATGATTCGGATGAAAGTTTATTTGTTTTATAAGTTGTATTTGCAAAAGATGTGTTCTGTTATCCGACCATTTAATCGCTTTGAATCAACTTACCCAAAACAGTAACGGCAACCGATCGCTCAGAAGTTTCGTTGTGTCGATTTCTTGCGATGCACGTATATGTACCTAATAAATGATCAAGGTAAGTTATAATGATAAGCGAGACTTGAAGATACACAGCATCAAACACAGACAAAAGGAGGTTCCAAATTGATCAAATGATTTAGATCATTTAAATAATTAATTTGTTGGCTTCTTCTGTTTGTGTCTGATGCTGTGTATAACTTTTTTCGCATTTGTCACATTCGAATCTTTTTCCTCCCAAATTTTGTATCGATGCAGTGCATCAAATTAAGTAATTTTGTTATTTTCACAATAAAATATGGCAATAAAATTTGAAAAATTATTAGCACAAATCTTTTGTATTATAAATTATCAAATCATTCAGATCAACCAAATCCAGAAAGGAATAACGTATAATTTCCACGGTGATCAGCTTTTGGACCATCATCCCACAACCAAGTACATAATTAAATAAGAAAAATCCAAGTATAAGTACCCTGATCAGCAACTCGTTGGACGTTCTCAATGTAAAGCGTTCCGTTACTCACACGCTGTCACATATTTGTCGGTAGTCTTACATTTTCTCGCTCGAATATAATCTCTTCAATCGGATAACCAGCCACCGGGCATTTTATCTGCAATTTTTTACCTGCAATTGCTAAAATTGGTTCCATTGGTCGAACGTATGGCGATCCTTTATAAATAAATCATTCCAATAAAAAAAAAGATTAGATGGTTTGAAAACGGAACCATTTTTCATGTCTCACCCTTGTATTAAATGTAATTTCAAGCGTAAATTAATTATTCAAAAGCTCACCATAAATATTTAGTCTGCCAAAGTGAGAGGCGGAACCGGCTTTTGACACAGCGGTACACTCATAGCCTCCACCGTCTTCAGATTTAACGGCTGTTATATTGACATGACTAATTACATCGCCAAACATCGTGACATATTGACCGATTAGCAAACGATCCAACTATGTGTGCGAAATAAAAAATTAAGAGTGAAAAACACAAATGTATCAGACACATAAAATGAATGAATCTCTTTCACAATTTCCAAATATTTGGATGGTTACATACTTCTGGCAATGGAAACCCATCTAATTTCCATGTTATTTGTGGTGTTGGATTGCCTGTTGCCGAACCTAAATCCCCATCCGCATTCATGTAAATAAATCATTTTTTTAATAAACCTTTTGCACAAATAGCAGCGCACAGAGAGTTTACCTCAAATTAAACACAAAATTCAAATCACAAGAGAGGAAAATTATTAGAGGTAAAAATTAATTTTAAAGACGATTAAAACTCAGAAATGAAATTAAATGAACAAAAACTCAAGATAGCAAGGGAGATATTTCAAAGTGAGAAGAGGAGCACATCTACAAAGTTGTCTTCAAAGTTGAAAATGGCTGTGTGATTGCTTACATTTCAGTGAAACGGACGGACCCGGTTGCATCGTTTGCTCAATGAATTTGTATAAAAGCTGCGGTGCTCCTTCTACAAATAAATAGCATAAAGACAAAACATTGAAAGTAAAAACCGTTCTCGTGTTTGACGCTTATCAATTTATTATTTCTAAAAAAGCCACATAAACACAATTTCAATTTTATAGAATTCTCGGAGCATTCATATCTGGCAAAACGCAAACGGTGATTATAAATTTAGTGGAAAAAAAGGTCAAATTAAATTAAAAGCTCGTCGTCAAATTGCCTATTAACTCAAACGTAAATTAAATAACCAGAAAAAAAGCAACACACACAAAGAAAAAGAAAAACAAAAATGCTAGACGAAATTAAATTGAATACTCTTGTTTCGTCGCTGTTGCATTTGTGGTGGTTTACCATTACCAATGTTGACGGTCAAGACATAATTAGTGTCTTCAAAGCACTTCAACGAAAATAACGATGGTACGGTAACACATAGAAAAAAAAGAGCATACCTCCTAATCTGATCTCAGCAGTACTTTGCACCGCATCATAGTCATTTCGAACAAAGCATTGGTACAGTCCTCGGTCTTGTGAAATTTTTTGCGAAAAAGAGAACGATAGAATAAATCACATTTCTCGTTTGGCCATTTTTAGAGAGAGAAAAAATACATGCAATCATTGAACAAACCTTCTTTTGTCACTGATGTTATTTTAATGTGCTCTTTGGTGAGTAGTCTCACACGCGAGCCCGTTCTTAATGGTTGTCCGTCTTTTAGCCATTGCACACCATTTCCAAGCGGGAATCCTGTTGCTATACATCGCTGCACATTTTAACGTTGTATCATTACCATTAGATATGAAAGGAGTAAATAAATGGTACAAATCATTTTGAAAATGGTATTGTTATAAGTTTAAGAATTAAAAAAAAAGAAATCTGTGGTAGCTTATGGTTTACAACGGAACGTTCACCCTTATTTACTAAACTAATTCTTCTCTCCAATAACAAATGTGAAACTTTTTAATATCTCTGAACTGTAGTAACTGTCACCGGCACAAAGTAAAATATGAAAGGAAACTATTCAATTTTAATTTGTTTTGGGAAATGTAACTGTACCGTGATAAGAGTACGTTTAGCTCTCGGTTGTCATTGTTGTTTTATGTAGAAAAACTAATGACATTCAACAAGGATATACAAAAACCTCCGCGATGGAACGATTTATTGTGAATGATGAATTCATTGCAATACATACCAAGTCGGTGCTCTTTCCCAAGTCAACAGTTTGTTGTGCTGGTAAGATTTGTACGGTCAACGCTTCAATGACGCTTAGTTGAATTTCCAATGTTTCGCTTCCCTCTGAATTTGAAGCAACACAAATATATACACCAGCGTCTGAGCGTTTAATGTCGTTTAGGCTTAATGTTCCACTCGGAAGTACGAATATACGTTTTAGTTGATTGCTATTGTTATTGCTATTGTGCTTCATTTGATATGGTTGGTGTTTTTCTTGTGGGGATGACAGTGTAATGGATTGATGAGTGCGATGTGCAGCCTTAAAATCTTGATTTACATCGTATCCGTCAATGGCTTCGTCAACGTTATTTTTACGAATATGCCATCTATAAATATTGATATAAAGATACAGGTATATATGTAATTGCTTCCTAATAAAAAAAATCCACAGCAATCATTACAGTTAATGGTCGGTGGGAGAAAGTCGCCATTTGTAATACAATTAATCTCATAGGATATCTGCTATTGATCTATTTCATTTCATACTGTTTTAATAGATAAAATCTGTACTTACCGATAATTTGCTCGTGGATTGGCGTAAGCCACACATGGAATGAGTAATGATTCGCCAATTTTCGTTGTCATTTGTATGAGTTTGTCATTTAATATCGGTGGGACTGGTTCTCGCATTCCTGTAACATTCCAAAATTCAAATGATAAATGAAAAAGGCACCAAATTCTGTTTAAACACACTCGTTTTATTCATGCATAATGGAATTTCGCAAAATGTAAAATACTTTTGTTGTATACATGTTAAACTGTGAACGTCGAGCAAAGGTAACCATAGAGAAAATATATTCAATTTCCAATATTATTGCCAACAAAAGGGAATTTCCAGTTTTCTCAGCGGACTTAAATTAAGAAATCGTATATATATGTGCACAATATTTGATGAAAGGTTTTTCTTCTTTCAAGTTTCCATTTCGGTTCCAAGGGAGCATTCGACTTTTGACTGCCGAAACGTCGTATCCATTTGGAAAATGGGTGAAAAGCACTCTACTGGAAATTGGAACATATTCACTGTGACAAACGGATAAGTTTCGGCCAAACATGATAAAAGTGTCTAAAAGAATCAAACATATCGTCAACGATATTTGAAATTCAATTTTAAGCAAATACAGTTCGAGTTTCTAAGAACTCGACGGACCTAATCGACAATGTAAAGTCAAACAGTAAACGTTTTGAGAATATTGAATCGATCCGACCGAAGATTTTGTCAGTCAGAAATAATATGGCAATCAATACGTTTGTAACGAATCGTACCCTTTGCTTGCACTAAAAATGCTAGACTTTGAAATTCAAATGAGAGTATATTGTATATTTTTGCGGTCAATTTTATACAATAAACTCAACACATAATACCCAAATGGTTTCGCTCGAAATTGCGTTGCGAATTTTCATCGGAGTCGAATTCTCTTTTTGTATATTTAGTAGTAGCGATTTAATCTTAATATCAAATTTGAGATAATTCTAATAACTTATTATTATAAGCAATGCAAGCAAGTTTCTATTTTTCAAATAAACGATAAAAACTATCTATCAACAAAAAATATATCTGAATAATATCCTGTTCCGTCATTTTTGACTACATAATTCATGTCATATATATTTGAAAATCGCAGATTATGACATCGTATATGAAGTATTTGGTTTAAGCTATAATATGGTGATTTAGTGTATGAAATGGAAATGTTGCTGTGTGCCTCTATTTAATGATATGTTACACTGACATCCAATGCAATGTGTTTCATGTTTCAGTGACACGAGTGTTGAAACGAGCTTCGAAATTTTCGATTCGTCCACTAAACAGATGTTTGCTTTGCCTCTTTTCGTATGCCCTCAATACAGGATTGTTCGTTTGAACAAACCATGCATGCCGATGCATACATTCGTGAAACAATCCAACGTGTACAGTTTTATGTACACACAACAGTACAAATGAAAAAAAAAAATCACGACAAATTAAATTGAAGTTGTTAATTGAGCGCACTGAATTTACATACGACGAATCAATTGAGTTGAAATACGGCATCATCGATTTTATCTCGAATTCATTGGAATTTGCTCCAATTCAAATAACACTTCTTCATATCCTTCATTTTTTGTGTTAACTTTGAAATACTTCAATAAATTGAAATTCGGATTAAATTCAACTCAACTCAAAAGAATGGAGTATGCATGAATTTTCCCGAATCCGCATTCGAAATGAATTCGGCAGATTGCATTCATTAAGGCTCTGGGTGAAACTGCAATGAATAAAAACCGAATCAGATATTTTGCGAACGAATTTACATCGTCGAATGACAGAACAGCTGGAGGATAGCAAATAAATCAAGGCATGCATACACTAATGTCGCATTTTAGATGGAAACAAATCGTACATACTCCATTCATCTTTTGAGCACCCGAATAAACTGTTATGTGTTTCACATGAATGAGAAAACTTTCGTTGCAAATGAGTTTCTGTTCGCCATTAGAAACGTAATTTAAATTTACCAAACGTACACTACTTATTATGGAGTGGTTGAACAACTTTAACATGTTTCATCGATAGCATGCGAAATTCGCTTCGAGATACCACACAGTCCCCACAACATTACCCCAGATCTCACCTGAATATTCTCGTTATTCTATATTTAGTGGAACATGTAGAAGTTCCATTAATGAACAGTTCACAGTCCAGAAGATACACCCCAATATCTTTGCGTAAAGTTCAACCTCTAACACATACATATATGAATTTCAATTATTATTTACGACATGAAAAAAATCATCCAAGCAAATATTATTATTATCAGACAATGTTTCCGACGCGTAGATCATAAATCAATGTTCAACAACTTAAGGTGGACGTGCAAAGGAAGTTCGAACACAACGATGATGATAATAATAATAAATTTATTCGTTCGAACTTCAACATACGTATCTCCCCCGTATACCGATTAAATTAATTTTTCAAACGGACCGTATAGAGGGCATAAAATACGGCAGTATAACTAACTTTTCTTTTCATCAACATGAATAACAGGCAGGTGAATTGAAAGTGCACACGATACGTGCCGTAAAATCAACATACTAACTGTCAATTAAATTGCACAATTTGTCATTTGACTTTACAATCTATTGATTTCAGGCGCTATGAACAAATGAAAAAAAGACAAAAACTTACCGCTTAATTGTATTCTGCCAAAGTTTCCACTAACAATCACTTCTTGAGTCAACTGATGATATGTGCGACATCGATATGTATGTTGAGCATCCGAATGTGTTATATTAATGATCAATAACTCTCCTGTTGAAAAATAGCATAAAGCAAATATATTTTGCTATTGGTAAATAACTAGAACACGGAAAACAGAAAAGACAAATTTACCCGTTGGCAGCATGTGATACTTTCCATCTGTGCAACAAAAAAAGATAAGAAGAATTCAAGTGATATAAAAAAGCTATTATTTCGAAGTGATAATATTTACACAAGAATGTAAGGACGCTTTAATTATTTGGTGTTATATTAAAATACATGTCTTCGTTTATGGTTTTTTAAAAACATTCACGCGTACAACGTTTTACTTTAATTAATGGATTAATCGATCCAAAGTTCTACATTTGCATTTCGTACCAGTTTTGCTATTAAATATTATCGATTGAAATTCGAATTATTTTATTTCTTTGTGCGGTTTTTGAGAGAAAGATATTTAAATCTATGGGTGAGATCTAAAAGAACGTATGTTTTTTTTTCGCTTTAAATTTTGGAAAAGGAATGTATGTGTTTTGCCAATTCTGTCTTACTAAAAGAAAAGTATGTTTTGCACCAAAAAATTTTTGTAAAAGGGAAGTATGTTTTCCGGCTTAATCAGTTGCTGATAAAGGAACGCATGTTTCGCACCAAATAAATTTTGCAAAAGGAAAGTAAGTGATTTTGAATCAGTTGTTAAAAAAGGGATGCATGTTTAACGATGATTTTTCTGGAACTGGGCTTCGATGGATCCTCAGGATCATCAGAACCGCTCCCAGTTCTGGAAGTGGGTTTTGGTGGATCCTCAGGATGGACCAGACTATGGTTTGACAATGCCCTGGCCCATCCTGAGGGTCCACTTCCAGAACTGGGAGCGGTTCTGATGATCCTGAGGATCCACCAAAGCCCACTTCCAGAACAAAGACACTTACGTTCTTTTATCCAAACCAACAAAACTGAAACATGCATCCCTTTTCCAACAACTGATTCAGCCGAAATACATACTCTCTTTTTTCAAAATTTATCTGGTGCGAAACATGCATTCCTTTTCCAATAACTGATTCAGCCGTAATACATACTCTCTTTTTTCAAAATTTACTTGGCGCAAAACATACATTCCTTTATTGCGACAAAGTCGAACACACTTGCGTTCTTTTAGATCTCACCAATAGAAATGTCATATCTAAATAAAAAAATTTCGTGTATATGATAACCACATAAGCTTTGAAAAGTTTATACTAAAGCCAAAATAAGATGCAATCTTGTCCAATCGGAAGAAAATGAAATAAGACGTAATTCTGTCAAATGCATGTAGCTTCGCATATTTGCCAGCGAGCTATTTACAAATTGATTGACCTACAAGTAAATTAACTTTTCTGCATTTGACAAGTTTTTCTTTTACAATTTTTTTTTTTCTTTGTGATAAGTGATAACTCATTAATGCGACAGAGAATTCAATCACTTTTCGATTTCGTTGTAATTATTTAAATTCGTCAGTTACAAGCGACAGCTGAAAGCGTTAGCTGGCGTTAGCACTCCATTTTGTGGTTATTATTTACTCTAATATTTTCTCGAACTTCGATAGCAGCAAATATCTCATTTCAAAACAACTGCGATGAGAAAACTTATGCGAAGGAAGAAGTTAGAAAATGTGACGTCGTGGTAAAAGCATTCATGGAAGACGACAGTTTTAAGACTGCCATATTTTTTCAAACTTTCAAGTTCTATTCCCGAAAACACTGAAAGTCTTTGAAATGTTCTGTTTTCTATCTAAATGTATTGGTGAGTGGCATGAAGAGATATTACAAGTGCAAGTATTGCATGCAAATTATCATCTCTGAAGCGTTATAAGAATAACGAAACACGCATAAATACTCATCCAGATCGATTTCATTACGAAGTTTCTACAAATTTATTCAGCTGTAAAGTTTTTGCACATCACATAAACTTTGTGGTGAATGGTTTGGTGTGCTCATGTGAACCTCGAAAACTTTGACCAAAATGAAGAAGTACATGTGATGCATGCATTGAAATTACTTCATCTTTCATTGCGGTTGTGATATTTCCAATTTAGTTTGCGAAGCGTTCCGAAAACATATGCAATTTTTGGTGAACATGGAAAACACAAATTTATCCCATATACAAACGATGCACAGGCAAATTGAACGATGTGAGCCATTCAAAAGTATGCAATGTTGTTTTTAAAAGGGACAAAGACACTTCTTTCTTAAGACGATTCAACGCGAATTCCCCAAAATAATTACGAGACAAATCAAATAAACTGAAACTTTTAATTGACAAAATAAATGAACAAAAGTCGAAAATGTGTTATTTGAGAAAATTCGATGTGTAGGTTTGTGCTTTCCATTTGAATTTGATGAACAAATAATAAAATAACACCTTTCGAAACTTTTCTCATCCATTTCGTTCAATGGTTATGTGAAAATGTTAAATAGCATCGATGTATTAACCAAGTGTTTACTAAAATTTTGGAAAAATGTATGAACTTTGTTATGGAATTTTGCAAGAAGATCTACTCTATTTTTAAAAGTTATCTCGAACAAAATGCTTCAACATTGTGTGTGTGCATGGTCTATGGCGTTGTCATAAACCGAGCTCATAATGTGCAACAGAGTGGGATGTGATTTAATACGCTGAAGCTGCGGATGCATTAAAACTTTTGTGCCACAACTGAATGCTTTTACATCATTATGCTACATTCCATTGTAACACATGTTGTTCACTGAATATTCGTGCTGTATCATTATTATGTCTCTCTTTTGTCTCTCACTTTCATTCCCTCTCTCTCTCTCTCTCTCTCTCTCTCTCTCTCTCGAGTACACGACAACCATTAATCGATGGCAATGATAATATTTTGAAGAAGCCAACATCAATAAATAACTCACATTTTGTGTATACAATAAATAAAAGTTACACATTGGACTGAGTTTCTTGTTTACTCTGCATGAATTTCCGACAAAAATGACAAAAGAACAATGCATGAATAGACTAGATATTGATTATTCTTCACTCTTGAGATTATGTGGGCAAATACGTAGTTACTTCATCAAATACTTGATCTTCGAAACCTGTATCTTTTTATGACGACCATTTTCTCAGTAGCAACCGTAAATTCGTTGATAGAGCATACAGTCTATGATTAAAGAATTGGAACAAAGTGCACGCCAAGTAATTACATATCCGTTTTTTCCATTATGGCTCATATGTGGATTATGTCTCCAAGGAAATTTGATTGACGACGTGACGAAAATAGAGTGTAAATATCCCTTCACTGAAGACGTGATGTGCTCCGCTAAAGTTTCAGTTTATTAGAGTCAAACATTATCATCAACATCAGACCACTTTTTTTCTTTCTCTCTCTTTTATCTTTGTCTTCCAGTAAACATTGAAAAATGGTAAAATAAATTGATCGTTCGAAATGTGTGATTTTGACAATCAATTTTTGACAATTTGTGGTAACATTTCTCAACTGATTTTACTTGATGGTTGTGTCTCATCATCTGATATATTCTTGCATATATTAACAAGATATTCTATCAAGTGTATGCCAATCATAAATAATGGATTGCAATATTGGTAACAGAAAAGAAAGCGACGAACAACAGCGAAATGGAAATTCATGGCAACGGATTTTTTGCGGATAGAATTGGATTCTGTTTTCTGCTTTCGTGTCAAATTCACATGTGATAATAAAAGAAGACGAAATGGATAATCGTGAAGAGCAAACAATGGCGTGAAACCAATAGAACGCATTGGCTTGAGACCGCTTTTTTTGCCAACAATCCAATAACGATAGCGATACCAACTTTACAAATGGCACACGCTCCACCATAATAGCTGACATTCGTGGTTTTTTTTTTCAATCATGATTTTATGGTCTTTGTTCATCTTGTTTTTTTTTCGCATCCAGTCCATTATTCTATTATTGTGTGGAAAACAAAAAAAAACTTTAAAACACACACAATTCTAAAACTTGTTCTGATTATTTTTTTCTGTCTTTCTTGTTTGCAACTTGTACGACATTGAAAAGCGCACCACGCTGTAAGTATATAATCTTGTCGGTTTTATCAATTTGTTGGAAGGCTTTTACTTTTCCGTGCAAGCGACAGAGTACACAGAAAATATTGCAATCACCACAAACATATTTTGGGTTTAAATGCATGGGAAAATGATTTTTAGAAAAAACATATATCGAACGAGATAATCTGTGAAATATGTGAAATAGAAATGAAACACATTTTTGAAATAAATTTTTAGATTTTACTTTGAGCATAGCTTCTGGAGTTGACGATTCAAGGAGGGGGTGCGGCTAATTTCAAAATTTTCCTAAAATGTAAAGGGATAACTTTTTCTATGGTTTCTCCCAAATTCAAAAGTGCATTATTTGATTTGTTCATTCCTAGGGGTGGGGGGTTTCTCCAGATTCAGAAAGTGAACAGCTAAAAAAGGTCTTCACTTTTTTCGCGAAAATCCCTAGCATATCGAAAAAATATTTTTTCAATTTGTAAAGGGGTAATTCCCAAATCTGTTCTCCAGAGGGAGTAATCCAACCCCTCGAACCCCTGGTCAGAAGCGATGTCTTTGAGAAGGAATCTTTCTATATAAAGAAATTTTATTATCGAAATATCAAAAAATAACAATTGCATTCAATAAAGTACGTAGAACTTATTGTAATGGACACTTTTTCTATAAAAAATCTTAATATTTCTACAAAACAGCTAGAAGTTAATATCACGTTAGTTAATTTCCTGTTTTTGTACAACTTTCTATTATTTCTATGTGTCCTATGTAAGAATTGCATGTTGTGAATTAGAGTGTTGAAAGGTTATACTTACGACTGTAATATCCTTTTTGTTTTTCAGTGAAAAACAAACCAAAAAATGAAAATTGCAATGAAACTTCTTCGCGGTGACGTGATTAAGAAACCAAGGAATTTCCCACATTTTCATGTAACAAAATCAAAGTGGTTTCCAAAACTGTAGTAGTAAAAGAACACGTGTTTGCAGAATGACACGTTTCACACCATATCCTCTGAGAACCATTTTGGTATAGTCAGTGATATCGATTATTTTTTTTTACTTACTCAAGTGAGGTAAAACTATTGTATAAGGTGAATAGATTTTCTTATATGTTTTTATTAGAGTGAACGTGTCGGTTGTACATAAAAAAATGTCTGGCATTTGTCGTAAATGTTTGAAGTTTTTGCGAGAGTAAATTCTATAGAATTCTATTTGAAGTCCATGTAGTCAATGTTTAAAAACAAAATCAAATAAAAATGTACGTTTTTCAATTTAATACAAATGTTTTTCTTTGAATTCCTTTGGAATAACTAGTACATTCTTCGTGTTATCTCATTTGTTGGAGTCGTACAAAAACAATGAATTATCGATTGAAGGATGTACCGTTCATTAAGAAGACCAAAAACCTTAAAAAGCTATCAACAACATTCGTGAAAATATTAATGAAGGAGATTGAACAGCTCCTTGTTTCATGTTTACTTTATAAATCATTTCCCGAGTCGAAAACTAGGACCATTTATCCATTTTCTCTTGATGTATGCACAGCAAAGCGAATTTACATGTAGTCTTTTGGTCCCTGTTTGTCATTGGACAAATCGAAGAATTTCGAATTTTTTTGTCAGTATTTGCATTTTGAAAGTAATATATAAGCAATGGACATCAGATGCACACACCTTCACTTTCATAATGAAAAAAATGGCGAAAAAAAGAGATTGGGGTTTTATTCATTTAAAAGGCATTCCAAGTGCCACAGTAACACATACGCTGTAAATTTGGCTGTGACAAAAATCAAACGAATAAAAAACCACACACATCTGTAAATCCAGCATGAAAGTATTACGATGTTCGTACAAAGAATGGATGTAGGAAATGAAAAATGTAAAATGAATGAGAGATAGTAGCAGTGAATGACAGATATGCGAGGAACGAACCACTTCTAATTTCAATCCATTATTCACCATGTGAAATTGGGTAGCATATTTTTACAGACAAGACACTGAAAATGCAATTCGACAAAGCGAAGTGCAATGAAAATACTTGGTCTCACTCGTTGCATACGATTGTTCGCCGATTCACTTTTAGCGAAATGATGAAAATGAAAAATATGCCTCAAAGCTGCCATCGATCTTTCTACATGGAGAAATTGCATTGGATGGCATTTCATCCATTTTACCACTACTTTTTTAGAGATTTTCAGATGCTTTGTTACATTTCAGTTTGTAATGTCATATTACTTTTTTGTTCCATTGTATGCTATAGTCACATGCTTTGCCAGCAATATCATGCCACAGCCGTTTTGAATAATTTAATCGTTTTTTGTGTGCCATGAGATACAGTTGATTCAGTTCACAGCACGCATCTCATCGATTGTCATGCTGGTAGTCATTACTTGTGTGTGCATAGAGCGGCATGAAGCACTTTCCATTTTGAATCGAATGGTTTGTGTCTGGTACAAAAAAAAAGCTGTAGTGAAAATCAAAGACCGAAATACTCCACATATCTGTATGTATTTGTATATATGTATGGTATATTTGACGTATTTGGAAACAATGCAATCAAGCAAAATCGGAACAAGTGACCAACATACACAATGCAAAATACCAACGAAAATTTGACCATCGACTTTGTGCTACTTGCGAAACTGTGTCTAAACGAAACGTTCGGTGCTACGCAAATAATCCGGAATTTTATTATTCTTTTGCCTTCTGTTACATATCCTGAGCTTTATGCATACTATATACAATATACAGTTTGTGTTTCCTTTATGATTCTTCGGTGTTCTCAATTTGCTCGTTTTTGTTTACGATCTCTCTTTTTCGTCTGTCAATGCTATTCGCTGGATTGGCAACCATCGAATCAATACTCAAAAGTAATAAAATTGTTGTTGGTCTCGTCGCTCAGCATAACACGATTTTTGATGCTGTTGCCTGCTGTGAACATGTAAAGTGGAAACTATATTTCGAGCAAAAATTAGAGTAAACATTTACAGTGCAAAAGAAATATTTTCCACAAGCATATTGTTGATATGCAACATTCACTAGAAATACAACTTTTTTTTTATTGTTGTTTGTAATTTTCAGTTTGAAATTCGTACAACATTTTTTCATGGATTCCATCACTTTCAATTTTCTATATACTTTAGACGTTGGTATTTGAGGGGAAACAAATTATTTCGACCCAAAGCATTCCATTGTATTATTGATAAAAACGATTCTACATTCTTTTTGTGATTCTTTTTTTGAATATATTTACAATACATTTATCACCAATATCAAAAAAATCGATTCCCGCATATAATTTCATTTCATGTTGCATTTTCATTGTTAGGCACTAGTCACACTTGGCAATATTTTATGTAAACACAGTGGCAACATTGTATATTGTAAACAGAAATATTTCCAAAAAAATATTTCCATTAAATGTTTACATGCTGGTCAAACACCACTAAAGCATCATTCATGTATTGCTTATCATTAGCTCACCATTGGTTCAATATTCATAAAATAAACAGCAACAATCATCATGTTTTTAGCGAAAATTTTATTCAAAATCTTAAATCATTTCATTTTGCCAATTAACAGCGCCAGCGGGACTGTTAAAATAGATTTTAAATTTCTCACGAACATTTTTTGCTTCTGTCGATAAATTTTGCTCGACTGGCGCTTCATCGGCAACATTCGTCGGTTCATTTGAATCTTCGTCTGGAATACTTGGGTCAACTGTCATTACATAGTTATGAAGGGCACAAATAGCCAATATACAAAGTTTAACATTTTCTTCACTTAATTCAATTGTTGTCCTTAACAAACGAAATCTGCTGGCCATTAATCCGAACGTGCTTTCCACCATACGTCTTGCTCGTGAAAGCCGATAATTGTAAATATGTTCTGCGTGATCTTGTCCACGGAAACTGAATGGCTTCATAACATATGTAGCAAGGGCAAATGCGTCGTCTGCTACGATAACAAATGGAACTTCAATATTTGATGATGGTAATTGTCGAGAAGGTGGAATATTCAACGTGTGGCTTTCGATTGCAGCATAAAGTGAACTGCGGTTGAACACACCACCATCTGATATTCTACCTTTGCACCCTACGTCGATATAAAGTAATTTGTAATTGGCATCCGCTAGAGCCATCAATACCACACTAAAGGTTTTCTTGTAATTAAAATTTAAAGAGCCGGAGTTTTTTGGGCATCGAATGTTTATATGTTTCCCGTCCAATGCACCTATGCAATTGGGAAATTGCCAGTTTTCGTTGAATTCGTCCGCTATTTTCGTCCATGCTTCTTCTGTGTTTGGAACCTACAAATAAAATGTGAATAACATCACATTTTGAAATAATACTGCTAGTGTTTTATTCACTCTTATTCAAACCTTCAAAAAGTCTGCAAGTAGAACCGAGTAAATAGATTTGCAAGTTCCTGATACTATTCCCGAAATGGTGTTGTGTGCTACTCTAAACAACAGCATTAAAGACCGGAAAGAGTCACCAGAAGCCAAATATCGCAATGTAATAGCTAATCTTACTTCTGCCGAAATCGCTTTTCGCATTTTCGTATCTTTTTTTGAAATTAACGGTCGCACTTTTTCTAGCAAAAAGTCAAAATGCTCTGGCGCTATACGAAAATACTGTTTGAATCCATCTGATTCGTCGTTCCTGAGGTCTCCAAGTAACTTTTCATTGATATTTTCAGTTTCTCTGTTTCTTATCAAATTTCGAACCCAAAATCTTCTTCTTTTACTACGATTCTTTAAACGCTTTGTTAAAATTGTAGCAATAATCACAGCTGCGGCTCTTTTTTTCAAAATAGTCATTTTTACAAAATTATATGATTTAATCATAATACATATGATTATATTTTCACAAAATCGTTTCGATTTGGCATAGATAAGCCGGTGGTGAGCCAATTAAATGGCGTAAATTAAAACATAAAGTCAAACGGTTCTATGATCACCATATTGAGATGAGCTATCAGCCAACTGACACAAAAATCATTGTCGTGTATACCTTATATTTTACTTCATTTTGTTGCGATGGCCAAAATAAAAAAAGTTCAAATTAAACAAAACGAACATTTGCGAAAAATACAAAATCAGAACGATACAAATAAGAAAAAAAAATATTTAAATTGTAAAGTAGTTTTGGAGAATATTGATGACTTATTACGTAAATATAATATTTCATATAGTTCGAAATCTAGCACGGCTCACAAAGTGTTCAGTTTTGATGTCAAAATTCGCAAAGGCACGCTCAATGTGAATAAAAGAAGTCTCAAATTACAAGGTTCCAAAACTATCAACATTGGCGTGTCTTTCGATTCGACGGGTGCAATCGTTAATCACTGCTCGGTAGAGCATCCATTTAAAGACAATCAACCAAAAACACTGAATGAATTGATTGAATCGACTTGGCGCAAATGCAAAGCAGATAACAAAAATGATAAATTATCAGAAGGTCAAATAGTCCTAGCAAAGATGAAAGGATACACCCCGTGGCCAAGTGTGATAGAAAAATTCACGGCAAACAAAAAGCGCGCGAGAGTCCGATTCTTTGGAACACACAATATTGGATCCGTTGAAATAAAAGAGTCTGTTCGAATGGAAAAATCAAATGAGGTCATACGATTGTTGCTATTAAGATCATTGGACTTTTTCTGGCGTGGAATTCGTGAAGCAGAAGACATTTTAGGCATCGATGAAAAACACTCTCTCACACGAGTGCAACAAGCGTTGAATTAATTTTGTGTTCTGTTGTTTACCTTGTAAGAATTACTTTTTTTTAATTGACGATTTATTTCTTATTTAAATATACAAAAATAACATAGATGAATCAAAATGATGATCCAAAATGAGAATAAAAATTAATTGTTGAATAAAGGAAGTTTGGAATAATTTTGAAACCAATATAAAGTCATTTCTTGCGTTTGTGACATCAATTGAAACTTCAGATTTAAAATACTATTCAACGGAATTTTCGTATTCACATTCTACAACGAAATTCGAAATGTTAAAATCGATTGACATTTAAACATAAACAGATTTGACATTCGGCGCCGGACTTTGTTTATACGAATTAAGAGTTCAATTTCATTCGAGTTGTTCTGCTAGCTAGTTTATCATCATTTTTGTAAATAAGAAACGAACAAAATACAAAAACTTTGTGCAAAAATGGAATCATTTGAAAGTGACACATTGCAATCATTAAATATACCAAAAGTGGTTAAAAGGTATGCGTGCGATGTCGAAAATTGTGTTTATAGTACAATTAAAAAGTCTAATTTATCGCGACATGTAACAGAGAAACACAATGGAGAAAAAAAAACATGTGGTTGTGGCAAACAGTACACGGCATCATCATTGTCTCGACATAAACATCAATGTAATGTAATTTCAAATGGCCAATTCGTGGTGCCAAAGATCGAAACCGTAAAAGGCGCCAAAAATGATAGCTATGGCATAAATGGTATCGATGACAGTGAAATTTCTGAGGTACACGAGCACACAATGGTTATCAAAGTTGTCACCAAAAAGGATGGTTCAGTTGTTTTTGCCTATAATAACTTTAAATATGGTGAAACGGACTATATACTGACACCTCTACAAAATAACAATATCTTAAAAGCAGTCGAAACTGATTTGCCATCACTTGAACACAACGGTAAAAAATCGAAATCTTGAAATAAGTTGTTGTACTTAGCAAATTCGCTTTGTTTACAGGAATTGATCATATTTCCATCGACGATGAATTAATCGTGTATGATCCGATCGAAGATCCTAGTGAAACGAGGGATAAATGGGCAACCGAATGCGTCGAATGAAACATAAAAAAAATCATTGAAATCTCGATTGGTCTTGTAGCATGAAAACTAAATAAAAAAATCTTATTTACTTGAAATGTATGCTATGTGTTGTCTCATTTCATTGCTTTCAATTCTACTATGATAAAGCCGAAATAATTGTTTATTTTTGAATTGCGATTGTACAAACGTTTTTTTTTTTCAAATCAAACACATGACAGTCGCTCCACATTGGATAAACATTGGCTCAACATTGGCTCACCATTACCTCACCATTCCTCGTGTTTATTTTTTTGCCTGCATTTGGATCATCATTTGGCTCACCATCTTTCTCTATGCATTTTATATTTGATAGTTTTGGATATCGCATCGTAAATTTGTGTAATTAGTATTTTATATATATGTAGAAATGGCAAAAAAGGTTGAAAACAAACGAAAAATAACAAAACAATGGGAAAAGGAAGAAATAAAATTGCTAATAAGCGAATTCGAAGTTCGAATTGATTTGTGGGACCCATCACGTCCAAGCTATTCCGATAGGTAAGTTAAAAAATTAAATGTAGCGTATGCATTTAATGTGATTATACTGATTCATAATCTATCACATTTTTTAGAGTTAAAAAGCAGAAATTGCTTGAAGAAATCGGAAAAGTGTTGGGCGTATCAGCCCAAGATGTTTCTGCTAAAATTCATTCACTGAGAACACAGTTCAATCGTGAGTGTGCGAGAGAAAAGAAAATCAAAAGTGGTTCTTCTACTGACGAAAACTACGTTTCAAAATGGGAGCATATGAAAAGTCTTCAATTTCTGAAAATTAATGCAGTGCCTAGTGTGACAACCTCAAATTTGGTAAATTAATTTACAATTTCAAGTGAAACATTTCGGCATTTTTGTGACTTTTCTCTGTTTTACTCAATTCAGGATCAAATTCCTATTGTATTAAGCGATGAATTGTCTAGCGATGCAGTTTCGGAAATAGAGACAGTCACAGTGAGCTCTGAATCGGATACTCAATCAGAATACAGTGAAAGTGGTTCTGGAAATAAGCGGCACCGATTGCCAACGGTTGGTTCGAAAAAAGCAAAAAGGCGAAATGTTGATACAACCGAGAATGCTGTTCTGGAACAGGCATTGGCAGTCATTAATCAAACCAATGACGATCTTGATATATTCGGGCAGTTTGTAGCCTCCGAAATGAGACAAATTTCCGATTTGTCCATTCGAAAATTGGTTAAAAGCGAAATAATGCGAGTTCTGTTAAATTACAGCACATCCGACACCAATCAAATACTTATAAGTACGAGCACATTTCCATTAACAGAATTAAATTCAAACGAATTGTGCACCGATTATATATCTGAATATGAGTTGCTTTAGTCGTGAGAAATTTAAAATCTATTTAACAGTCCCGGTGGTGCTATTACTTTGCAAAATAAAATGATTTAAAATTTTGAATAAAATCTTCGTTAAAAACATGATGATTGTTGTTGTTTATTTTATGAATATTGAGCCAATAATGAGCTAATGATAAGCAAACTTTAGTGGTGTTCGATCAGCAAAAAAAAAAGAAATTGTGCTAGACATTTGTTTACATTGTTTACATTGTTTACATGTTGCCATAAGTGGTCCCACATATGCATTTTTCGTATGTAAATATTTACAATGTTTACACTTAAATTGTTGCCAAATAAGACCACACCCTTAACGTTTGTTTGATGCAATGAATAAATAAAATAAAATCCATTGCCAAATTGGCCATCACTTTTATTAATTTTCATATTAAATATTTTTCAATGCGACCATTCATGTTAAATGAGATGATATTCCGTTTGAATTATGTGCAGTGGAGAGATTTCATCGAAATGCTTGAAGTTTTAATCTTTTCATTATATAGAATCGAATATAGATTTATTGGAGGTAATTTTGTCTTATATACATTATAGTGTGTACGAATCGTACATCGTCGTGTATCACGAGAAATTTGTGGAAAATTTAACTTTATCATCCTCGGTTTTTATGCTCCATGTAATCACATTTACAAAACAAGAAAAGAAATGTACAAAAAGATACAGAAAAAGTTTTTTTTTCCCACAGATTACGTTCTTATTCATGCCCGAAGAGAATTTATTTCATTCAAATGGCGACAAAAACTCATAATAAAGTTACAAAATTTCGACTTGAAGTTGAATTTTACATCCTTTGCTCATAAAGTTTCCGTTGGCATTTCTTTGCTTGCGGTAACGTTCTACCACAATTCTCCGAATTCACTCGGTTCGTTTATGCTTTCATGAGGAAATATGTCCAATGAATAAAGTTGGAACGGAAACAAAAACGTCAACAATTTTACACTTTAAAGCTCGCCTTTAAAAAACGTTAAAAAATATCATTAAATTCTGTTTATGACGAAATAGTGGACTCTTTATATCAATACTTTTAATGGATTTTCATTGATTGTCCAAATTGAATTGAACTTCGTTCAACTGTGGCGCTTAAAATTCATTTTCATTGATTCAAATATAGAAAAATACTCCAGATCACAAAAATGATGTCATATTGTGGTTAATGGTCTTTTTGATAAGTTGCAATTTCCAAATGGATAGTTGAGATCGATAATAATTGGAATTCCAAAATAACAGGTTCAACGAAGAAGCGATATCAATTTTAATTAAAATAAAAAGTTGTAAAATCCTATATGCATTTGGGAATTTCTATCACTCATAAAACCAACACTAAAATGTTCATGTAACCAACAATTTGTGGAAAGAAGTTTACTGGGAATTTTTACAGCTGAAATAGATATATTTTTTTTCATTTTAACTTTTCACTCGACTTCTTCAAAGTCGTGAAATGGCCAAAACTCTCTATCTGTATTTTCGTATTTTCTTGTTACATATAACAATGTAAAATGTACCGAGAATTCATTGTACGATGAGATTTATGCAAATTTAATTCACTTTGTGAAACTTGTTTAGTGACCGAAAGAAAGTTTGATTAGTCGTTCCAGAACTATTTTGTAATTTAATTTTGCTTTGAGCAATTTCCATCCAATGTGGTAAGTATTCCTTTAGTTGCATTCATGATTTGGACGGCCGTCGGCCGCTCAAATTGAGTTTTGTTTGTATATGAAATTTTGGCCTGTAATATGTGGCCATTTTCAGGTATATATCGTTTGCGCCGATGACAAATCAGTCCCTTTCGGTGCATTGTTTTTTCAATCATATATTCCTCAATTTCTGATGAGTTGCAACTAGATTTAATTTTTCATCATTTTAAACGTATGCACTGTGTAATGTTCATGATGCTAGTTTTGTATTGGAGAGCCATTCTTATCGATGTACTGTGCTAGAGTCATATTTGATTCAAACGACATGCAATTCTGTTTAACTCTACTTACCACTTTCCGTTGCTGGATATATATTAAAAGATGGTTCTTGTAGCCATGATATCACCGATACATAGTCTTTAACGAAGGTTGGAATATTGCATTTCATTAGTACGTTGCTGCCAATGAAAGCTGCCGGATTTTGCACTTCCGGATCAAATTGTTGATTAATAACTAAATCGATTTAAAAGCCAGTAGCATGATATGTAGAATACGTCGAAAGATGGCAGCCACCAAGAGCCATGCGATGTCACATCACATCCAGATGCCAGAATAGCAGGACAGGGGAATGCAGCCAGTGGTTGTTGTTGATATGGTATGTCAAACACGGATGTATGGGAATGAAATTTAATTAGTTTTTTTGGTTATTTCAAGAAAATAAATTACATCATATGATATAAAAAAGTAAGAGCTGTGAGAAAATTACGGTGTACATGCACATCATACACTATGCTAAACGGTTAACACTGCGTTGTTTGCAGCATCAGTGCCAGAAACGAAATATGTACAAGCGCAAGCATTTTATACTCAGTGCTTTTGGCGTTCAATAATAATAACAAATAAACGCAGCACATAGCACATAGAACAATAAAACGGCAAACATTAAACGAGCATGCATATACCATCTCGGGTGAACAAACAAGTGCTAGCAACTACAATAGAGATACAGCTAATGCCATAAGCCAATAGTAGAGACGAATGCAAAGTTTGTAAACGAATGCGAGTCGTTATTCAAGCCAAAAGTCAAACTTGAGCTCGAAAGCGAAGTAGCTCAGGGAATTCATGCTGGTATTTTAAATTTTATTTGGTTTTTTTCTTCGTTGGTTTTCCGGCTTCTTTTCGAAACATCAAGCCGATGAAATGTTGAAGTTTAGCAAAGCAAACATTCTCTCGAATTTATTCGCGTGGTGTATTTATGTGAACATTTATTAAACATATTTTCATGTGCAGTAAATAAGTGGTTGAATTGAATTTTACATTGGTGTTGACGTGACTGATGTTGTGCCATTAACAAGCATAGCATGCAAACCAAACCGGAACCATTGAATCCCCATCACTCATGTCTTCTTGTCGTGTCTAACGTTATTTCAAAGCATTTACGTGAAAAAAAGATCAACATTATGTTAAATGCAAGAGAACAAGATCTATCTTGGACTTATTCAAGCATGGCAGTACATTTGTTTTCTGAATAAATGGAAACAAATTCACACATTTGCATTCATCGTTCATTCGCAAAATGTTCAAATATCAATTCATAGTCGAGGTGGTGCTTCTTAGTGTCTTTGATGAACGCATATTAAATGCACGTAATGTGATATTCGTCTTGGTATGGATGCAGTTTTCAACTGATGGAACCCAACCAACGCACTCCAAACATTAACCACATTAGAATAGATGAGAATCTAAGTGCGGAAAATAAACGAGACGTTGGCAAAAACCAACTTTATGTCACATCACCACAAATTAAATAGTACACGTAGATTCGGTTTTCCGGGCACAACGAATTATTTCAGAATCCATTTAAATAAATATTTAACCCAACGTATAATTACATTTGAATATGAGAAATTTCATCACGAATGGTACATGAGCTTTTACGACCGTTTCGGATTGGTAAAATCAAGTTCTTACAATTTATTGCAATGTCTCTAGTAAACCATATTAAATTTCCTATTTTTTGTCTTTATTAATAACACTTCGTTTCGGTTATGCGTGCGAATATTTTTCAGAATTCAAATATCACCATTTTTGCAGCATGTTTGGGGCTATTTTCATAAAATTTGTTTAGTACATTACAATATATAAATTATGCATGTAAAATTCGATGCACAACAGTTTCCTATAGTTTTTTCCTTCCGCTCATGGAGTAAATTAAATTAATTACGTGCTGGTTTTTGAATTTTCATGAAAATGGATTTTTAATCAAATGCACCGTAAAATGAAAGCAAATGTCCTCGTTGTACTTTGCACATCGAAACAGTACTAGCAAAAGCTTTCACTAGCAACTGGGTGCAGTTTCGATGTAGTCACAATAAAATAGTCCGATATATATAAAGTGATGCTAAAAAGGTGTGTTTGATTGAAAAATACTAGGTGCTGTTAAATACTTGCAGGGAAGAGTATATTTTTTGTTTAATTTTCTACTCTAAAAGGAATTCAGTTTGAAAGAGTTCAAATAAATATTTATCGTAAATAATTTAAGTTGAATGTTTCAATAAATGGATTTCCGTGATTTTAATGCAGTAACCGGTATGATTAACCGTTTATTTTTTATTTAATTTTACTAAAAGTCATTCTTTTCAAGATTCCAGAAAATAAAGTTGGCATGTAACAATTTACTGCGGTTGAAGTAAAAGCGACTACTTTATCACAAGATATGTGACAATTAAAATGGTACCATTTTCTTTGTCTTCAGAATCAGTCTGCTGATTACGTGATGACACCATACCAGAGACTGTTGCTCAGAGCAGAACTCTGAGGAGGAGTAGCTCTGAGGAGCAGTGCTCCTCCTCAGTGAGGAGCAAAAATAAAATTTATTCATTTTAATTATTATTAAAATTATTAAATTATAATTAAAATGAATAAATTTTATATTTGCTCCTCACTGAGGAGGAGCACTGCTCCTCAGCCTGCTCTTGCTCCTCAGAGTTCTGCTCTGAGCAACAGTCTCTGCACCATACCAATTACTTTTCATTCACACATTTCGTTTAATGTATATTTAATACAGTAATGTGCGAAGGGGAGGTGGGGTTTACCCCCTCCTGTGACTTCAAAATTCATCCGCTTTGCTAGGCATTTTCGTCCGAAACGAAATTTTTCTCGATTTCCTAGGATTTTTTGAAGAAAATTTTGAAATCACTCCCTGGAAAATTTTACTCGTACATTACTGATTATAATGAATATATGAATATGACAAAAAGATTGTACGTTTTTTATCGGATTCTGACGCCAAATGAGAATATGTTTTTGAACAGAATGAATAGTTTACGCGGAGTATGTATTTCGAGCTACTTAGTTTGTCACAAAAGAGAGTAAGTTCAATTTATATAAATGTTGCACGAGAAGGTTTAAAAAAAATTGGGAAATAGAGTTATTTGCCAGCATAAAAAATTATATTGTAGATTAGAACAAATATATGAATATCCACGGATTAGAACAAATTTATGTTCAAGGCACATATTTGTTGATTTGGTACAAATCCAAAGTGTATGCAGATTTTGAATATAACACATCTCATAACTGTTGCCTTTACAAATGAAGTAGCTCTGTTTGGAAGAGTAAGTAGGGGGTTAACTTAATGTTATTATACATTTAACTTTCTCTACTAAAGATATTATACTTTTGAAATGGTTTTACTTTTTCTACTTTTAAAATTGAGAAAACTGTTAAAAACACAATTCCTAAACTTTTTATATTAGTAATTTTATTTATTTTAATCTTTCTACCACATTTTCTTCCGTAATTTTTATGTACATGTTTTTTTTTAATCAAAGTCAACGGAATTGCATTACATCTGAGGTCTCTCAACTAAGTTGATGAATAATTCGCTTTGAATGAACTATGAAAATGTAAATAGGAACAAAACCGAAAAAATTGTTAATTTTATTATTATTTAAATTCAAATTTCGAGTGTAGAACGTAGAGGGTATTATGTATATACATATATATTTAGTGTTTACAGTGTTCATGTTTGAATGGAGTTTGTTGTACATACAAAAAGTGAAGAACTAGATATATTTTCTCTTCGGTTATAGTCATTTTGTGCCACAGAAACCAAAAAAACCACTCACTCACTCATTCACTCACGAGCGGTAACCATTTAGTGTATTTTCTCGGTTTCACTTGTGCTGTCGCTAACAATTTATAAAATGTATTTTGTGCAATATTTCTCTCTCTCCGTTTTGAGCTCACGTTGCTAAGTCGCTGTTTAAACGTGCACTGGGTGTCAGCCTAAAGTGTGTGGGTCTGAAGTAATATTGCAGATGGAAAACACTTTTTTATAGTTCATTCATTTGTCGTTGTTCGTGCATTGCTGCCTTTCGTTTTTAATTCAGTTTTATGAACGTTTCTTCTTTCATTGTTTTTGGAGTGCTTTTTTTATTTTCTTCTTCCTCTCTCGCAACATACATGAACAAAGTATATAAAAAAGATTTTCGTCGCATATTTTCAGCGAAATGTTTTCCACAAAGTCAGAGTAAATTAATGATTTTTTTTTCCAGCAAAATTGCAAACAGACAAACCAAACTTTGTGTTGTCAAACAACTATTTAAACCGAAAAAAAGGTGAAATGCTTTATATTCAATGTGCAAGGAAACATCATTCTATGCAATTCAATTTCAATATAAAAATTCCCATTCTTTTTTCCATAGAATATAACTTTTTTTGGCCGCAATATTTTGAATACTAGAAAATATTCCATAAAAACACAATTCATTTTGTTCGACATTTTAATGCCATCACTGCTTTTTGCACAACATTTACCAATATTTTGCCATGTTGTTTTGACACAGTGAAATATCAAGGAATATCGATAAATGGTGCTGCACAAAGCATAGACAAAATTAAAATACCACATTGATGATTTTTATATTTTCTTCTCCTCTGGGTAATAGTTTGTTTGATCGCCGTTCTTTTCAACAAATTAGAAACATCTGCAAAACCTGTGTTTGCTTTTATTTCAATGTATCTGACGTGGGTGTACTTCGTAAAATATCGAAATATTTTGGTTCGTGAAAAATTCCTCTGATTACTTATTTACATACATCGGTGTTAATATTAAAATGCGAAACACACGAAATATCAGAGAAAATACTCTTGGGTGTTTTTGGGCACTCGACGGTATTCAAAGATGTTTATAAACAGCTCAAAAAGCTCGCGCAATGTGGTCATTTAAAAGGGTCCACGAATTCCAAAGAATAGGTATAAAATACACGCACCATTTATATAATGATGCCTCATATGGTAAAATGTGTGAAAAATGCAAAAGTGGTAACAACACTCCATCACTGTAAGTAATGACGCATACTCCCAGGCAACCAAATGTGCTTCATAAAGTTTGTTCATTGATTTCTGACCAAACGAGCATTACAAAAGAAAAATTTGTTCTGATGAAATGTAAATCACCAACATTGGTTTTATATACACAATTTGCTGCTTGGGATTATGGCCAAAAATGAATGTGGCAAAGTGTTTTAATACAGTTGAAAATGAAACACAGCCGATGAGAATAATGCGAAATATTTGTGCAGGTAACCGAAATAAAAACGTGGGACAAACAATGAATGTAAAGCTCGTTGTATGTTTAGCTTAGCACGATACTACTAGTTCCTTTATGTCATGGTATACCATCATTCATAGCGGTTTGAATTAAAAGCAAAGCATCGTTGTGAACAACAAAGGGATTGTGATATTCGTATATTTGCATTTGTTTTTGAGTACAGGTACGTGTTCTTTGGGTTTGAGTCGTAAAAACCAAATAGATGTATGCCATTCATTTAGAAACCGAATGAAACTAAAACGTTTATTTCGAATAACATTACGATATTTACTTATAAATGAGGGTACTTCAGGGAGAACAGCTACATTATCTCTAAAAAGCATGCATATCTAACGCGTACTTGTGGGTAAATGAAGACATTTCACAATTGATTATGACTTGAATTCACTTTTTGTGAAATTTTCTCTTACCCGCTTTTATAGACAGGTCTCTCGATATGATTGTGCCACCTGCATTTGATGCAATACATTTATACACAGTCCAATGTACATCTTGACGAAAAGCAGTCGTATCAAATTTTGGAAAATACAATGAACCATTCTCCAAAATGTGGCGAATCTGTAAAAGTAAAATCCATTAAATCGTATCAGTTTAACAAAAGTTATTTTGAAAAAAAAAAAAAAAAAAACCTAATTCCAACGAGAACAAAACAGTAATGTTTTATCAGCGGACGAGTCGTTGTGGCAAATGGTATAGAAGTGAAAAATCGATTAAAATTTATAGGAACGTCAATGACAATAGAATTTCATACCGAACTAGTTTCATATTGATAAAATCATTTACAAATTCTATAAAATTGGCTCAGTATTGCAATATTCATGTGATTAGCTGATGCAAAGCGAACATTTCTTGCTGTGTGTGCCATGCAACGCATTGTTATGTAAAATATCGATTGTGTTTTACTTTGCTCTTGATACTGAAGCCGTATTCAATTAAATTGCATGCCAATGCATACAACATTCCGATAGCTCAGATTCAGCAATCATTGCACCGGTTACGTAATTATCGGATGGAGAGAATTCATAAAGATTTAAAGTCAATCCAAAGTTTTTGAATATTTCATGCAGGAAATCGATTTCTACTGAATGGAAATATAATGTTTAATGAAAAGCAAATATAATGTGTGAGCTTCGGAACGTAAACGCATTACTTTATTTTATGAACGAACAATTTCCAATAGCTATTTGGCGCCAATGATTAACGATTATATTTCCTATCAAATCGTTCACAATACATTACATAAACTTAGCTACGAAGTTAACCGAGGACTTTTCTTGGATACACCTTATAATATAGTGCTTCATTTTTATGAATATGGCATTTTATGTAATCGCATTGTTATCTGAAGTTGTCGCATGGAAAGATGCATTTTGATCGAATATTTTGTAATTTATATTTTATATGAAATCATTTGAATGTTAATTCGATTATTGATATGCTTGTCAATTAATATATTTCAATTGAATTTATTTTTGTTATGTATCGTGGTCGGCAAATAAATCGGATGACACTTTTTGTTTATTTGTTTGTTTTTTTTTTCGTCGGTGTATGAACAATACTCACTCTTGGTATGGTGGTAACAGGAGTATTATCCAGATTCAGCCATTCGATTTTTGGTTTTGGTGATCCTTTCGCCTGACATGGAATTAGATTATCGACAATATTTGTAAATTCTAGATGATGTGGTGGTTCAATTGTAAACGTTGGCCCTTGGATATCATACGGATCTGCCATTACGCAATGATCTGTAAAAAAAAACGTTTAGAAAATTAACCAAAAAAAGTGAACAATCAAAATGTATCATTGAAATCGAAAATCATTGTGCGCTCAGCTGAACACATGGGTCTTCAATTATGGAATATACATTATACACATTGGGAAATTGTTTATCTCGCTTTGCTTTTAGTTTACCATCTATATGTTGCTTGCATTTTGTACAAATAGAATGATTTGTTGAACAATATTTGGATATTCACAATCGAAATTCATAAATTAATCTGGTGACCTACTTAGACGGAAATTCTCATTAAGCACGATAGGTATTTGAATTCAAATTGCAATTGAATGAACGCATCAACCGCTTTATGAATAAATATCGGAATTTTCAGTGCGTCTCTCTCACTTTGGTATATCTGTATATGACGGCAGGTGGTGGTGATGGTGATGGTGATGGTGGTGGCGTTAATAATGGCAATGAGGTTTTTAGTTGAATTATATCGAGTAAATAACATAAAACAGACTTTAAGCCTTTATGAAATTTCCGAACCAAAACACACGAGCAATTTAAATCGCAAATTTGATAAACTTTTGCCTTTTCATTGGAATTTTACAATCTTGACATCCTTCGTTGGCACTGAATGTCTGTTTTTATCCATAAATCGTTTATTATAACATTTATTTTGAATGGTTTATGCAATTAGATAACGGTTAACATTTCGTAATTATGTGCATACATTTTTAATGAACCATTTATCTTTATAATACATAATATGGTTTTTAAAGTGATAAGTGTGTGAATTCTCGGCGCTTCAGAGACCGGATGTGAGACCACAAATTAACCCACATTCCATCTGAGACGTGCAGAGTATTTAAGTCAATTATCGACATCCTCAAATGTATTACGTGTCCGAGAAACTAACGAATTTTATGCCAATAATGTTTTTCTGAGTAAAATGTAATTTGAATCCGTCCCTTTTTCGCTCGAATTTTCCATGACAAAGGGAAAAACGAGAAACTCTATTGTCAATGGACTGCTCAACTTATCTTTTCTCGACTTTCAAAGCTTATTGAATCCATAAATAATTTCGTTAAATTTCCAGAATAAAGGATGTGAAGATTGAAGCGTAATGCAGATAAGCAAGCTATATATTAAATGCGTTCACAATGATTTGTACCCATCATTTGTAGCCAACTGCATTTTATATGGACATTGTACAAAGCATTTGAACGACAATAGTGGTATTTCAGTTACATTCAACGTTCTTTTACTGACAATCAAGCATGAAGATTCCATGGATAATGATTTGTTAGCGGAATGTTTGCTTCATTGGTTTTGTCAATCGATTGAATATGTTAATCGAAACACGAACGTAAATTGTTCTAATCAAGTATACGTTCGTGACATGGGGATTAATCATGTTTTTTTCTCTCTTCTCACATAACTTCTGCAATGCCATTAACAAAACTCACACAAACACACATCAGCACAACATTTGAATAACTATTCGAAATTGAAATCAATAAAGCTTTGGTTTGCAATTGTATTTGAACGGAAATTCCAATCAAATGCAAATTTATGTTGATCAATGACACAAATAACCAATAAATAAGGATATTGTATAATCCACAGTACTAATCTCTATTGCATTCATTACAACTATACGAATACAATGCAATTCGCTTGAATCGTTGATTAAAATGTGGATTTGATTTTAAAAAGGCGAATAAAATGGGGCGTGGTGGAATTAATTCAAATTTCGAAACTTCGATTGGTTTCCACACACAAAAAAAAACTTTGGTTAATTAAACAAACGCTGACAAATGATAATATTATTTATCGAAACGTTTCATGCTTATGTACTCGGTCTTTCATTACCATGTATTTTCAGTTGAAATATCAAACAACTAATTACTTTAATTATAGTACAACTATAAATCGATTTGACGCCTTATAAAATTTGATCAAGTATCAATTGAAAATTGTCAGAAACTAGTTAAGCATGCATTTTCAATTCAATTAATATTAATAAAATGCATAAAATTTCTGCTCAATTCAATTTCATTCGCATGATATATTATCATTGGTTTCCGATGATAACTTGGTATTGTTCATTGAAAAATATAGCTCAAATAAAGAGCAAAATGAAGACTGTACTTGCAGCCAGCTATGCATATCGTGTACTGAATCATTTCGTTTCCGAGAACGAAACGGGCTTGAGTTCGGTACTCGTATAGCATATATGCCATCAAAACAATACACGACCACTGATTGCGATAGTGAATCAATGTAGAGCGAACAGATCTGAACATAAAAACTCACTTTGACTTCTTTCCATCATACACTCGAAGTTATTATAATAATGTCGACATCTTAGACTAAGTGAAACGGAAAAAGGCAATTTCCTTGTGATAAAATACCATGAATACAATCCAATTTTATTCAATGACAACCATTTGACTGTGAGTGTGTATGGAAAATATCCTTTTGCTTGCCGCATGAAGGCAAGCCACACAGAAGATCGTTATACAAAACGATATCAAAATAAATGAAGTCGTAAAAATAACAACGAAACTTAGAACAGAAAAAAAGTCATTATTCTGTTGGTTTTCTTTATTGACTATCAATTTTGTTCAAACGAACAAGATTTTTTTTATCCGTTTATATTTTCATGGCGCAATTTTATCTTGCACTTATTACGTGTGGAAAATTCTATCTCTTTCAATTTTTTGCAATTGAAAATCTAAATATTACTTTTATTTCTTTCCATATGCTTGTGGTTATCATATTTCTTGGTTAAAATGAATTGACTAAAGACAAACAATCCAAACTTAATATGTTTTACGTTTTTGTATGTTGTTGTCGTTCACTTAGATAAACGGTCGGAATGCGGGTCGGAATTGTCTATGTTCATTTCATCTCGAAAATTACATTTCAATGGCGTCCTCTTTGGTTTTAGTGAATACATACTACGAATGTTGAGTAAAATGTACTAAAAGCGTAGAATAATTTTTTGTACAAAACTTTGTTGATAAAACATACTACTATCCGTCTACTATTCCAACTTTTACCATCGACGACATTACTATCAGGCTATTCGATCTTGAAGTATTTTGTGAACGCCAGTGTTGCTTACTCCTGAAAGAATAGTGGCTGATACATGTAACTTCTTCACATTGGTTCATTCAAAATGATAAAAGTGTGAACATAAATACCAACAAGTCAAAGTTATCAATTTTTTTTTCATTTAGTGAAAAATTAGTTACACACTATACGAAAACGTATACACTAGTTCCATTTAAGCAAGCGTCTAGATGCATCTGATGTGAAATACAACTTGCGAAGTAGCAGTGAAACGAGGGAAAAAGTTTCACGAGTTAATTTTGCACTTAAAACTTTCACAAAAGTTTCGAATATTGTTTAAAAACTGAAAGATGTAGGTTCTCATTCGTCAGCCGGACAATTTAGCGAACTGCATACTCTTTATTTATCAAGGTATTTCGAAAGCAATTTTTTACCCAAAAAAAAAAAAAACAAAACAATAGGATTATGGTGGAATCTGTGAATGCTGTGAGCAACTTCGTTTGAATATTCAAGTGACATTTTTGTTAAGTTTGTATTTAACTGAACCAGCTATTATGAGTGAGTGTAACTTGTTGAATAAATTAAACATTTTGATATTTTGATCCATAAATTAAATTCCACTCGAACCCGAAATGTTTTGCGCAATTTATAAATAATCAGAAAAAAAAAATATTCCAAATTAATATTCAACAAACAATTTCGGTGAATTTTTCATCAGTAAGCAAAGATGTTGTGATCCCATCTGACAATTGTGTGATACGAAGACGATACATTAAACTTTGGAATGAAAATGAAAAAGTAATCGAACTTATAAAGTTCAGAAATCTTACACTTGCCTGTTAAACCATACTATGCATAGCATGGTGTTCATCTTGTTCCGAACGCTGTCGTTTTATTTGCAAAATAATGCGAATGCTTGTACATTTTTCACGCATTGCCCCCCGCCCAATAAATCAAAATTACTCTGGTCATAGTGTTTTATGGTGGAAGTTCGCCAAATGTTTCACACTAGACGAACTCAATGGCACAACAAATTCGAAGGGAATATAATTCAAACTTCAAGTAAACTTTGCAATTGGCAACTATTCCAGTCGATGCTGCCATTTTCACAACATTCATTTTCGGACAAAACCAAAAACTCATTAAAACTACATTTATAAATACATTTCCATTAGAGACTATTTTCTCTCCATTTTTGTTATTTATAAATGTCTATGCGCTCGTTTGCAGATCTATGTTTTCTCCATCGTTCGATTGCCGCCACTTCATCCATTCTGATGACGAGAAGTTTTCGAAGCCCAAAGTTATTTCGCAATATCTCATTTTAGTAGATCGTTACCACTTGCTATTTACGAATGCAGAATTCTTCATCAATCGAAACGAAAAGCGCAGCTCCACATGCGACCACAAATGCAATTATAGAGTTTCGACCATTGTGAGTATATGAACTATATTCGAATGGATACGTATACATATTTTTCACGGATGCTTGATTATTGTGAGAAATAGCAGACTTCAAATCTCATGGATTTTCACATTTAAAAGAAAGCACCATGAAAATCATGCAAAGTCCATTCATCTGAAAGTTTCAAATGCAGCACTTTTACAATTGGCATGAAAGTACCGTATAATTAGAAATTGCTTAAAGTTTTTTAATTGTACTCAATGATTTCAAAGAAGAAGTATTTGAAAATCCATTTTTTGAGTTGAATTGCAATTTAAAAGGAGAAAAATGCATTTCTTTAGGGCAACATTTTCCATACTAATCGAACTGCGCTCCATTTCCATAACGAAGTTTAAAGTAGTTTATAATTTTTCTTTTCAATGGCTGCCAAAATACAATTACTAGAATGCTGCCGTACAGTCGTACCATAACGATCAGTTTTGTTGGTTGGACTGTAATTAATAGTTTATTTTGTTTGTTAATGGCGCTAATGACCTTTTTTCATAATTTCTAATTACAGCTAATTTCCAGACGCCAACGTTTCCATAGCAATGGAAAGCTTTTATTGTTGTTATACGCCCATAGATATAAAATGATGTCGCATAATATTGTAGTAATCACATGAAAACGTAAGCTAATATATTTTCATGAAAATTGTGAACGCTGTCATTAAAATACCATGAATAAAAAATGTTATTTTTGATGCAAAAATTATTCATGTAGTTTGTAATAGAGTGTGTGAGAGAGAGTGAGGATGTTTCACGCTTTATGTGCCAAATGATAAGGGTTTTGACGCTCATAAATTAAATTCTAAATTTTCATTACATTTAGGAGAACTTTTTTTTGTATACAATTACATATGTATATGTCATTTTATATAGGTGTCAGCATTCTAAAATGGTTTGCCAATAATGACGCTGGTTTTTATTTAAAAGTGCTGAACCTGTACTCGGGCTTGGATATTAATAATTAGTTTACCTTAATTTTTTATATTCTATTTGATCGCATCTTTTCATACAAATTAAATGCAAAATCTGTTTCTGTGTATATAGCAAGCACAACCGCCATACTTAGATTAAAGAATTTACATGACAATGTATGTAATGCAAATATATTATGAAATCTTTTGCCTTTCAACATTAAGAATATTTGTATTTATAAGCACCAAGCTCGAAATCCATTATGAATCAGTAAATGCAACGAGATTATTATGATAAAAAAATTGCACAGCAACAACAACAACAAAAAGTAGACAATGCAATGGCGCTGTACGGAAATGAGAAAAACGGAGCTCAACATTTTTCACTTACCTCGAGTAAAAATTACCATAATCACCCCAAGTAGCAGCGAGATGAGAATCCTGATCGGATTGTTCGCTGCGGTATTTGTTGGTGATGGTATTTGGGTTCTTCTTGTTGAAATTATAGCAATCATTGTTGATGTCATTATCATTGCAATACCGAATGAAAATGCTATTCATGAAACATAACAACCATCAAAAGCGAGACCCCAATCAACGCCTGTTCAACATCCTATACAGATGAATATGTGCGCACCGACCGATGTTGTTGGTAAAATTCTTCAGATCTCTTTTATATCAGTGTCGTAGCCGTGGTATTTCAATGCACAGGTTGTCCTTTTGAACTCTTTTCTTTTCATTTAATATACTTTTGTCCGTAATTTATCTCTTATCAAGCGACAATATGAAAACAATGTGTTTCGCCGCTTCTTTTTACCATTCCTTTTCTCTCTTATGAAAGTATGTTTTTTTTACTGCTTTTGAAATGTTGTTTCATTTACCACACTTTACTATTTAATTTTTATCGTTGTATCTCTGTACATACTGTTTTGTATTGTCATTTTTATGGCATTTGGTCACTGATGAAAAGATAAGTATAAAAGAAACAAAAATTAATTTAAGGCGGTAGAATGATCTGTGTGATGAGGCACGTTCTATGAGGCGCAATGATGAAGATAAGCAAAACTCAAGCTCAAAGAGTCAAAAGGAACAGAACGGACATAAAATGTTTGTCATTGCAAATAACAAGAACCAAAGCAACAATCAAAACGGATATGGAATGGTTACGGAAATGTTCGAATATTAAGGAAATGTGAAGTAGACAACTGATGGTTTGCTGTGATTTTGTGCTGCGAAAGCTGTACACAGCATACAGTTGGCTCTGTGTAATTTCCTTCGTTCTTCAAAGCCACATAGTCCAACAAAGTGGTTTTTCTTTTTCGATTTTTCTATAGAGAGAAAATAAACTAAAGTGGCCGCATTCGATATTCGAGGCAATTAAAATTGTATAGATCACGTAATACACAAAACCATTCAATGAATTTCATATTGTATGGTGTTTTAAGTGTGGTATGCAAGTACACATCCAGAAAGATAATAAGAACAACATATGAATTGAAAAGCAATGGCAAGAATGCATGTCGCACAACCACCTCAATTTCATTTTCAAGTCGTTTCGATTTGGTTTTGTTTTCACATGTCAAATAAAAAAATACAAGCTGACATCAGTAAAAGTATATAAAAACACGATAAAGCGGCACATTCACGCAAAGAAGAGCCAAGTATCAAAGAGAGAGCCAAGCTTATGCATGTCAAATCTTGTGCCAACAACCACATATTTAGCGAAAAACTCGGCAGACCGTTGCAAAAACGAACAAAACTTCAGGACCAGTTGGAAAAAAGGGAAAAAATGCGAATTATTTATGAAAGCAATCCGCTCTCTTTCAATTTTCATATCACAATTTTGCGCTGCGTCGGTTTTCCTTATGATTTCTCCTGTTCATCTTTTCCAAGCTTCGATACACACTCTCCTGCTTGTCTGCTCGTGTATCGTTTGGTTGGCTTCAACATACACTTCTCGTGTAACCGTGACTGCTTTTATCACTTTCGTTCAGCGCTCAAGCCACAGCGTGTTGTGTCTCGGTTCAAAGCAATCTGATTTTATGTGTGCGTGCGCTAGCGCTTTTTTTTGCTGTGCTGTTTTGTTGTCTGTTCAACTTGCTTTTTTTTTGTTACATTTAAAGTTCTTGCGCTCGATCTTTGTTCTTTTTCTTTTTTTCTTGACGGGAAACGGAATTCTATGCTGTTGCTTCTTCTATTTTCTTACGGCTTTATCCAATGCTATTTATTTTACATTATATCCCCTGGTTTTTCTTCGTGATTTTTTCGTTTTCATATCACTTGTGGAGTTTCTTGTGTTTTTTTGCTGATTTCTTTTTCTGCTGCTTGCAGATTGGTTTGCGATTTTATAAAAAGAAAGTATATTGAAAAGAAAGCATGTGTTTATGTTCGTAAGTCTTTATGTGTTGGGTTTATCATTGAATTACGGCAATCTGATTTTCTGTTTGTATACAAAATCCGGGTACTGAAATAACTGAGAAAACAAACTGACTGGATAAACATTTTTTTCCCTATTTAGAATCAGTCATGTGTCACACCTTCACACATTCTTGAGAAGAGCTGTTGGCATTCGAAGAGATTTTTTTTAAAAGGTCATTGTTTTAGTAATTAAATGCAAGCACGTCGCACAGTTGATGACAAAAACATTTAAATAAATTCAAATGACAAAATTGAATATTAGCATTGTTATTCAAAACATAAATATTTCTATAAAATGTACTTTTTTTTCTTGATTTTTCCTCACTGTTGTACAATTGAATTTCCTTCGGTGTCAAGAACAACAATGGAATTTTTTGGATCTGACTTGAATCTCCATGTGAGTCTAATACGAATTGTGACCGTGTTGATATCCTCTGCTTTTCAAATGTTCTTTTCCATCACACTGCCGTGTCTAGTATATTATTTGTAAGCGACGTCAAATGAAAATAAAAAAAAAACAGACGAATAAGATGGATTCAGCCATTGAGATTGCTGTGGTATAGCTATAAATATTTTGTGTATGCGAAAATTGGTTTTGGTGTGAATACAAACACCAGCCACATTGTAGAGAATGTGCTGAAATGTGATATCGTTTTGTATCATCTGATCGTTGCCACACGTACGACGTACATTCCATATTTATGAAACATTGAAACCAAATTCTGAATTCGTTTGCTGCGAGCAGCAGGATGTCGAGTCGTTCTATCGCTATGAGTAGTGTGAGTCTATGTGTGTGCATCAGATAACGTTCGCATCGTGTGTAAAAATGAGTGAAAATCAAATAAAAAGTAGATAGTAGATAGAAAAAGGATCTGATGATGATTTTCCATGAGCTTTGCTACAGTGAGCATTTTTCTTCAACCGCACTGACAAAGACGACATCAAATACGATTCATGCCAACGATAAAAGAGATTTGTTACGCTCTATGTTTAAAAAGCATTGAATGCACATTGCAAAATACCAGAGCAGTATGACAACCACAAAAACCACACACACCGTGTTTATTTTTTCTTTCTTCTTCCTCGTATTTTGTACTGTGTTTGCTTAGCAGAGATAATACACAATCAAGATAGTAATAATATGTGTGTGTGTTTGAATGTCTATATGACTGTTTCATAGAAAATTTGTGATTTTCTCGGATGTACACTTCGAACTTATTCTGAGCAACGGTGTTGAATGTGTGAACGTTTTTATTTTGTTTATATTTTCTCCATCAGTGATTTGTGTACACAACCGGATATTTTATTGCATGATACTCAATGGGGCAACAGAATGGGATCGGAGATCTTGTCTGATGGCACGTTACAGCGGTAGATTTTGTGTAACGGTTGTGTTTATTTTTAACATTAAGAAACGGTCACTTCAATTTTATTATTTGAGACGATAAAAATGTAAATAAATCGACAGTAATATTCATCTGATACGATCGAAATATCTGTCGATTTTTTCGATCAGTATAGATAATATTTTATTTGTCTGGTTTTTAGTGTATTTGTCTTTACGAAACAATGTTTCGATTTTATTCAATTGGTTCGTTAGTTTGGCACAAAATTTATATATTTGGATTTTATTGCGAATCCATTTTGCACGTTTATAACTTATTTTTACCACTGGGTTGCTGCAAAACACGTATCACTGGCGCCCTCACTGTATTGCATAGTGAAGTAACTCAATAGTACGTGTGTGAAATGTGAAGATTTTTTCTCGCACGAACTAGATGGCGCTAATAACTAAGTGTCTTTGCAGCAATGGTGTGATTTTTACATTTATAAAACTCGTTAGTTTTTATTAGAAATGATTAATTGAACACATAACTTGATTTATTTCGATTTTAAAATGTATATTGATAATCAAATATGACGGCTGTATGAAAATAGGCAATTTCAATTCAATTTGCATTCAAATAGTTCAAACATAAACGAACAAAATGTTCCATAGTTTTTTCACCTCCGCTCTTACTCGTTCATAATTTTAATTAAATGTTTGTTGCATAATCAAATTTGATTTCAATTTGTTCGGCGTTTATTTACTTCCGTTTTTCGCTACCATTTAATATTCGTAGTATTTTTGTCTCCATGCATGTTTGAAATTTTGTTTGTTTCCCAAAAACTCAGAACAATTTCAAATATTTGATTGAAGTTTTTGTGTTATCTTTTGAAACACTGTTTGCTTCTTTTTTTTTTGAAAAAGAATGAATGTATGCATTGTGATTGTTTTTTGTGTTTGCTATACACTTTTTTGGTACTAGTTTAAAAAAATTTAACTTGAAAAATTTATTATCGTTAGTATCATAGATTATGATGTATGGTTTTTTTTGTAGCTTCTCTCAAAACATGCACTACATTTAGAAAAAAGGAACTAGAATTTTTTTTATACCAACTACACACGATGAAATTCGATGAAATATTTGTATCAGTATGAAAACGGAAACCGATGCTCACACTCGGAGAGCTTGGATGGAAATGAAATGGAAAAATCGTGATAGCACGGTGTATCTTTGATGTAAATGCGTTTATGTATCAACACCGCATGCTGTAGCGTGCCTATGTAAAGCTTGGAAGCATCTGGCGAAACAATTTACCAGCCGCTTTGTGGATGTCCTACAGTAGCTTTATGTAAAAACATACACTCCAAAGCGATACTTGACAACGCTAACGCATGCGATTTAAGCGAAGGCACACACTAAAGCCCAACATAGCCTCTCATGAATGCAACAGAAAAAGCTACCAAGCTGTACAACTCTTGAAACGCCTCGATCCGGTGCGTTTATAAATTAGTAAGGGCATGCCTGCGATGCGTTCGAGCTAATAAGCATGACAAATTTCAAATTTTCTTATACGATACAAATCAACGGCGCAACGTGCAAACCGGTATCGTGTTTTGTGCGAGTATGTATGTATTCGGTGCATTGTCGAAGACTTGATACGATGCCAATGACGTTCATGATAAATGCTAATGATGACGCCGATGATACTTTGAGAGGAAAGCCTCAAATGCATAAAACAATCTCACGGAAATTAAGCAAAAAAAAAATGAATATGACATGTGAAAATGTTTGTTGGAGTTGTTGACTATCATATCGTTCGGGTGCATGAAGGCAAAAAAATGCTTCATAAAATGATGATGACGATAACAATAATTGTTTTCGCCATACATTCTTGTTGGTCGATTGGATGCAAATGACAAACATTGTAATCATTGAATAATGCATACTGAATACCATAATATCGACGAATATATATATGTTTTATAGAAAAATCAAAGAAGCTAGACATGCAGAGGATTTGATATGATGATGTGTGAAAAAAATATGATGAAGTGACTGACGCCACCGAACTTTGTATATGTAAGAGAACAGTAGTTTTTATATTGATGCAAACTGACACTATAGCATATAACATCAAATGCATTGATCAGTCATTAATTCTTTAATTCCTTGTAAATTTATTGGGAACTGAAAAATTTGAAATAAGCGGAACACGTAAATTATTCAGACAATAATAAAATAGACACTTTGCAATTTTATGCTGAAGAACAGTTAACAATTATGTCTACCTTGGTGGTATAGCGTTCATTGATGAAATTGTGTGTTGTTGCCATCCATCGTCTCGGAAAAATCATGATATACTTCAACAGTTTGAATTGAACAGCATAGCTCTAGCGCTATGTAACAATTCATAGTGTCTACAACAGGGATTTACAATTGCTCATATCTGTGCAGTTATTATTCTCCCCGGCGAGTTCTATGTTTCCTTGCATCGATAAAAAATGACTGCCGTTCCCATGGTGGATTCAGGTTTAAAGAAAGTTTTTTAAATGCTTCAAAACGCGATGATTAATTTGTAAGTTTTTCATATGCATATATACATTATATCAAATTCAATAGTAATTTTACGCAAAAATATGAAACTTTAACTAAAACTAAAACAAAAACAAAATGTAGTCGTAACTTAATACTGGTTAATAAATTCATACTATTTACTCCTTAACTTATATATTACATTTTACATTCATGATTGCCATAAGAATACTTTTAGCGGAATCGAAAATAAATTGCACACATTTGAAACGATTATTGTGAACATGTCATCTGCATAAAATGTGCCTCATTATATCCGATCCGATTTTCAAACAGAACTCTCTGCAAAAAATATAACATGGACTGTTTTTTTAATCATAACTGAAACACATCTTGTAAATGGGCATGCAACGAGGTCTTCGTCCATTATGCTCTCCATTGAGCTCGCTTTTTTATAACGGGACAATTCTGGGAATCAAACCTAGTAATTTTTCTTTGAATTTACAACCAGTCTTCAATAACAACATTTTACGGCGAATTAAATCAAAAACTCGTTTAAATAAATGTAATCTGTGATTGTATTTATGCATTTGAATTAGGTTGAATTTGTGAATGTCAATGGTCGAACTATACGCTTGCTTCTCTTTTTGTTCGATTTGTTGAACATTGCAAATTAGAAGTTTGATGATGTTTCAACACTGACAGTAAAACATCGTTTAGCTTATGATTTTCATATAAGCCAATGAACAATGTTGATGTTACCATTGTCTGATTGTGTGTTCGAGCTTTTCTCAAACTTTGATTGATTTACCAATTGGAAATTCGGTGGCAGCCGAAAATGTATGCACGCATTTACCGTAAATGACTGACATAACTGAATACGCAATAACCTTTTAATTATGTACTAGAAATACTTGCATTTGATGGAATGTATAAGTTTTTTATGCATATTGTACGCTTATGGTACGCTTTTAAATTGCATTTTAACGTACGGAAATCTAAAGAACTGATAAAATAATGAATTATTCCCGATAGATAGTACCATAGCGAAAGGGTTTTACCTTAACTGTTAAACATAAAATTGAATCGTCAAAACCGGGACAATATTAAAAGTATGAAACGATGAATAACCGATTATTGCTATGAAAAAACTAAGTACTGGTAAGTCTGGATCCGCCTATTCAATGTTTGTTAATTTATTGATCAAATATTGAACACGAAAAAGAGCACTGAATACAAAGCTAACTGTTTTATTGTTATTACATTGTCAGCGTAGCGAAGTTAGAGCCAAATAAAGGTGTGCATATTCATTTAACTCCGATCACAATAGAAACCATAACAATGCATGTACATGTTATCAATTGTTGTCTTCAACTTTCTGTGCTTGTTAGATTCATTTCTGTTCAGAAATTCAGCTCATGAATTTGCTTTGAACTGCCGTGATTCTGTGTTGTATTTGGTACTTCAGAAAATTCATAGATTTAATATTGGAACGTTTCATATCATGCTACACAACAATTGAAGATTTTAGAATAAAAATAGCATTTCGTTTTCGATACTTATCAAAGCGGAACATAGATCTGTTATTACGGTAAAACGATACTTTTTTCATGTTTAACGTGTATCGTTTTATCGCAACACCGATTCTATATTTAGTTTTATCTATCACGGTTTTGTAAGTTTTTTGAGTTCATAACAGATTCTTTAATATTAAAAACGATTTGGATAGAAAGGAGTTGGAATCGTGAAAAAAATCTTTCAATTTTCTAAGGATTTTCCATCGTGGGAGAACCCCCTATGGATTTTTCCAGGGACCTCCTACGCAATTTTGCCATCATCCCCCTCTAAAAAGTATTCCGTCATCATCTATGAATTGCGCTCAAATTAAAAAAGTGGCAATCGTGAAAAGGCAATGCAATCTGATTAAATAAATAGAAATTATGTCAAAATTATAATGATATTGATCATAAAAAAATCCTTTGCAGATTAAAATGGACGAATTTTTAGAGCTGGAGCGCTCTTAGAGGTCGAGGGAGCACTGATAAGCAACGCTCCTCTACAGTGTGCTTAATATGTTGATCCTCCTTTAGAAGAAGCACTGAGAAGCGTGGTTGTCCTCCGGCACCTCATATATTGTACTGAGGAACAGTCTTTGTAAAACATAGTAATTTCAAAATGCAAATGGTTTGAGAGTAAAATCTTAAACCCAACACTATAAATAAAACTTCCACAACGATAATTCTCGTCCATTTCCTGAGAAATAGTTACAAAGACTACGAATATCTCTGGTTGATGCAAGAAAGAGAAAGTTAGTAACGTTGTTGTTTGAATTTTCTAATATCTATCAAATGAAAATGTTTGAAACAACGTTAGGAGTGCAAAAATATCCTGAAATTCTGATGATAAGAAGATTTATAACAAATTCAACATTATAAAATACAGGTATGGTGTAATGCTCGGTAATGCTTGAACGAATACGATCAAAGTTTGTTTAAATTTATATTCAACACCAACGTGCGTTGGGGATTTTAGGATTCCATTGGGCTAGAATTTATCGTTTTATGTAAATGCAGTCATTCCATGAGCGAATTAATGTAAAAAGAAATCAACTCACACAGTAATTGCAGCATCAACATTGTTCATGCACTTTTGTTGTGGAATTTCTTTTAATCTTTATTCAAAGTACCCTCTCCCTACAACCATTTTAGCGCTTGGTATCATTTTAGTTTTGCATAGCACTTAGGCTCACTTTCAACAAAGTGAGTTAAATTCTTTGGCTGCATTTGATTTTTATCCTATATGTTTACAAAATCAAATAGATGTGTGCGAATTGAGAGCAGAACTACCATATTTTATTTGGAAAAATCTCACAATTAAATGGCTGTATACACTCTGTAAAACTCGAGTGTTGAGGCATTGTATGCAATGTGCATATTAAGTGTAGGTTTGTGTATATGTTCGATGTTCGTGCATATAAAAGACCGCAATGGCTTACAAAAGCAATTGTTCAGTAAAGTTCGACTTTGCACAGTGGAATTCAAACAATGTTTGTGGTTTAGTTTAGGAGTATATCCCACTAATATTTTACATGCTGCGCAGTTGATTGATTTCATTGTAGGATATTTGCTAAAAAGTACTTGATACTGTGAAATTTCCAAGGTATTTATTTCAAGCCAAAGTATTTTCAAGTGGCTGAACAAGTTTTTTTTTTGCACTAATAGGCCGCAATTTAATATCGATGCATTCGATGATCATCAAGTATTTGTTAGATGCAAAACAATTGGTTACTTGATACACCTACTCTGTTCTATCGTCGTCCCGTTTCCTTCTCTCCGAGTTCCTTTCTTCTCGACAGCAATTGTTTACTTTAATTGCTATCCTGTATGCAACGTAGGAACTTGGGGTGGAAGAGAGTTGCGGCAGAGCACCGTATGCATTAATAACGGATTCATATTTACGCTCCAAATATTGAACACAAACACAAACAAAAAAAAGTACAATGTGCTTTCATTTGACAAGTACATGGTCCAGAAAGCCAACATAGCTTCAGCTAGTTGTATTCTGTCGTTGTGCATGCCTATGTAAGGCATTTAGCTGTATGCATTTATAACGAAGCCTATAGACCTATATCCATTTACTCTGCACAGATCTATGTATGCATAAATGTTCGTTTATTTTTAGTATTTATCCATGTATTCGCTGTAGAGCATTGTGAAAATCTATGTGCGTCTTTGTAAATTTACACACAATTCCAATTTGAATGCAAGCGCACGTAGAAACAATACTTGCTATCCGAAGTATATAACATCATTCCACCATGGCATATCTTTTGAAGCGAGGCGAGATTATTTTGTGTTGTTGTAACTGTTTTTATGGTTGCTCTTGTGCTTTAAACTAGTCACATTCAAATGCACACAGAAACAGAGAGAGAGAAAGAGAGAGAGACAGTCACATACAAACGCATTAACTCGATTCCTGATGGCCGTGTTAGTTGGCCCAATGCAATTGATGTCTTTTGTAGTTTTCGCATCAAAAAATTAAACGGAAAAGTGGTGAACTCTCGAGTTGAAATGTAAAAGGCATCAATGATAAAATCAAATCGATAAATTTGACAGGGTGCACATTCAAAATTATGCGGGTACAATTCTTGCGATAAATTACATGCACTATTGCACATTTGTTTACTCGCGGGATTAGCGATAATGCTTGATTTTCTCCCATTTTTACGAGCGATTCCATTGAAAAAGTGCTCTTTTTCAACTCAAAGATAAAATGCAGCAATGATGTGGTTTCACTGGTTCGGTATGGTGCTGGTTGGAATTGGACAGCTTACAAAAACCATAGAGCAATTGTCTGGTTTATAAACCACCAAACGGATTGTGTATCTGAACACAGGCAATCGTTGCAAATAGTTATTGCTTATTATGCAGAAAATGTGATTTTAATATCATAGATGTTGCTTTCAATGCTGCGCAGTCTCAGTTGATGCCGACATAGAAAATGTCATTTAAATCAACGTCATTAATTGCACGTCAGCGATTTTGTTTCAGCATGCAATTTTCCCCATCTACAGTTACGCGAATAATTTCACTTTATTCGAGGCGAATCGCAATTAAAAATAAAATCCAATACTTCATAGTGTTGCCAGAAAATGTTTCAGTGATTATAGTCGCTGGAAAATATTTGTTCTTACCATTTTGGTTAAAAAACAATGGTTTGACGACATCGGTTTGAAATAAATGGGGAATGTAGATTGCTTTCTATGTTTATTGTTCAAGCATGCGGCTCTTGTGTATTTTTGTCACGCCGTTTTATTTTATTTCCGTCCGCCGAGAACCTCAAACACTAAAGACTATTTCACTATTCAGTCTGAGTTTATACCCGGCATTTGACTATACTCTCTCTTGTCTACCGCATTTTTTCACGTTGTTTTTTCTCTATTTTTTTCGCATTCTCAAGCTCGTTAATTTGACGCTTTTTCCGTTTCTCCATCCGATTTTAGTTGCTTTACAACACAAAAGCATTACATATATATAATTATGTCACACCACATAGACTTGTATCCAATAGTTTCATGGCTTAAGGGAATATGCAATACAATAACAACATCAAAAAATATTCAATGAAACCGCACAAAGCACACAACGTAAATTTCACACATTTTTTTTTTTGCTTCTCGCCAACTCGTGTCAGTGCTTATTTCTCATTGTGAACGGTGGAGGGTGCTCATGAATTGTGTTAAAAATTCAGTAGATTCATCATTTTTCGTATTCCATATCAGCCTTGCCGAAGCAAAATAATTTTGTGATTGCTTAGCGCCCTGGGAGACCTATTAGCTACGGAAAGCGTGGAAATTTTAGTGCTAAATGATATCACTTACGGAAATGAAATCTACAAGCTTAACTTTTCACATGTTGTTTATTCGATATTCCCCAGCGCAATAACATTGCACTTGCTGGATATTCTCAAGGTCCAGACACATAAGAACAATTTTGTCACAACATTTTGGAAGCATTAATGGTTTTCTAAACAACATTTTTAACGGCAGATGTTTAAATTTTGCATATCCATATTTTTTTTTTATTTCGAAAAGTTGAGGTTTACAAGTCGTGCAGAAAATACGTAAATAAAATTATTAACTGACACCGGATTAAATTAAATTATGTGTATCATTACGAAAATGTGGACATTGATCTAACTACTGATGCTTTAAAATGCACATATGCGTATCATGGCAGAGAGTGTGCGACTGGTATTCAATTAATTTTTTATGTCCATGTCGGTGTGCGTAAATATTTTTTTGCCAACTTCGTGTGATTGGTTTCAATTTTGATGGCACCGAGACGAATTGGTTCAATTCAAACGCATGACGTAGCATGTTGACTTGATTACGTCGGATTGACGAAAAGAGTGTGTTTGGGAAGTTTTTGTACAAACCATGAACACTGTGCATTTTATGCACCATTTCGTTTACAAATACATTCCAATTTACAAGTTTTCCAAATTGATTTTCCTCAATTTGCTTTGAGCCCCGAATTCGGAAATTTTTGCACACCATAAAGAATATATTTAAAAAAAACAGATAACACATAGAAATGTTAACGATGACCTTAATTGTGAGAATATTGATTTTAAAGTTTGTGCACACTTTTTTTAACTTTATACGTCGACTACATAAATTCCAATGCAAAATATTTTCCCATAATTTATAATCGACATACTCACTGCTCGATGATGCTGCAACAGCTATACGCTTTTGGTTTTTACAATGTACAATATAGAATCTGCAGCCATATTCTATCCAATATATTTCAATTTTATCTGGTGAGGCTATATTTTTGTGTTTGCTGTGTTTCCGAATTGCCAACGATGCGTGTTCGTTTATGCACTGCGTATATGGAGCATATTCAGACACAGATTACATTTGAAAAGCGATAAACAGATGCATCGAGTTACGTTATGATTAAATCGAATCGCAAATTCGCACCAAACATGTACTGGATTCCAATCGAAATATTTTGGATTTAGAATCAACATAAATGTCCAGGGATACATTCTTTTGGGCAATGGCTTTGGAAGGATTACAATCCGTAATCAGAAAATGTTCAAGCACTCTTCCTTGCAATAGTGTTGCATGTACGATATACATATGCATTGTCGTGGTCATTGCTGGATTCTCATTCGGCTGATAAATCTTGTTTCCATTGCCAATTTGGGAATCATGCTATGCTTTTTTTTATTATTTCTTCGGGATGCTTGCACTTTGACTTTTGTAAAATTATGTATGTGTGCATATTAGTTATTAGTTCCTAACAACATCGTTTGAAATTGCTTTTTGGACAGATGTTAATTGAATTTTCATCTATTGAACGATGCTTATTTATCTGCCTAAAGAAGATATAAATAGTACAAAGTACATAGATTAGTATATGGAATGCAATTTCTCTTTACAAGCCCTTCGGTGGTTATTATTCATATATTTTCATACATTCAACCCATGTGAATATACATTGAGTGATGGTACATAAACTCAATTATTTATTGCTTCTGGCACTGAAGTGTATGCACAAAAAAAAATTATCATTTATGAACTGGTAATTCTTTCAAAAATAACAAGAGTTTGTATTTGTTATTATTGGACTTTTGAATATATAACATGAGAAAATATGGCATCCCTAGCTCTGACAATACTTTCAAAAGGAAGATATTTATAATAGTTTCATCTGAAAATATGAAATGATCAGTTTAGTTTTGGAGTTTTACGAGACTAACTTTAGTTAATTAAGTTTTGTGCTAACATGTTTTCTTTATGCAGCATCGTAATGTGTTTCAACTGTCCTCAATTTTATATGAACTTCAATCAATTTATTTATTGTCATATCTACCAGAACACAATATCTCTTAATCCCAGCATCAATCGACATACTATGAATACGTTTGAACGTCAGTGATGATTATTGATTATATATTTTGCATCAGTGATATTCGATTTGAATTCCCATGAGATAAATGACAAGCGTATGTGTTAAATTATTGAAAGCAAAGAAACAATGGAATATAGGCTAACACATTTATACATTTATATGATGAATAATATAATTTGATGTATATCATTCAAGCATATTTGCGACATTCTAATCTATATACAGTGAATCGCTAATAAAGCCATATTTTTAACAGAATTTTTGAAGCGGGATTTTTTCCCGAAAGAACGATTCAATTCTTTCACTGCAATGAGTTCACAAATATTCAGTATATACCGGGTTTAAATTTATAAATTACTATAGTACTATTCTACGTATATTTTTATTAGTTTCACTGGAACCAATCACAAGAAATTTATCTTTTTTTTTGGTTTTAATCATGCTCCAGCCTATTACTTTAAACAAAAATCAATTTCTCTTCTATTGATATAAAGTTTTTTCCTAGATCACGTTTCCGAAATTGCGCAGCGTGTAAATTGGAAAATGATTTATTCTTTAAACATGTCACGTTCATTACATTCTTTCTTGCAAAAGAAATTTCAGAAAATTAACTTTGGGAACTAAAGTTCGATGTTCGAATCTTGTCATGAAAATTATTTGCTGAAACAGAAGTTTGAAAATTAAAGCCATAACTTGAAAAATTAATGTCAGATCCCTTGGAACCATAATAAAATTTTACACCGAATATTTTCCAAGCAGCCATTTCAGTTATTCACCATATTTATGTAAAGCTAACAAAACTTTGAGTGCATGCACAATACCTCATAGCAGTCATAAAATTATAGAAACCACTTCGTTAAAATTGTTTTACTCAGGTCAACGGTTTTCTTACCGAGACATGCCGTATATTATGGGGATACGAAATAAATAAAAAATCAGATCAGAGAAAACAGGCATTCCGTGTAACAAGAGGTATTTTTCGCATTTATTATTGTTATTATTGACAATATATTGGCATGACAGTTTTCCATAAATTTAAGGCGCAGCTGAACTTAATGGCGTAAAATTTGAATTGTACCAAATCAATCTGAAAATTACATGCCCATTGCCGCGAGTATTTCTGAAATAAATACATTCCTTTGAACATCCTGTCAATATTTCAGCATAATCCAGCTAAAAATAAACAATGGATATGCGATAGCTTTAAAATTTGAGAAAGAAAATCAGCATTTTTTCAACGTTTCTAGACATATAGACCTTATCTTTGCTCGGATCATGGATAAGCTCATGATCTGAATCTAAAGTTGAATACAAAATAAATGAGTAAAAGCTTAAAATAAAAAGGGCGATTGGAAATCTATTTGCTTTATCTCTCATAGCCGTCGATTGCAAATAAGAAGTTGAAGTGAAAAAAAGCGAACACGCAAAGACAAAAAATGCAAAAGGAAGCGAAAAAATATCGATTTGAATTTTGCTGACTCTTTTTTCATGTATTCAGATTTCAATAAGTTGCAATTTACAGCCTCTGTCAGTGAAAGGAGGAAATAACCGTTAAATTGGAAAAAGCGTTGAAAAAAAACTAACGAGCAATCGAATCTGCTTAACCCTCGACAATGTTTCGTAGAACAAAAAAGCGATACATAATTTGAAGCGAGTACATGTCGATGAAACAAGAAAATGAAAAGAAGCAAAAACGGAATAAGCCGACCGAAACAAAAAAAATGGCAAATTCTATGTAAAAACCAACAAGAATCAGTGCAGTGAACCTTCAAATGATAATCGATATGTATAAATAGCATTTCAAAGTAGTGAGACCGATAGAGAGTTTCAATTTCGATTCGGTATATTTTTGCCGGAAAATGGATTTTTCATGTGTTCATTTAACGAGTTTTTTTTTGTGTTTCGTTTTACCTAACATGCTGTCTCTCGTTCACTCTATTCGTATACAACGTGGGGTTTTGATACATTTTTTTATGCTTTATGTATATAGAGCATTTAGTTGAAGCATTTTCCAGTAATTTATCTCTATTTAAAAGAGCTTAAATCTCAATTAGAACAAGCACATTTTGTGTGCATGCAACATTGGCCATGGCACTAGTATTTTGGGTTTCTTCCATAAAATGTGCCGTTCTGTTAAATCGTCGACGGTTTGATGATTTTTGTTTATATGTCAAGTTTGAGAACTCTTATCTTTCGCGGTTCTTAATTTGCTTGTGTCAAACATAAAATGAGTTTACCAGTTTCAATCGTTTTTCGTGTCATTTCAAGAATGAAATTTTGAAGTGGTCGTGAAATTGCGTCACGTTTCCTGAACGAACCGACAAACAAATTAAAATTTCTTCGCTAAGAAAATGCCCCGTTCAAAAGAAATAAATTGTTTATGTATTCCTCATTAAATAGAAAATTGGAATACGAAACTTAAGTTCAACGCTTAAGCACTTGAATATTAACAAATTGTGTCTATACCATTTGCAATTAACGCAGCATGTTTAAGGCAAATTAAATTGATATCAATCAAACTTCCCTTTTCCCATCGGAATACATTCTTAAACGGCGACCTGATACGCAGCATTTAGGGCGACAAATTCAAAAGCAATTCGAAGTTTTATCTTGTTGTTTGCATCAAAAGTCAGCAAATGAGTGAAACGTCTATCGAGGACGATGGTGAGAAAATACATTTCATAAAGATCATAAAGTCCACAGATAGGAATCTAAACGAGCTCAAATTGAAGTTCAGCCATTTTGGATAAGTTAACGAGACTACAATATCGTTAAGGGTCACACCTTCGAGGGATCATCATGCAGCTATTCAAAAATTCTATTATACGCGAAATACAAGTACGAACGAAAGAAAACGAAAGAAGTGTAATTTAAATTTATGCCGACGATATTTTGTATTGAATGCGATACAGAGTCGCTTCAAATGCCAGCTGAATATAAGCATGTAGAGTGACAGTAAACACTTACCTAACGCAATATAATACCTCTTTGAGTACATAATAAACGCACGGCAAAATCACGGTATTGTTGATAGCAAAGTAAAAGAACGTGTAAATATACCTTTTCTCTCTTTGTGAGCCGAAACAAACAATTGAATACTCTTAACAGGCTAAATTACAGACGTTCGTACGACGTCTATGGCGCAATCAGAAAATCTGCGTTTCGATAAAACACTACATTTTCATCCATTCAAAAGGAGAACAATAGAATGAAAAGAAAAATAGCAAAGTCTTGGTCCTCCATTTTTTTTCCTATGTGTGTGTGTGTATGTTGAGTGTAGCATTTTCATTTCCATACGGTCTTTTGTTTTAGCCACCTCTTTTTGTCCCTATATTTATTCTATTTCTTATTATGATTATTATAATAACTTTTTTCCTTGCAAACACGTCGATAGCATAGAAAAGGAACTTTTACAAGTGAATGGGCACGGGTACGCTTACAAGCACATGATCCAACAAAAAAATGAGATTTTCTATTTCATAGCATCTCATCATCAACATCGCCAATGCCGGCAGCAATATGTACAGCCACGTACACTAACTGAAAGATAACGAGAGTGCGAAAAAAAACAAAAGCAACAAAAGAAAAATCGCTCATTCGAACACATGCACATTCATATGGATTAGATGAGAAGGTTTTGCTTCAGTTGAACGTTCTAATGAAATATGTATAGACATTTTACTTATATACGCGATGTTGTATCAATGTTTCGCGTGAGATTTTGTGCGGTGGAATGTAATGAAATGAAACGATACGAACCAAGGGAATTGAGCTTGTTCTTTATCCGATCGTAAATATGAACCAAAAGAGAAGAAAAAAAATGGCACACTGTAACGTCGATACTTGAAGTCACAGCACATAACAAGACAGTGGCATATAAGCAGTGAAGCGTTCGAGGTTTATTATATATTTCTACATATTTGCTCAGTTCAAAAGATTGTGAATAATATCTGGAAATATTCACCTTTATGTGATTGTACACTTTCTAGCAATTCCGTACGGTGACACAGTGTGAGTTGCTTGATTTATTTGCACAGAATAAAGATGAAGGGAGAAAATGCGCATAATAATCAGCTTCCAGTCCCCAACAGTTACAATTTTCTTCGATTTCTATACAAAAAAAAAACTTGGTGACAATGATGCTATTGGAAATAATATCATTGATCTGTGACGATACGCAAAGTGAAAAAGAGTTCCAAGTAGATATTCGGTGTTCGTTTAAAACGAGACAAAGTTGAAATTAATTCAGAGTTTGGACAAATCGACTATGTCAAACGTCGAATTTTGTAATTCAGTCGTAAAAGTGGATAACAATTTCATTTGTATTCATCACATATATTCTCTGGAAAACTAAACACATTTTTGGGTTCATTTCAACCATCTATACAGAAATGTGTGTTTTGTTTTTATGAAAAAAAGGAGCACAAGTTTCATCGAGCATATCGACAATGGCCGAGCCAAACCATAGGTAAACCAACACCGAAATATGTTGCACAAGATGGCATTGTGGAGCACACAAAATGCTGCATGAACAAAAAATTGCTGGCATTTTATCATGGAATTAAGTTTGTGCGTCATTTACGGTACTTCAATTAAATCCTTTAGAATGGAACGATTATTAGCAGAAAGCTTAACGTTGTGTCTGCATTGAGATTTTTGTTCCACTTCGTGCAGATTATAACAATGGAAACGGTTTTAACCTGTGCATTTAATGGGCACATGTAATCGTGTAACCAAAAACTGCATTTAAAGCACTACAAATTTCTAGTACTCGAATATACGTATATACATATATGCCAGTTTCATAGTAATTAAATGTTTATTCTTTTTTTTATAAAAAAAATTATCTCTATGTCTCTTCTCTTACCTTTGATGCTGTATGCTCCCAGAAGCATCATCATCACAGCTATAATTATGTTGATAATTTCACGATGCAGGCGCGTCCCAGAATTTCCATTGGAGTGCTTGTGCTGTTGTGGTTGCTGATGCTGAAACGTTGCCGGCGATAAAATTTTTGGTACTACGTAGTTCAATGTCATTATGGCTGCTATTATGTTTGAAAGATATATATGTATTTTGTGTGTGCGTGTGTGTAGAATTCAGAGCCCAGAAATATGGTGGCAATAATATCACTGTGTGCTACGCGCGTTTGATATTATTTTCTGTGTCGAACTGTGTTTTATTTATGTTTTGTTACACGAATATGATGTTGTCCTTAAGCGCCAATAACGAACACATGGATTTTATTACATTTCACCCAAAATAATAAACTTTTTTTTAAAATGATTTAAAACATAACATTATTTTCGTATTGCAAAATGTTCTTTGTGTCGTGATTGCTATATAGACGTACATCATTTTCTTTTTTTTTTGTATTTTAATTTACTATTTTGGCACGAATGAGTTCATATCATAACTTTTGATGGTGTACAATTAGTAATTTTCAGTCTTTCAGTAATCATGTTATGCTGAGCGATAATTTAAATTAGTTTTCATCGTTTGTTTTACACTTGTTACTTTGATTGCTTACTTGATACGGTTACTGAGTTTATGGTAGTAAATTTAAAATAGACATTTCCATCGACAATTTGATTGATATGCCGCACTGCTCACAGTTTCCCAGAGGAAACGTGATTGATGCTTTTTTTTCGCTTGATAAAGTTTTTAATTTCGATGCGGTTTATTTGTCACGATGTATGTAACATAAATCAAATCTCCAGATAAAATACATCCAGTTGGTGAAGACGTGCAAGCACTGTTTTCTCCAGACCTACGTGATACCAGAGAAAAAGAGAATACAACAAAAGCACATTATAAATTTATACATTATATATATATTGTTTCAGTGGCTTTAATCGACGTTTGCGTGCAAGTTTAGCTATGTTTGCTTTTTGAATAGCAAGTAATTAAAAGTAGATTCTATTTCATTGTTTATTTCTTTTGTATGGGGTTTAATTGCAATTTATTCTCATTAAACGTTTTACTTCAATTCATGGATGTTTTATTCTTTCAAAATAAGTTCAAAGTAAAATAATTTATTACCTTCGAAGTTCTATTCATACAAGGTAATCCGTTTAATTGGGGAATGGAACAAAACTTTCATTCTTCAATGGGAATTTTTCTTTCCAAAACTGATGCAAACTTTCTCACTAATAGTTTGAGAATTTGCATAAATTCTTTACATGATCTCAATATTCGACGAAAATAAAATTATTAGAATTAGATTAGTTTTCGCACAATAAAAGGTGTATATAAACCTCTTTGAAGAAATTTCTATTCATTTTTGGGCGTATATTAAATTCATTTATTCATAGAAAAGAGAAAGAATTTTTCTTTACATATTTTTTTTGCGGCACGTTTTTACATGATTTTACGTTTATTCCTTCCTTTGTAAACCTTAAATGCAAAAGCTTTATCTGTTACTGAATTATATTTGCGACGTTTGAAAATGTTGGCCGATGCGGACAGTATTGCTCTTTATATTTTCAAATCGTGTATTTAGAGTCTACAAATCTTTTGTTATTCATTCATGGTTGAATTGCGACTTTGTGAACCTACCACAACAAATAAAGGATTGGCTGCAAAAACGAACGGTGTGTAACTGCAAATATGGGCTTTTGTTTCTTTTTGCCACCAGCTTTACATTCTCTCTTTGGCATGAAAGCATTTGCGATTATGGAATCCATTGGCGCACACACCCACACCCACAAGAAGATACGATATTGTCGCATTGGAGTTAGAGAAGGAGCTTAAAATAAAGAGTTCAACTTAGTTGAATCAACTATAATTCTTCAAACAAACAAACAAGTGTGTAACGATAATACTTATGAATGCAAATTATTGTATATACAGTCAGCCTGAAAAATATTCAACTAACTGCAATTTATTTAAATACAAAAACAGCTCATGAATGATGCTTTCATTTCTTTAACATCAAAGTTCTTCTGTAATCGAAACTCAAACACAAAATCACTCATGGACCTCAAATTTTGACAATTGGATGGGAGGATTGTAGGAGGGGTTGAAAGTAACCGAACACTTTCTGGACTGACTGTATGTATAGTACATTGAATATATTTGCAGATTTTTAAGTGTTTACTGCACATTCAACTCATATAACTGTCGCCGTTCTCTCTTCAATTCTTCATTTTCTTTGTTATGATGTTGCCATTGAATGAATTCATGGCATGAATTTTCTCGAATTACATACGCCAGTTTATTGTCTGTCTTTGTTGGAAACTTTTTGTTTAATCGCCACTATAATAACAACAATAATAATTCGTCATTTGTGGTGAATCGGTCTTGAACCATAACAACTATTGTGTTCGGAACTTGACTTTGGATGTCTGATGATGGAAATGGATCTTATGTTTTTCATTTCTCTTTTTCATCAATTCTCTCAAATATATTTTTTTTCGCGCAATTTTATTGTTTTTTGTTTTGTTTGGATTTTTAGCATTTCATAGCCGTTGATTGCTGGTATATTTAACGGAAATAATAATACCAACAAGTACGTGAGAGAAAAGAGCTTTTGAACATCGTCGTTCCATTGTTTTATTTTCTTCCCCTTGCAACTTCTATTTTCATTAGTTTTTATATTCAACATAAATACACTTTAAATAGATGTGGTTGAAGTGTGCGTTGAACCTCTACTCTGTGTTTGGTGAAATCGTTGTGGAAAATCTCTCAACTCAATCGGTGCCAGACAATAGAATATTCAGTCTTTTGTAATGTTTAAGTGCATAAAACTTGACGGAGGGCTTAGCTTACACATTGAGGCAACGAAAAAAAATATTTAAGCTGTTCAATTGATGTAGTTGGTCGTATCGATTATGCATGAGTCGAGAAATTTTCAACACATACGTCTGTTTGTATTTCCGCCAAAAAAGTTATATTTTTAACTTTTGCAAAAGTGTAATCAATTATTCAGCATTATTTTTCAAAAGTTTATAATTATTTTTTGAATTGGAAAGATTTTAATTGAATCGGTTATAATCAACCCATTATTGATTATCCCATATTTAAATGTTCGATGATGTAAGTTTTTTGTTTGCATTTTCTTAATTAAAATTTTGAATGGAGATCAATATGAGATAAAATTTATTATTTACAATAATGGAAATTTTTCTCGATACTTGGTTACCAAACAAAGACTCGAGATCATTAAATATGCTGAAGATATTTTCCAAAACTTTTATCTTTTATATGCACTGAATTGATTGTTTAAAGTACTACTGACAACTTATGTTTTTAAGGAGAGTTCACCCTTCATTGGACCGGTTCAAAAAACGATACTTTTATCTCCTGCGGATTCAGAAAGTATATGCAATGAAAAATGTTTTAGACATTTTCGCCTTATTCTGAAAGGTCTGGGAAGATGTGAAGTTCTAGATTTGGACAGAACTTTTTTTCAGTATCCTCGTGCTAAAAATATCTTTTTTGAGCCAGTATACTACAATGTATAATATATACATAATATTGATCAAATCGCTGACGTGGTATCTCTATGCAAATAATTGACAAGCATAAAAAAGCAGTGAATTAAATTCATGAGTTTAAAAAAAGCGATTCATGATTCAAAATGAGCATAAAAAATACGATGAAGAATCCATTGATAATAGTATCTAAAGAGAATGACGAAGAAAGACAATAGGATTGTTGGAAACAGAAATCTCCTACTCTCTTCCACACGCAAATAATCCTTAGTGAAATCCCAAGAATGGTTTCCGTCGCATTTTTGTGCTGTTGACAATCACTTGTGTCTGCACTCGAACCGTTCGTTTTTCATGTGACTCGTTAGCTCTTTCATCAAATATTTTCATTTTATTTTAATACATCATGAATTGTTAAAGTGTGTGTAGTAGATGCGTTGCACGTTCTATGCCATTGTGTGTGTATTTGTCTGTGACAACTTAGTTTGCTGACGTTGACAAATCGAATTTCAAGTTCAATGTGAATAAAATGAGGAAATCAAAGTGATTGAATGTTTGATGCAGAAAACCCAACGGAAAAAACTTTCTAAGGGAAACTGGGTGCATTTTTGACTTTTTCATTCTAAAGACATGCCGGGTCACGATACCACTTCTATTTCATCCCCCATTGAACAATATTAAAGTCGTACAAATTATTCTTAGATTATGCAAATGCTATTTCATTTCCCCTTTTGTCAACTTCTATCTTTTTACCACTCGCTTGCGTCTAATGCATTAAGTAACGACGGTAAATAAACTCCTGTTTAACATATGTAAATAGCCAGCAGTTGCTAACTGAAACTTGTGTATGCCATTTCAATGGAGCCGATCGAGTCACTCTATCTTTGTGTTTCTTAGGTAAGTTATTTGAACAGAGAAAATTCAAACGTGCACTTCAAACGATGCTGAAAAGGAATGCAACAATATTGTACGAACCGGAACTCAAACGCAAATTGTGCTCATGTGCATATGCACATATGCATACGATTCGTGCAAACACTTAATCACGAATGTCGCAATAATAGTAAATGTGGTAAGTTGTGCAGCACCACATACATCATAGCTTCCTGCTCCTCCAACGCTCATTATGCTTCTGCACGTACATATTTCCGTCTCGTTATTTTTTGTTGTTGTCCATAGCCTTTTTATTGGTTGTAGCTACACCCAAATAGGAAGTATCTTTAAATTTGTGAATAAAATGTTCAAATTTAACGAAGACATATCTATTTTGTCTCTTATGCATTCCGTTCACATTCAAATTGGTCCTTTTGTGTTAATGCAAAAGCCGAAATCGAATACTGTGACACAATGAAAATAAATCGGAAGTAGAAATGTTAGACTACTTTTGCCCAATAATATTGGATTAATATTGTAGAAAGATGACATATGAATCAACATTGGCATTGGTAAAGTTATTCTTATGGCATTTATTTTCCGCAAAAAAACCCAATTGTGATGTGCCACTACTCTACTGTTGTTGCCATTCACCCGCTGGCTAGGCATCCTTGTGCAAACGTAATAAGTGGAAGCAAGAAATGTGTTCCGACTTTGAATCGGTTATTTTTCTTTTGCCATATTTATCATGTTACAATTTATTTAGTACCGAAGATGTTTGATCGGGAAGAGGAATGAATGTAGAATGATGCTATGCAAACATTTATTCAACGTACCAGCACTGAAAAACATTCCACACAGTTGAATAGTTAAATATGAAAAATGTCGAAAAGAGCTACAAGATTATATAAACCGAATCTGATGTTGTGCTTCTTAAAAGATTCTAATCGAATAAAGATAGACGATTTTTTGACGGATCCTTGGAAATAAATAAGCGTATCGATTTGAAAACAAGTGGATATTTGAGCATCATGAAATCCTTGCTATGTCTTCATTTTTACCGCATTTTCACCCATATATTCGCATAGCACTCGAGCTCACACGAATGTAGCAGACATTCGCTGAACGAATTTTGTTCAATATTATCCTCATTTGTGGTACATGATTTATCCTATCATGTCTTTATTACACGTGTCTCTCGATCCAGTAACAAATGAAATATGTATTTTTTTTTTAAATTATGATTTCGATATTTTATTTATTGGGTTCTCAATGATTCTTGCTTTAATTTCGATTATGATTGAATCATAATTTTTGCGTAGGATGTTTTTTTGACTCCTGACATATTCCAGCCATATTAAATGTTATTAAGTTGAATGGGAAGCCTTAATCTGATTGAGAATCCATCATGTCTGCTAAATTAAATAACTCACAATGTTCGCTTGGGTTACAATTTAATTTATCGACTTATACAACGAATGAATGAAATTCGAAAAAGAGATTTTGGTCTGAAGATAACAGATTCACTGAATGTTGTTGCCACACACATACAAAGTCAAATAGCGAATATGGTTCTTCGAAAACAATAAGCTTTTCGACATTAATCAGGATCTAAGTGTATGAACACTGAACATATGAATTTGTGCTAAATCAAAGTATGATTCACATATAATTAATATCATAACACATCAATTTTTACCGTAAAAATATTTCAATTTTTACTTCAATGTATTTCATTGGCATTTTATTTTTTTAAAAAAATGTGAAATTCCATTAAGAATCAATCAAAATGAATTTATTTCAATTTTCATTGGGTATGACGGCTGTGATTTAAATATATAACAATTTTACTGGTAAAGTTTTTTGCTTAAAAGTTCAACGTATTATACGAACTGCAAACGTGCGGAAAAATAAATTCAATTAAACGTACGCCAACAAACAATATAGCAAAGCTGCGTCATCATTTAAATTCATTTCACTTTTAACCGAGTGACAAGTGGACAGCGAATGGAAATGATTTACGTATTTCATGGAATCATTACATTTGAATTTCGATATAGAATTCAAACGATATTTCTGCAATTATTTTAAGTTTGAAATAATTAAAATTGTTTAAAGAGAGTAAAAAGCGATGTGAATTTTGTTTAAACTTACCATAAAATGAGTAAAATGTTAATTTGAAAACACTGATTATTTATTTAATATAATTTTTCACCGTTCAAATTTCACACCATAAAATCGGTTCTTGTGTATACCCTGTCAACGGTTTTCATATGATAATTGCATCGTTTTGGTATCCGCAAAAACACATTTATTTAATGAACGCTAACATTTCACACTCGAAAGATTGACACACATATGTCATTCACAAAAAAATACTATTAAAAATTTGGAATTTCACTGCTTTTAGTTCGGAAACGCTTTCCTTTTAACATACAATTTATACGTCTGCACGCGTGCACATCATAAATCCAAGTGAAACACTGAATGAAATGGATACAGAATGTATGTGAGGTGTATCCTAAAAATAAGGGGAAATTGCATCCGTACCGAAAGTGAAATCGGAAAATGTCGTGTCGCAATCACATGGCAATTTTTTTATTGCTAGTGTCGAAATACCTTTTTATCAACAAGAGACAAAAATCGTACGTCTGTGTGACATTGTATGCGACTGACAACACATCTAAGTGGAATGGTATTTAACTGATTAAATTTTGTTGACCACACATTTCCATTAACATTCAATCTGTTTGTAAATTTGAAACATTATATTCTTGTATTACTATATTGGTACTTTACAAAATCAATAAAATTGTTCTCTTTAAAAAAACCAGTATATCTGTTATCATTTTGCATTTAATTTCAATTGGATATTACAGCAATACCTACGAAAAGAAAATCAAACGAAGTAAATATCTGGCGTCTCCACACATGAATCATACTTTATTTCCAGCGAATGTGCAAGTTTAAGTTATAATTGAAAAACACACTTTTAAAGATGTAAATTGTTCTGATCGTGACACAGTATATACCATATAAACGTTTTTTTTTCTTTTTTTCGATATTTTCGGGCAGCTAACGTCAGGCGCTGAAGGGATTGTTAAAATGATTTTAAGCATTGGACATTTTTTTATAACTATAACAAGCAATTCTATTCAGCTGGCTGATCTGTCTGTTTGATATCTAAACGCATGACATCACTATTTCTTGCAAACTGCTTTTTTTATATTATACATACGGAAGTAGTTTGGCCTGATAGACCTCTTTTTTTTTTTTTTTTTTTTGTTTATCTGCATATTTAGGTTTAATGATATTTTCAACAACATTGAAACACGTTAATCCAGTTGACGTGAAAGAAGACTTTCATTTAAAATATTTTTTTAGGAATAATAAAATAATAAAATTGGGCTGTTACGACCGACTTTATGAATGCACCTACTTAATTCGTGATTAATTCGTCTTTAAAGAATGTCTAGAAATGCCGCCAATTATCAGTTTATTTAACCCCTTTTTGACTGTGTTTTCTTCCATAATGTAATAAAATATAAATGACAAATGATGGAGCCTGGAGATACTGGAACAAACTTGTCTTGCGGTCAAAATTTACATATTAAATAGCTATAAAGATTGTCTGAAATATTTTTTTTTATTTTAATATGAATTGATATAATTCAATCAATAAAGTCAATAACATTTGGCTAAAACCAGTTTACTCAAAAGTTCTAGATCAAATTCAGCATATTCGCACCACTTGTGCACACGGGCGGGTATTTCAGGACACTCAATTTAGAAGACATTTTTTCTTGGGCTCTATAGTTTACAGAATAATATATTTAAAAAAAAGATTTGTCTTCGATTTGACTCCCATTATCGAAACACATTTCTATCTAGTGTTTTTTGTATTTTTTATTAAACTTGCCAAACTTGTTCAAATACTAAAAGATCATTCTTGCAATTTCAATTCAAAGAACATGAATGGATTCACTTTTAAGTCAGTTTTAATAGAGTAACGCACAAAGCTACATGTGACAAAACTTTTCAATCGCACTTAGAATTTATTTTTGTGTAAAAGGTAAAATCTAACTTGTAACAATTTTCTTTTGTTTAAAATTGATTGCAAATCGGTTCTATCCTCCTGAAATGTGAACTAAAATTATGAAAAAAAGAAAAAAATTAAATATATTTTATTGGTGAAATAAATAAGTATTTTTTTTATAAATATTCCAGAATATTGGTCATTATGATGCTCCAAATTGGATTGACTCTAATAATTTATTCAACAGTGTATATAAATGGTGCAACTATATCGAATTTTATACCATTGCAGCTGTCAATCGAAACACTTGAAAATACACTAACCGATCCTACATACGAATACAATACGAATGAGAACGATCTAAAAAATAATGAACCCAACATTTGCACGACCGATGTTTGTGTGAAAGAGTCTGTACTTATGATGAGTTCACTAGACGAAAGTGTTAATCCGTGTGACGATTTCTATGATTTTGCATGTGGCAACTTTATCAAAAATACTATTATTCGTGAAGAAAAAACAATCGAAATGTCATTCATAGAAGTGCAAGATAAGGTTGACGAGCAATTGCGTAACATGTTAGCGGAAGATCCCCAGCCAAATGAATCAAATGCATTTAAGCTGGCAAAAATATTCAGACTTTCTTGTATCAATGAAACAGCACGAAATGAAATAGGTAAAATACATTTGTTTCTTTGCAAATGGAATTTTTCATTTTATTTTTTTGTAAAAGGCATCACGCCAATTGTGGAGATTCATGAGAAAATCGGCGGTTGGCCCGTTGTTAAAGGTGATTGGGATTCGAAATCATGGGAATGGATGGAAGCTAATAAAATTCTATCGAATGCCGGCTTAAGTGATTCATTCATTTTTCAATTTTATATCACGATTGATTCAAAAGATTCATCAAAACGTGTTATTGCAGTGAGATTAACAACAAACTCCATAAAAATTTAAACTGAACGGATATTAATGTCTTAATCTTGTGACTTCAGGTTAGCCAGCCCAGCTTTGGGATATCACAAAAGTTTTTGTTGCGAGGAATGGAAGACACAAATGTCAAGGCTTATTATGACTTTATGGTTGATGTCGCTGTGATTTTTGGAGCAAATAAAAGAAATGCTGAAATTGAGCTTCTTGATGCGCTTCAATTTGAAATAGAATTAGCAAAGGTGATGTGGTTTTTAATCTTTTGCACATTAAATTTATTTGTTGATAATTATAATTCGTTAGATCTCCTTGCCTGCAGAAGAGCTTCGAAATAGGTCTGCTCTCTACAATCCCCATTCCATTCACCAGCTGCAGTTGTCATACCCGTACATAAACTGGTTGGACTACATTAATTGGAACCTATATGGTGAATTGCATGTTGATGAAACTGAAATTGTAATTATTCTCGATACCAAATATGTCTCTCAAGTGAATGCCGTTCTTGAGTTGACGCCAAAACGAACAATAGCCAATTATTTTGCATGGAAATCGGTATTGAATGAGGCAAAGTTATTGAATAACGCACTTCATCAGCGACGACAAGAATATCTTGCCAAAACAAGTGGTATGCTCAAAGCAGATCCCCGTGACACTGAATGTTTAAAATTGACAATGAGCCAGTGAGATATTTAAATGTTGACATTTTATTTATATTTATTGAGATACGTATCTATTTTTTTATAGTCTACCCATCTCAGTGGCCGCACTCTACGTTCGTAGATATGCTGATGAAGAATCGAAAAAATCAGTAATTGATATGTACAAAAATATTCATGCGGAGTTTATAAAAACATTGAATAAAGTTGAATGGATGGATGATGTGTCAAGGATGATGGCCATAAAAAAAGCAAACCAAATGCAATACCACATCTCTTATCCCGCTGAACTAATCGATGATACAAAATTAGAACAATATTACCAGGGCTTGGAATTAAAACCGGACTCGTTTTTCCATAATGTTCTACGAATTCGTAACTTCAGTACCAAACTTGCGATAAATAAACTACGGAAAAGCGTCAATAAAACAGACTGGGAAACACATTCAATGTCATTCCTTGTCAACGGTTTTTATTCTCCTCCTGAAAATAGCATACGTATGTGAAGAAATTTGTAAAAAAATGAAAAGAAAACACAATTTTTACTCGTACGTTCATTCATTTTCAGAATTGCCTGCAGCTGTGCTCCAAGATCGTTTCTTCTCAGCTGATCGGTGAGTATTTTTTTCATTATAATTTGTTCCATTATATGTTTATTTTTTTTACTTCATTATCAACATAAGACCATCTTATATGAACTACGCAACAATTGGATGGTTTATTGCGCACGAAATAACTCACGGTTAGCTGATTATTTCTCATTATATTATTTTTTTTATTATTGTGGAGTTATTACATAATTAATGAAAAATTTAAATCATGCACTAGGATTCGATGACGAGGGACGACAATTCGATATCAATGGTAACGTAGCGAATTGGTGGGATTTTGAGACTGAACGCAAGTTTTCATCAAAAGCTCAATGTATAATTGATCAGGTACATGGTACACACCTCACGAATTTGCATTGAAATAACTATGAAAATAAAACCATTTCTTTAAAATCTATAGTATTCCAGTTATATCCATCCGGAATTAAATTTAAAAGTAAGTATTTTAAAGGCAAAAATTATGTTAGTTATTTGAGGTTCATTATTCAATTGCTGTCGTTAGGTCAATGGAATAATCACGCAAGGTGAAAATATAGCCGACAATGGTGCAGTGAAGGGAATGTATGCAGCTTATCAAAAGTTTGTCCAGAATAATGGTCCAGAACCTATCTTGCCCACACGATCAAACTATACATCGAACCAATTATTTTGGATTTCAGCCGCACAACTTTGGTAATTGTAATTGATTAGATATCATATTTACCAAAAATTGTATGTGTTAATGCACTGTATAATAGGAAAATTTCATTTTATTTTGTTTTAAATGATAAGGTGCGCGGTGTCACGACCTGAGTTTGATAGAATACAATACACTACAGATGAACATGCTCCAAACAGATACCGTATAATTGGAACGTTCAGCAATATGGAGGACTTTTCACGTGATTTCCACTGTGCGCCCCAAACAAATATGAATCCTGCAAATAAATGCGAAATTTGGTAAAATTATAAATAAAAATATGTTTAAAAAATATGTATAAAATATCACAATTCTTTCAAAGGAAAATAAAAATACTTTTGTTTTGAAATGTTTTTGTACTCTTCTTTGTTTCAATTAATAGAACTAAATTGGGTTTATTAAGTGATTTGGAAATGGCGTGGGCAATTGAGAGATTCATAGTCAGATACACTTGATGTATTGAGATAAAAAACACTTCATTCCATACGAAGCACGCACAGAGACGGAGTTAGTGTTTTTCTGTGTATTGATCCGAATAATTTCACATTTGCCATTGGCATTTTAAGCCACGAAACTGCAGAAAAAAACTTTTACATAGTTATGCATAATAAATGTATAAGAGTAACCAGTGGTTGGATCGTAAAAATACTTATTTCAGATACTTTTCACAAGAAGACAAAATACGCATATTTTGAATTGTTTATTACGTCATTTGACCAAAAAAACTTTACTGCTCTCAGATATTAGAATTTGCTGGACCTAAATCACACTTTGGATTGAAAAAGTTAATTTATTGTTACCACACTGAGGTCATATGCCCTTATTTTTATGATACCCGACCCAACAAACAAAATGCGATAATTAAATTGCAACATTCACGACAAATTTGTAACAGATCACGCGAGACATGTGCGGTTTGGTAAATAAATGCTTTACAGCGCCAAATGCCAAAGTAAAGTCAGCCTCACAGCATAGAAAAGAAGTCTTCACACAGGCGCCATCTATTGTTTGGTTTATGCATGTAATAATTTTGCACGCATTACTATTCAAACGTATTTCTCAATAAATACAATGGTTCGGAAATAGTTTGTTTTAAATATATCTAACATTGGATGAATTATTTGTATTTTTTTCAAAAGAATTGCATACAAAGATTTCGTACTAAAAAAAATTTCAATAAAATATAAATATATGATGCAGAAAAATAGTTCGTAAATAGTTCGTCACAATTATATATAATTTTTATAATTTATGTATTTTTATAAGTTTTTTGGAGGAATGTGAAGGTCTATGTAATCTATGCAAGTGGATGGCTCTAAGAAGAGACACATTGCGAATGGTTTACATTAATGCCATCTGTTGGCTTGGAGAGATGGGAGAGATTGTGACATTTTTGACGTAATGTATTTTACGTATTCATGTTTTTGGCAAGTCATTTGTCAATTTGGAAAGTCCTGTTTCAATATCAATCAAATCACCAACCCATTTGTTAGGTTACATAAAATATTTAAAAACAAACATAAAACAATACACAGCTTTTGGTAAAAAACAAAATAAAGAGATAAAATAAACTTAAAGAATAAATTACTGATAAAAAATATATCAGTCTAATATTTATTTCTCACCATTTTTATAACGCTATTTACAGCGACTTCAAAATGCGAAAAATGACGAAATGTCATAAATCTAAATTGACAAATGACTTGTCAAAAACATGAATACGTAAAATACATTACGTAAATTTGGTTGGAGACGTCGGAGAAAAATAATATTTCATCATT